>NC_071576.1:47289153-47601540 GCF_024509145.1 Vidua macroura | reverse complement strand
GAACACTTACAACACAAGTACCAAGCCTCTAAATTTAGGACAACTACTCATGCTCAAAGCAAACTGTCTTGGAGTAGGTGCCAGAGGGCTGAAAACCCTTTCCATGCATCTCATAAAATCTTCAGTGATGTGGTCATACGAGGCCAGGGCATGGCCATAGCAAAAATTCAGGCCCAGTACTTGCTTGAAAATAGTGCTGGATTCCAACCTTTGGTCTGTAGAAACCTGCAAGTCCCTCCACTAATTCAAAAGGATCTGTAAGAGGTAGCCACAGAACAGGTAATCCATATGCAAATACAATGAACTATACGTATACATACATACATACATACATATATATATATATGTATATATATATAATGTAGCAACTTTTACATAAAATGGTTATTTAAATTAAGATTATAATGGGCTAGGTTATTCTGCAGCTGCAGAGCCAGCAGTAGAAACACAAGCTAACTGACAGACAGTAAAATGGTCTGCACATGATCATACAAGCAAGTGCACCTTGGATGTTACTGGACAAACATTAAGTGGGTGCTTATTGCCAGTAATGCTCCTTTCCAAGTGCCACCTAAGAAATCATGTAGTCACATGCTGAATTGATGTAATTCTAAGTATTTTTAAATCCACCTTCCTCTGGATCTGTTCTTTATACCAGGTTTTATGAAATTATAGCTTCAGAGAACTGCAGCATTAGCTGGAGAGAGAAGACAACTTTGCTGAGCTTTTGGGAGTCTGGCAGATGGGAGAGAGAGCAAGGAGAACAATTAAGAACTTACATACAGCACTCCTTTTCAATAACCTGTGGGGGTCAACAAAAAGGCAGAGCCAGCTGACAGTGACAGACCGACCAACCCTTTGAATTGGGAGGACATACCATGGAGCAACTTGGTGCAAATCCTTCTCTTGGGTGCTCTGCCAAGAGGCTGAGTAGAAAGGAGTTCCCCCTCCCAGTTTAGAAAATAACCACCATGTACAAAGCAACCAATTATTAATTAAAGACAACCAACCAAGAAGTCCAAGGGAAAGATAAGGGTTGGATTCTGTTTCACTCAGTAGGAATGAGGTAGAGCACTGAGCTGAAGTCCTGGGGCCTGAAAGGGACCATTCATTCTCCACCAGCAATGAAACCAGAGCTATTGGCTTTCAGCTTTCTCTGCTGAAAGAAATGGGTGCCAGTGACCCTGCTGTGAGGAACAAGCATCTTTTCAGGCCAAATTGCAGCAGTACCTCACCAGAGCAACACTCAACCAACCACAGAGCTGTTCCTGTTGGATGTCTTAAAGTGTGTAGCCCTGTGATGGTGCTGGTTCACTGTGGCCAAACCAGAGGCTGCAGAGGGGAAGGACTGACAGCTCAGGTCACTGCTGTGCCCACAGTGGACTCCCAGCAGCCCTGCCCTGGGGCTAGCATGGCTAGCTTGGTGAGCAGCTCTGCCAGCTCCACCAGCGCCCTTGCCACTGACTACTTCCTCCTGGATTGCTGGGGATTTTTTCTGCTCTCCTCGATTGCAGGGGATCTTTTGCGCTCTCTGTCCCTGTCTACCAGCAAAGGGTGACAGCTGCCCTAAGTATATTCAGTTTTATTGGTAAAGACTGAGAAAAAGAAGGCATTAAGCACCCCAGTCTTTTCCTCAGCCTTTGTTGCAGTTTCCTCTGCATCCAATAAAGGATGGGGATTCTTTTTGGCTTTCTTTTCTGTTTTTAGTGTATTTATGAAAACACTTTTTACTACTTTTCACAGCACTGGCAAGATTGAGCTCTAGCTGAGCTTTTGCCTTTCTAATCTTCTCTCTATGTGACCTAACAATGTCCTTGTTAGGACAAGGACTAACAATGACTCTTCCTGAGTCACCTGCCCCTTCTTTCCTTCTTTTTTTACCGCCCTTGGTTCCTGCAAAAGCTCCCTGTTCTACTAGGCTGGTCTTTTCCCCTGCTGGCTCATTTTTTGGCACATAGGGACATCCTGCACCTCTAAAATTTCCTTCTTAATGTAAGTTTAGCCTTCCTGGACCCCCTTTGCTGACCTCCTTCCTTACTGTATCAAGAATTGAAAACTGTAATTTCATGGTCACTGTGCCCCAGACTGCCTCCAACAGTGATGACACCACCACATCTCCCACGGGCCCTTCTCTGCTTGTAAACAGCAGGTCTGGGAGGCAGCACCCCTGCTGGGCTCTCTGACTAGCTGTGTCAGAAGTTACCTTCCACACAGCCCAGGAATCTCCTAGACTGCCTTCTCTCTGCTGCGTCGAGCTTCCAGCAGACATCCAGCAAGTCTCCCACAAGAACAAGGGCTGGCAATCACAAAGCAGTTGCTCATAGAATAATTCACTGTCTCTTCATACTGGTTGGGTGGTCTGTAACATATTCCCCCCAGGTTGTCTGCCTTGTTAGCCTTCCCCCTGATTCTCACCCACAGGCACTCTCAACCTTATCAACACTACCCTTCAGCTCTCAACAGTCAAAACACTCCCTAATAGACAGTCACTGCCTCTCCTTCCTTGACTGTCCCTTCTGAAGAGCATACAGTCATCCACTGGAGCACTCGAGTCATGGCAGTCATCCCACCATGATTCCACCATGGTGCCTACATCATAGCTTTCCTGCTGCCACGCTCCCTCACAGCCTCTTGTGCACCTCCTCGCTGGCAGAGCATGGGAAACTGAAAAGTCCTTGATTTAGAGTGAGCAGTACTTAGCAGCAACTAAGATATCAGCGAGTTATCAACATTGTTCTCATACTAAATTCAAAACAGAGCACAGTACCAGCTGCTAGGAAGAAGATTAATTCTATCCCAGACAAAGCCACAACACTGGCTAAAAAAGCTGTCCTGGAAAAAGCCTCCTGTCTTGGTATGTACTAAGCATTCCACAACTTTGAGCCAGCATGAGCCAAGCAGTGTCCCTTCCTGCTCCTGAAACAAAGGAAAAAGGAGGAGGGGAGGGAAATCACCATCTCTGGGTACCATTGGAGGTACCCCAGCAGGTATTTATCTACCCCCAGACTTTCTTTGGTGTTTTTTCTCCCCCCTGCAATATACCTGTTAGGAACCACACATGGGCACCCCTGCAGATCACTCACGCACCACTCACAGAGCCTTCATTAAAACATTTAGCTCTCCTAAGAACAGGCTCTAAGAAAGTAAAAATTAAATTTATCTACTTCAATCTGCTGCAGCAAGACTTGTGTGCATCCCTGGTAACTCCATGGAGATCTCAGATTTGTTTTCCTTCTGTGCCTCCCAGGAAGTCCAGGTTTTCAGTAGAGATGCAAGCCAGAAGAACTCACCATCTCTGCTGGAGCCTGGGGACTTGGTCCCCTGCCAGATGAAACAAGAGGACACATTATTACAAGTACATACACACTTTGATCCCGTTTCATGGGGGTTTTGTTGCCCCTTTGACTGTAAGAACATCTTCTCAGTGATGCTCCTGCACAGGCTCATGATGGCCAAGAACAGTTCAGGCCTTGCAAGCCCAAGCTTATTAGGCAGAAACAGCAAACAGGTAAAATAAAAAGAGGGAGAAGGAGCAGGCAGGACACCTGCATCTCACCCTAATTTTTACTTGTAGGAAATCTGACCAAAACAGCACAAGCACATTTGCAAACAAAGCAAACACAAACAGCTTTCCAGTACCATTCTTCCTGCTCCTCCTCCCAGCTTATGCTCACCACAAAGAGCACAACCTGTGATTACTGAAGAAGGGGGAAGAAGAGAAGAAATGCAGGAAGTCTCCTGTGCATGCATGGTGGTCTTGGCTGAAAAAAGCCCCCCAAATGCTTAACTCACTAGTTTTAGAATCAGTGCAGGACTTTACTATCCCACATGCAGAACTACTGGAACAGAGATACATATAACCATCCTGGACTCAGTCTGCATCATTCCAGAGTGGTGGAGCACAAACCATAACCTGCAGCTTCTGTGAAAAAAGGAAGAAAAAAACCCAAAAACAACCAAACAACAAAACCAAAACAAACCCCCCAAACATCTGGTAGCAAGCATCTTGGAAGCATTTCATGGGACCTAGCTAAGTGCTGTGCATGGCAAGACCCAGAACAGTAAAAGGAACCAAGGACCACAGTGCTACAGTAAATGAAATTAGTTGCAACTATTTTTGTCCTTTTACAAGAACCTTGCTCTTTCGCAGTCTCAAACACGAGCAGCACCAGAATATACTAGCCACTTCCTCTGCCTCAAAATCACCAAGGGGAAATAGGGTAGACAATGAAGCAAAATTACTATCAGTACCTAGCATATAACCTGATTGGAGCAGAGCTCAAGCGTGGGTTGCTAAAGTTTATTTCTGTAAATTTCTGCCTCCCAGTTTGTGTCATATTTCGCTGATTCATTCTACAGATCCTTTTCTACCAACAGTGTAGAGCACAGGAAATAGACAGGGCTGGTTGTTTAGTAAACCTGCACTGAAAGTTCCCTTCCATCTACTGCGCCTGCTGCTAATTTCCTCACAGCTCTTCTCATTAATAAAAATACAACACAATAAAAGAGAACCACACACATACACACCTCGCCCAAATTTCCTCCATACTGGCTGGTCCTGAGTCACCACCAGTGACTAACTGTTGCCATGCACTAAGGAGGACACAGTTATTAAATTAATAGCAGCTGCTTAACCTGGCTACAAATACACACGAGTTCTTTGTGCCATAGTGAGCTAATAAGGCATGTGCTAATTATATTAATTCAAACAAGCCCAGCATGCCCCGAGGGCAAAGGGAGAGAAGGGTGCAGCAAAGCAGGCTTCTTCATAATAGCTGTGAGACACTGGAGAGTACTTGCCTTGTCACAGCTTTTGGAGAGGCACAGGACCGCTGCGGCTGGCACCCTACAGCTCACTCAGCCCAGCTGCTGCCTGGCTAATCCCTGCTCATTCACCCAGCCCTCGGTGCAATGACAGACAGAGGATGCTCTCTCCAAAGGGCCAGCCAGCTTGTCTGTTCCTATCTCTGTGGCCCAGAGCACATCACAAGCCTTGGGATGACACCCTGCTGCTTTGGGACTGTGAGCCTGGGACCCTGATGGCAGCCCCCTTCCCAAAGTACCACATGGTAGCAGCAGCCTCAAGCCCTGGAGCAGCACCAAGGGCTGCAAGTCACCCATCATCCAGCCATGTAATGCTCCTCATACAGCCCCATCTCCTCCCCAACCCCAAAGTCAGCCATGACAGCTCAGCGAGACAGGTGGCATGCAGAGCCTGCAGTGGGACTTTAACCAAGTTAGGTAACCCCAACACACTCCCTAAACCTATCTGGCAATGGAGGCAGGCAGAAGGGAGAGTTGCACCTCCCATGTCAAAATGGCAACAGAGCCTTCAGAAACAGGACAGGCTGCAGCAGGGAGAAGCAATAGGACAGCAGGAGAGAGACATACAATCCCAGCAAGGTTCAGATATGCTCAGAGAGAGGCCTCCCATCTCTCCAGCCCAAGGGTAAGCAGATCCCTTAACTCTGTCACCCCTGGAGAAGAAGGCACAGCATCAGCTATGTTTACACTGTGGTGTCTGCTAGGAACTGTCACCACTTCCTGGCATGCAAGAGAAGGAAAGGAAGACGAGAGGAAGTTGGTCATATTTCTTGGCACCTCCAAGGACACATGCTCACCAAGCACTTTCTGAAGGATGTGCTTTTCCTGTAAGCACTAGGGACTCTGCTAGAGCAAAGCAAAGGTCATGGGTTTTTCTTCCCTGTCTCTTATCACTTCTTCCTGTACTGGATGCATCTGGCAGCACATCTTAGGGCCATTCCTAACAGGTGTGAAAAGCCACCACCTTTCTCTGGCTGCTATGCTATGTGAATTTCAAGTGTTATAAATGCATGATGCTGTCTCTCCACAACAAAGAGAGAATCTACAACCAGGCACCAGGTGAGAGCCAGTGCCATGGAAGGGTACCACAACACAATTTTTTCTGCACAAAGAGGCATTGGTACAGGCTTGGTGCAGTCTTGACGGTGTGTTGGCGGAGAAGGTGCAAAGATTTTCATGAAGGGAACAGTATCAGGGATTTTTAGCTCCTGGAAAATGCCACATTATTTACTTTCCTAGCAGAGACTGTGGTTACTCAAACACTTGTCCAGCATAACTTCAGACTACTGCTCTTCCTTTCCCCAGCAACTCAAAGAACTCATTTTGGACCAGGCCTATTCCCAGGTCACGCACAGCTATGAACACACAAATGCTTGTGTTGACATAAGCAGAGAGAGGCAAGAGTAGAAGCAGGGCTGTTCCTCTTGGCAGCGGCCTGCAGCAGCTTGCTGAGTGCACCGATAGAGTAAACTAATATACAACAATAAAACAGAACAAGAATCCCTCCAGAGAAACCTGGGATATAAGGGCTTCTGGGCCCTTAACAAAATTATTTAAAAGGCCTATTAACCCAGAGCCCTGTGGGTCTGTATGTCAACTGATTGATAGCTGTCACTCAAGCATCCCAAAGATCCCAGCAGTTCTTTGGCTGGAACTGCAAAGCATCCCACAAACCCCGCATCCTGTCCCTGTAGCAAAGCCACAGTGCACTGAGAGCATCAGCCATGGGCATGGGAACCAACACTAAAATATCACAGGTGAATGAAGCAGGACCTCAGGGCATGAAAGGATGGATCCTTCCTGCATGACCCTTTGGACTTAGGAGCTAGGTTCCACCTAAGGCAAAGTGACAGAGAAGCATCAAGCAGGAGCCACCACGTAAGCATGCCCACAGTGGTGTACAGGCTGCAAGCTCAGCTGCCTACTAGAGCCAAGGTCTTTTGTACAAGGGACCAGACATGGAGAATTGACAGGATAACAAAAGGACATTTCCCAGCCTTCCAAACACTTTGCAACAGCAGATAGAAACCGCTCTGAAGAACAAAGCTTATTACTTCTCAGCACCAAAGGCAGAATTTCACTAGTGCTCCCAGTGCACTAGAAGAAATGCCACTATTCCTTGCCTCTCAGCCACAAGACACTGCTGCTGCCAGTCCCTTTGCTGTAGGGGTACGTGAACACAACTGCTCCTCTCCTGCATTGCCAACAGCCCTTCTCGCCTCCCACCTCAGCTGCTTTGCTTACGCCAAAAATGTTCAGATCACTGCAAAATGGTTCCTTGCTAGAACACACATCAGCAGCCCCACATGGGTCATGCTGCTTCTGAAGAGGTTAGCAGCTCCTACAGGGAAACTCATACACACTCTGTGACAAGCAGAAGAATTGTTAAGGGGACTGCAACCACCATCTGATGGCTCAGGAGTCTGTGGCATAATCCATTCACCAGCTCCCTGCTCACCCAGAGTGCTGTGAATCAGCAGGCTGCAAGGCAGGCAAGGCATTCCCAGCAGGAAGACAATGTATTTTGGAGGCTACAGACAAATGAAAACACATCTAGTCCTGCTCACCTAACAGAGTGCAGGGAGATGAGTAACACAAGAAAGGGAAAAGATGAAAAAGTGAAGTATATTAAACTTGGAAAGTCATTCTCTGAATATCAGATGTCTCATCTGGCTACTCCACATGCACAGGGCAGTGCTGCTACGTGACACATGCATCCAAAAGGATTTATCTGACATATCCTCAGGGAAGCAATTCATCTTGCACTGCTTGAGAATTAGACCTGTTTTCAAGAAGTTTCCAAATGAAAAACACTCCTGAAGGGTATCTCACAACTCTGCTCTAATTACCAACTCTGTCTCACAAAAAGCACATGGCAGCAACAGCAGGCAGCAGTAGACACACAGAATTGTCATGCCAGTGAGCAGTGGAACAGGCACCCTGTCTTGGAAGACTAGCAACAGTTTGGCAATGCAGGAATTAGACACACTGTTCTGCTCCAGAGGTCCTTGGACAAGGACTTCTGGGCTCCAATCCAAAACCCAACTGGAGTCAGCTGTGACAAGTGACATGGGAACCTGCATGCCCTAGCGCATAGCCCACTCAAGACGTGATGCAGCACTCTGGGGGAAACACGTTCTCCCTCCCCTTCAAGAGCAGTAATCTCATTGCAGAGAGGAAGAGGGGAGGCTGGCCACAGTAGCCAGCTCTGCCAGAGTTCATTAGGGTTCCCAGCCATGACATTTAAACCCTTTCCTATGCTCTTTCAAGCTGCCAGCAAGTTTGCCAGCTCACATGTATGCACAGGTGTGTCCAAACAGCACATGCCCTTTACCACAGCTGATCCATTTGTTTTCAGCTCCACACCACCTCAATTTGCATTGACACAGGTCCAGGACACTGCAGCAGCACTAGGGACAACCCAGTGTCAGATGACCCTACAGCCTTCCTACAATCTCAGCCGTGTGCCAAGCAAGATCTCACAAGCTGCACAGCAGTTATGCAGCTTCTCTCCCACAAGCTGACTCCGTGTGTCTGCAAACTGCCCATGGCTCACCTCCACCAGACCAGCCTGACGAGTGGGCACAGCTGAGCCTCACCATAGGGAAAACGGGACCTAGCTCTGCACGGCCCCGGCGGAGCCACAGAGACTGGGCAGCGATGTGCAGGTGCCTCTGAGCGCAGGGGGCCCTGTGAGCAGCCGGCTCAGCCTCCCCGAGCGTGCTGGCAGGGAACGCGCTGCACGGCGCATGCACGCACGCGCCCACATGCAGCTCAGCAGCGACCTAGCATTTCTTCCCCCTTTCCAAAGCCAAATTCAGACCATCTGTTGAAGTATTTCTGCAAATCATCCCTCTTTTGGGAAGGGCCGGGGGCTGAGTTTAGTTGTTTATATAGTGTCTGGCATTTCTGCAGTGCTTATCACTTCAGTATCCAAGCTACTTCCTTCAAGCTCTCCATTACTTTTGAAGAACCAGTGTGAGGCACCACAGAATCTACATTTTAAGTTCTGCAAAAAATAAAAAAGGGGCATCAAAAAGACAACAGCTGCTCAGGTCATGCACACATTTAGCTGCTAATAAAGCAAGTGGGATAGTTAAGGAGAAAGGGGAAGGGCCAACACAATGAATTTTATGTCCTTTAAAAAAACTACTATACTTACAAAATAGTCTTCGTAAACAACAAGTGCTTCTGTTGCCTTACAGAGAAGAGCTTGGCTTGCCCAGGGCATGGAAAAGGAAGCTAGTACTGCTATCCTTGAGAAAGACAACACAAACTGAAAAAGGGAGGTGAAATACCCAGAAGAAGAGACCATTTACTAGATCAGGTCATACTTTCTGCAACAGCTGCCATGGCAATTGTAAGTGGCAAACTCCTGGAGTGCTGCTGTTCCCATTGCATTGTAAGGGAAAGGATCAGAGACTTATTGCTTACCCCAGGTCACGCTCTAAATCTGTAGCAAAGGAGAAAGTAGGACCCAAATTCACAGTAAGCCCCCCACACAGCCTGTCCCTAAAACACAATTTCTTCTTTTTTATAAATCCCTATCACAGAGCAAAGAGAACAGCACTGAACAGGGCACCAAACATGTTCCAAATCCGCACATGGTGTTGAAGAAGGTGTTTCCATCCCACCAGACCCATCAGGCAACAGGGAACTGCCCTTTTCTCCACACCCATTAAGGGCAGCAAGGTGTCAGACGCCACAGTGACAAGAACAGAGATGCAGCAGCAGCAAAATGAAGATGGTCTGGCCAGACTAAGCACACCATATGCTACAGCTTCATTCCAGGCACTTATCCACACAGAAGCCAGCACTCGTCCGGCCTGGAGATCTCACAGCCCCTGGTCAAAGCAAAAAGGGTTCACTGAAATCTGCAGCTGAATTCAGAAAATAAGGATCATGGCTACTGGACTTCTTTCTGGCTTGATCCAAACCAATTGCTCACTTGCACAGCACCTCTTTCCTACTAATATAATTTGCTGGAAGTCCCCTATCCTTGTGCTCTAATTAAGAAAGAAAAGCACATAACTCTTCCCAAACACCTCCTCCAAGCCAGTTATTCACCCAGTGCAGAAGCATTGCTGTCATATATAAGAGGGGAATATTTCCTTCTCCTTCCCTCTCCCCACCCTGTCCACAAAGCTCCTCATAGCTGGGACAGCTTTTAAATTGAGAGTATGAGCCCCAAACATAAAGTCAAAACTCCAGGTGGGGCAGGCACAGTCTTTGATGTGACTTAGTCATCTCCAGCTCTTCAAATTCATATTATATGGGGAAACTTAGCTGGGTCAAAACCAGCCTCTCTCCTGCTGGCTTCTGGATAAATGCCTCAGACACAGGAAATTAAAAAAAATCCAGACAGCACTCCTGATATGCCATACACCAGCATCAGTGCCAAAGGAAGGAGCAGGGCACAGGAAGGTTTGACAAGATAAAGTCACCCACCCACAACAGGACTACCAAAATGAGAACAAGTAACAGTTACGAAAAGGTTTAACAAAATAGAATAAGAATGCATTCCTGTGAGCAGCTCACCACAGGCTGTACTAAATTATGATCAACAGAGATCCCATAAATTAAATAAACAGTAAGCCATCAATTCCTTCTGATACAGAACAAGCATTGCTGCCTGGGTGCCTCTCCCTTCCCCAAGCATATAATCTCCACGTAGACAGCCCACCTAAGACAGAAAATATTCAAAGTTTTTAAATTTGCAGATATGTAAGAGGAAACTGCCAGACAGAAATCCAAACCACCCAGAGTGACAAGGTCTTTTCATTAGGTTTGTCTGGGATTTTGCCTTGTTTTCTATAGCTTTTGTACCTCCTGTTACTTTATCTTCACAATAACTCAAGCTACCAGGCAATCAATACTGCAAGGTTAAAGCAACATCCAAGTTTGGCATTGGACAGCTCAATCCAACTCCTCCTTCCTGCTATCTCTGTGCTGGAAGGCAAATAAAAGAGGACAGGTAAAAATATTTATCTGCTTTAGGATTAGCTGGAGCAACACAGTGCTAGCTCTAGCAAGCTGCCACTGTTAGCTGGATATGGCCAAGTGACAGTCCCCAAACCAAGCAGGTACAGCCAGAGGATTCAGCCTTGTTGAAGGAGGATGGCTTCATTAGATCACGGTGCCAGAGAAGCTAAAACACACTGCCCTGTTAGACCTCAGACACCTCTCTGGCAGAGAACAGGCACTTGCAGTCACATTCCTGTTGTCTCACTGTAGACAGACAAGCCAACTGTCTCCAGCAAGGCTGGAGTCCATGCAGCCATTTATGAGGAATGCACCATGGAACACAGGCATGGTGTTCAACATGTTCAAGAGCAACAAATAAAAACAATGCACTGCCTACAACAGGCAGCATTTCCAGCTCATTTCCCATGATAACTAATTGACAATTCCATATTTCCCAACCTGTAGTACTGCAGATGTTCGGTCACTTCTAAGAGAGCCTGAATATACAAACACGGGCATTAAAGCAGGCTTTTGCATTTCCTGAAAACACAGTTAAGGATTTAGGAGAATGCATCGTGGATGTAAAAGGAATAATTACCAATCCTTATGTACCTGCAGTAGCAGAAGGCAGAATGCTATGACCAGGCAGATTCTTCCCCATTCTGCACCGTTGCTGTAGAAGGAGCAGTACAGACATTTGTCCTACACAGCACTGCAGATTTTAGCAGGACAGCAGAGGCAGCTGGGAGAAAGACAGGTCCAACTGGAAGCCTAACAGGACATTAACAAACTTGTAAGTGACAGGCTAAACAGGCTGTGGGACCAGACTCTTCCTGTTGCTCGAGGGCTCCCACATGATGCTCAAGCTCAGCTGGTGCAAACTAAATTTGCTCCACTGTCTGCCAGAGCTGTATCAACTTACTCCAGTAAAGGGTGAAGGTTCTCAGCTCTGGGACACCACTGATGGGCCATTGGGACACCACTGATGGGCCATCAGCTGTGTAGAAATTTCATTCTAGGGAAAAACAATGAAATAAAGCAAAAAAACCCAAACCAGACCAAAAAAACCAAATAAATTAAAACCCCAAACCAACAACAACAAAAACCAAAACAAACAAAACAAACAAACAACAAACACACAACAAAACAACAGGGAAAAAAACACTGTGAAAAAGGATGGCCAGGAAGAAGTCAGGCTTAGGAAGAAATATCTCTCTGTTCTGAAACAGCCTAGAAAAGGGGAAAATGTAGAAACTCCCTTCACAGTGCATTAGCATCCTATGATAACACACATGAACTGCAGCACTCAGGATCATTTGTCCCAGCCATTCCAAACCTGGTTTGGTTACATCAATTCCGCAGCCCAGGCTCTCCTAACAACAGAACAAAAATATTTTGCATTTTTCCAACCCTTTTCCAACCCTTTTCTTTTCCCCTTGGGGCCTAGATCAAATATCTTTTATGTCATTCTGACAGCACAATATGATTTTAGGCAGATAAACCCAGCTCATTAAGAGATACACTCTGTGCAAGACATCTTGCTGGCACTGGAAAGTTGGCAGTGCAAAAGATTTGCAGTTCCCTGCCTGCAAGTGAGACCAGCGATCAAGTGACAAAAGCAAGCATGTTGTGGAACAAGGCAGACCTGCTGCTAGTCAGCACCAGGGGACATGAGTCCCTCTGCAGTTATGGTCAATGATGCTAAACTTTTCTTCCCACCACAGAGTCCTTTCATCCCTCAGACTTCACAAGGACACCCCAACTTCCAGTAGCTACTGTGAATCTGGCAATTACCCTCCAGGAGCATTTTATTTCCACAGTGGGGTGAGAGTCCAGAGGCTTGCCAGCACCTGTAAAACAAGTAACTGCCAGCCCAGCAGCAAACACAAGGCCTGACCCTTTGGAGGATCGAAGATGGAGACCATGCATCCTTACTCCACACCCAGGTACTCCTTTCTGAGAATGAAGGAATAACTCATTGATCACCCATCTTACAGCCTACTGGCTGCAGATTATTCAGACATAACCCAGAATGTGTTAAAGAAACTCTCCTCTCTGACCACCCAGGAGCCACTCTGTCAGTCACACTCCCCCCATTCCAAGACTTTCACTGCTGGGACCAAAGTCCCTTCACAGCAGATGGCTCCAGTGACCCCATGGGTGGCCCTTTTGGCTCCCTGCACACCACACTCACAGTCAGACAGGGTTTCCTTACTGGCTCAGCCCTGGGTTTCCCACAGCAGTCTCAGATGTCTGGATCCTCTAAGTAATTTAATCGTGGTGCAGTGACACAAAACCAGCTTGACCTGGTGCCTCTGGGGAGGGACCCCTAACAAAAGCATTCCTGGGTTTTTATACTCTTACAGTTTGTGCACCCAGACAGTCTGTGGTCTTCTTGCTGAGTCATCAGCTCCTGCTGTATCCCTGTGCCCTTTGCTGTCCAAAGGGTCAGCACCAGGTCACAGCCCCTTTCCTGGCACTCCTGACATTTCCCCCATCCAGGGGACAAACTGTAGTTCACACTGCAGCTGCACATCCAGCTATCAACACTGGGTATATTCCTCAAGAAGTGCCAAAGATATTTAACTATTTTCACAGCATTGCATGATCATCACACACCCTCCAACAACGATGTTCCCTAGATTGGGCTTTAACCTTCAAGGAAAAGCTGTTCTCACGGGAATCTGTAGAATTGGGCCCTTGCTCAGGGATGTTGGCTCTACACAGAGATTTTATTCTAGCTAAACACAGCACAACATTTACATTTTGTGTTCACCTGGAAACACAACTGCCCTACTCTGGGAAATTTCTCCCTCCTAATATTTCACAATTCTCAGGATGACAACAGTTAGGCAAGAACAGCTGTATAGGAATATGAAATGCTTACAGCTTCTAAGCAAGACTTTCCCCAAATTTCCCTTATCAGACAGCTCCAAATCCTATGGCTCCCAGATTTCAAGGCACACCAACCACTAGTCACCGTGCCTCCATCACATCTTTGCCCTGGCAGAAACCTACAAGAAAAAACATGACACACAAGTGAGCAGGGAGCTGCTTCCACATGTTGCTGTCACCTTGGCCAGCCAGGTAGGTATTTCCCCCATCTTGCCCACTAATTTAAATCTTGGCAGTAAAAGGGGAGCAAACAGCCTTGACAGGCTGTCAGTGGCTTCTACCTTTTAGTAACTTAATACAGCACACTACTCCTTCCTAAAATGGCAGCAGGAAGATGCTCAATGGCTCTGGCATCCTAGTAAGATATTAACAAGATTGCTGGGCACCAAACAGGACTGCAGACTTTCCTTTAGAGCAGAGCAGGGCTTTAGTTTACAACACAGATTTGAGCCCTTTTCCATCTCAGCCATCCATCTGTGCCACAATCGCCAACACCCCCAAAACATAATGCTTCTTACTACGACAGGCACCCAGTGAACAGATGAGCCGAAGGGCACAGCACCAGGAGAAAAACTGCACCTGTATGAACAAGTACAAGTAGCGGCATGCAGTTAAAAATCCTACAGGCAAGACATTCAAAAGGGTAAACCCTCATTAAATCCCAGTGTTTATTTTCTGAGGAAAAGGTTAGAGGAACTCCTCTTATTAAACCTTGCCTACTCCTTTGTTTATAACAGTCTGCAAAGCAAAACAGAAGTAGAGGACAAGAAGACAACCACCACCCAAGTCCCACAGGATACATCCTTATCAGTACCACTCTAGTTCAGCTGCCTTTTGCTTGGCACTGCCAAGAAGCAAGTCTTTGAGAAGCAAAGCCACAGTTACTTGCAGTAATCAAAATCACTGCAGATATCATCCCAACAGCAGCAGCACCACAAAGTCAGACCCTAACAGCAGCGAGACTCTCAGAGATTAACATATTATGGTAAAAATAGCCACTATTTAACTGTAAACATCTAATAGCTAAAACACATCAGGCCAAAAAAATATAGCTGGGATCCTGCCCTGACACCTGGCAAGGTATATAAACTAAAAGCTAAGAAGCCTTGCAGGGAAAAGGCTGGGGCACTGGAAAATCCGATTTCCACAACTTCACCCTCACCCAACAGCTGCAGAGGGTGCAGCAAGAGAGAAGATGCTTGGGGTCCAATTCCCAGGGTGACCTTGAGGAAATCCCACAGTCTTTCCACATGTCCACTTTCCCCACCCACTGCGTGAAGAGCACAATAACCTTGACCTACCTCAAAGAGGCAGGGATCTGGCTTAGGAGAGTCTGGAAGGAGCTCAGAGGGGCTTAGATGCAGGACCCGCGCTGCCACCGGGGCGGTCAGGGAATCCTACGAATCGCCCCAGAATCAGAAGCCCGGAGAAACTGGGAAATCGCTTTCAATATAAAAAGCTGCAGCTCCGGGGCACTAAAGGGCTCGGTGGAGCCGCACACGTGTCACCCGCAATGTCCCTGGCGCGGGCAGGGGAGAGGAAGGCGCACCGCGGCTGCAACCCCCACGCCCGGCAGGGCAAGCCCCGCACCACGGCGAGCGGGGACGATCAGCCCCGGGACCCCCACGCAGGCACAGGGAGCCAGCCCGGGGAGGAGGGGAGGGGCTGGGAAGACCTAAAACCCCCAGGGTGAGGAGGGGAAGTGGCGGCGGGCAAGGGGAGCCCACAACTCCGGGGAGGGGTTGGGTACATGGGGAGCCTGCAGACCCCGGGGCGAGGAGACGCCCCTCCAGGGCCCGGGGGCGCAGGAAGGGCGGCCGGCACACCTCTGAGATGAGGGGCCGCGGTAAGCGGCGGCGAGGCCGGTGCAGCAGGAGCCAGGCCGGGGTGCATGGCCGAGCTGCATGCCGGCGGCAGGAGGGGTGTCGGGACCCCCGGCGGCGCCTCCGGAGGGCTTGGGAAGGGCCGTGCCCACGCTTACCGGGCGGCGGCGGCGGCGGCTCCCGCCGGGACCGGGGACGGTGCGGCGCGGCGCGGGGTGCGGAGCTCCTGCGCGGCGCGGCCCGGCCCGACTCGACTCAGCTCAGCTCTGCCCCCTACGGCCGCGTTGGGCGCAGGTACCGCCGTCGCCTGTCCCTCCCCGCCGGGGCGGCCGCCGCGTCCTCATGGCAACGCGGGCCGGGGCGCCCGGGGATCGCCACCGCCTCCCCCGGCCGGGCGCGGGATGCCGGGACTGCCCCGCCGTGCCCCGAGCAGCCCCGGGCCGCGCCCACAGCCGTCTTGCGAGGCGGCACACGGTACGACACGGGGCGAGCGACAGCTAAGAAGTCAGTCTGTACCCGAGTGAACGGCCTGAAGTTGTGTCAGGGAAGGTTTAGGTTGGGTATTAGAAAAAGGTTCTTCACCCATTGGGTGTTTGGGCCCTGGAACAGGATCCCCAGGGAAGCAGTTACAGCACCAAGCCTGACAGAGCACAAGAAGCGTTTGGACAATATTCTCGGGTACATGGTGTGACTCCTGGGGATGGTGCTGTGCAGGGACGGGAGTTGGATTTGATGATCCGTATGGGTCCTTTCCAACTCAGCATATTCTGTGATTCTGTTATTCTCTTCAGGATACCAGCCAGGCCCATTGTGCCCATTGGATCATCATGCTGTGCTGCCTGCTACCCCTCAGGAAAGCCACAATACCACTGGCAGGCATTGATTTTTGGGGTTGGCAGGCTCCACTGTGGACCTAGAGTTCTCAGGAACATTATGGGATCTGAATGCTTGCTGGCACAAAACATCCACAGAGATTGTTTCATCAGGCCTTAGAAATTAAGCATGAAGGCAAGGAGGACAGGAGCAGCCAAACAGATCTCTGTGCCTCTTGGGATGACCAAGTTATTTGTGGTGAGGGTGGAGAGGCACTGGAACAGGTTTCCCAGAGAAGCTGTGGATGTCCCATCCCCAGCAGTATTCAAGGCCAGGCTGGATGGGGCTCTGACTATCCTGGTCTAGTGGAAGGCGTTCACTAGAGGAGGATAGAGTGAGATGATCTTTAAGGTCTCTTCCAACCCAAACCATTCTGTGATTCTGTAACATCCACAGGTGTGATACCACCGGGGAAAGAGGTGAAGATCTCCAGGGGAATACATCTCTAAGAGCCTCCCTCATTGCTCACATACACCACACCCTGTGAGTGTGGGATTTCCAGCTCTGTACCAAGGGCCCATGGAAGCTGGCAGAGTACCAGTGCACAGTTGGAGGTGACTAGAAAAGAGTGCCTACAAGGATGCTCCCAGGAGCATGTAGAGCTAATGAGTACATTGTGTACCCAGGAGAAGTGACAATTATATTGAGTCGTGATGAACAGCCCAGAAACCTCACAGTTCTTCACACACATGAAAACAAGAGGAGCTTGTTATCACAGTCAGGGTGAACCCAAGGTGAGATGTAAACCAGAGGCCAGTGAAGCATCAGAAATCAATGGTAGTGAGTTGGATATAGGTGAAAAGGGGATCAGCTTTTCTCACGTGCTGTTCAACCTGGGCTGAGCAAAGCATGAGAAGATACAGCACTGGAGCTGGAAAGCTCCCTCCAGAAGGGTGGTGCCTGACCAAGGAAGGAGACCTGTGTGCTATGGCCATTTTATGGGCATATATTGGATGAGCATCCAGCACAAGAGAAAAATGCAAGTGTAGTGGGCAGGGACATGCCAGAGTAGTCTATCCAACCCCACAATCTTATCTCCACCATGTCCTTGGAAAAACAGGCAGCAAGGCTTGGGTTGCAGGCAGGCTGCTGTGGTGGGCACTGCTGCGGGAATTCCCAGGTTGGGGAACAGTGTGGGGGAGTTGAGGTCTTCTCACTCCCCAGCTGCAAAACTGCTTCTCCCCCCTTTCCTTCTTGGTGGCATATCCCCACTCTGCCCTGTTTTGTAAAGGCATCAGTGGGTTTCACTGTGCTGAATCCTCTCAGTCAAAAGCTGAACTAACTCAGTGTGGCTTGAGGTATAGATGTTACTGTTTATCACAGTGTAGATGTGCTGGCAGGACGTTACCATCCCCTGGCAAAGAAGAGGTTAACACTGTCCATCTTTGTGTTGCATCTCAGGAGGGCTGCAATCACACATTTTTATTTTTGGTTCTGCTGCATAAGAACAACTGCTCTTTGTAACCTGCATGGCACAAAGGACACGTTTCTTCCGGCAGCATTTAAGAGAGGGCATAAAAAAAGGAAGCAGAGGAAGAAAGTTCGTATTCAGTGAGTGCCAGGTTGTCAAGGTTTCCTCTGCTTTCAGACATAGTTTTTTTCTGCTGACAGACACAAAAGGGATTTAAAACTGTTTGGTGCAAAACAGAGCTTCAAAAGCAGCACTGTCTGTGTCTGACAGAAGGTGAAGAGCGCAGCTCGGGACCTCCTGTACAAGGCAACATTGTTATCGTGGTGTACACAGGAGCAGTAGACCAGGTCTGTGCTCGGCTTGTCACAAAGCTTGTCCTGTGTGAGTCTCGAAATCCTGCACTGCTTTCAGCCCACCTCCCAGAGGGGCTGTGGGCTGGTTCAACCCTACAAGGACATGGGTCAAGTTCAGTCTGCTGCAAAGAAAGAGGCTTTAATGAGGTCTTGCTTTTCAGTTTCCTTCCCCATTTGTATTGTTTTCTGTTTTAATAAATTGTGAACTGCCAGTGAAATCCCCAAGTGCCTGCTGCGTGTGGTTATTAAACCAACGCTTAAAAAAGTAAAATTGGGCAAGCTTGGTCACTGCTCCCTTGGCCTGGACATGATTCTCAGAGCACTGGTAGACAATTCAACTGATAAATATTGAAGAGGCAGTAATGTAATTAGCACCAGTCAACACTGTTTTCTGGAAAAATCAATCCCAACCAAGCCTGATCTTGTTCTCCATTGAGACCACAGGATGTGTTGCCAAAGGTAACAGCACAGAGGTGTTAGGGGAGGCATCCAGGGTATAGTCAAACAGAATGAGTAAAATGAACAGATTCACAGTTGGCTGTCGGCTGGGATGGCAGGAAGCACACAGAAATCACTGGTCTGGTTTAATTTTCTGTGCAGATACTCGACAGTATAGAAGCAAGAGAGGATGTGGATGCAGCTGGAGAGTGCAAGGGGACAGCTTAACCCCAAACCCAGCTCTGTTGTTCCCAAAAGCTCAAGCTGCAAGACCACACTGGTGAACCCAGTGTATGTGGTCTGTCTATTCTCTCTGCCTATTACTCCTTGAAAAGAGGCTGCAGACATCTTCTTAGTAGCTATTTGATTCAAATGCTGAACAATTACTGGGAATAAAGTCCCTGATGCTCAAAGCACACAAGTGTGTGTAAAAAAAAAATGGAGTAGAATTTTCTTCCTTTTTAAAGTGACTTTTAGAGTAGCTGGGTTGACCCTGGCATTCAAATGAGTAACATGTCATGAGCTGGCTTTAACAATGGCCCAGCTCCTGCAACACATCCTGCAGGGCTGGCAGCCTCCAGTAAGCACCAGCATCTCACAGTGCCCAGTACCCGTGAGGCTCCAGCCTCGGGGCTGCCTGACAGCAGCCCTGTTCCCTGCCTGTCCACAGCATGTGCCACAGCAGCAGTGCCTCAGCTCCTTTGGCAGCCAACACAGGCTCCCACGCTCAGCACAGACAACACAAGGGAAAGCAATCTCACGCCCGCCATGCTTATCTCCTGGATAAAACAGTGAGGCACTTTTGTTTATTGAGTGCCGATGAATGGTGCTGTCTTGGCTGTGAGATCGGCCTCCAGATCCCACTCTGGGCACAGCTGCTGGCAGGGAGCCTGCAGCTGCAGCCACCTATTGCCCTGGGAGCCTTTCAGCAGGGCATTCCCCCTCAACCCAGGAAGAAAACGACCAACAGCTTCCCACCATATGCATCTGTCCCCATGCAGAGGTGGCGTCAGATTTATGGGGCACTGATCACTCTTTTCCCCTGCAAGTATGGCCCAAGAGCACACATGGATGCCAAAGAATGCAGTTTGCTCCAGAATTTTTCAGTATTTCTAACCTTCCACAGCTCATTTGTTCATCTCCCCTTTCAGCAGCTGACAAACAACTGTGAGGAATCTGCATTGGCAGTAACCTGCATGGCTGTTTCTTGGGGGCCAGAAAGGTGAGATGGCTTTCTGGTGCCAGGATGAAGTCGATGCTGAGGACACTGTCACCCTGCCACGGGTGAAACAGCTGGACCTCATGGAGAGTTACAGGTCACAGGCTTGCCATCCCACCAAGAGCTGCAGCCAGCTCCTCCAGGGCCATGGTCTTTTAGGACCCCAAAAAGCTGATGGATCCATTTGTGACTGCCTCTGCCTTCCAGCCATCATTCCTGCACAGCCATTGTCACAAAATAGCCTGTTTAAGCAGCAGGATTTTCTTTACTCTGCCCAGACTGCAAAGAAATCATCTCTTCTAAGGGACTTCTGAGGAGGAGACACCATGTGTTCTTGCTCCTTTCAATGCATCAAGATGAAAGCCTCACCAAATCATCTGTTGTGGGGATTTTTGAGGGGGAGGCACAGTGTTTTCTTGCTCCTTTCAATGCACCAGGATGAAAGCCTCACCAGGACTTTCACTCAGCCTGATGCTCCTGCAACACATGAAGGCTGTGCAGACACCAGGACACAGAAACTTGCAATGTTGAGAGGGAGCAGCTGCAATCAATATCACAAGCCATGCTTGCTCTCAGCTCTGGCCTTGAGGAGATGCTAAGAATCACAATGATTTCCATTCTTCTCCAATCTGGAGGGAAAAAACCCAAAAACATTTGTCCTGAACCATTGCTGCTTCCAGAGGAAGTAAAATCTTCCAAGGACATGCCTGAAGAAGCAGCAAGGTGAAGGTTCATACCTAAGCTCATGTCCTCCCCTGGCTATCCTATTACTACCTCCCTCATTCAGCTTTCCTATCCTACTTCTTACTGTAATCTAAAGCTTCTCTCCATCAGCCCAACAAAGCAGAATTACAAGCCTAACCAGCCAGGCTCATCAGCCAGGTCTCTTCTTCATACAACAGGGAGAGATGGGTGACTCCATAGGGGCTGCAGCCACCCTCTGCCAAAGCCCACTCTCTTCGGGACATGCAGATTTGCTGTTTCTAAACCTGGTGATGCTAAACACCACCAGAAGACCAGGTCTGGCCTGTGGCAGAAACCTGGCAGAGACAGCATGGCTGGGACACATCTGGAGTTACTCAGATCACTGTGTGATCCTGTTCACACCCAAAGCTTTAAGTTCTTTCTGCTGCCTTGGAACTGTCCACAGGTGAGCCTGCCACACTCTGGTACCTCTTTTGATCAGGAAAAAGGTTTCCTGCATTAGGATGGAAAACTCAAATAATTTCTTAAGCTATTTGAGGGGTCTTTGAGAAATTCCAAGGTTTACCCTTGCTGCTTCAAGCAGAGGGCTGGCAGGGTGGTAGAAACACAGAAACTTAGCACAGCTTGGCAGCTAAGAGATGACGAATATTATCTTGCTGTTTTCCCAAGTCACTTACTAAATGTCTGCAGACAGCATCCCTTAAGCTCTCATGTCCTGTTAGCTTAATCAAAACTGCCCAACTTCATGGAATCACACAATGGGTTGGAAGGGACTTTAAAGATCCAACTCATCCGCCATGGGCAGGAGCACCTTCCAGGTGACTGTTCTGGGTTGTCTCTCTTCTCAGTCTCTTTTCCCTGGACTCCTTCAACCCAGCAGCTGATGATCATGCAGGGCCTGCCCCAAGATGTGGCCCCACCAGGTGACCCAGCACATGGGACTTTGTGTACTCAGCCTGTGAAAACAGAGCAGAGCAGATGTTTTCAAGCTTGACATGTCCAGAGTAGAAATCCTGTCTGCCCCTTTGAGCAGTGCTACCTGGTTTGCTTTGGGTCACCACCTGGAATTCTCAGTCCAGGAGTGAAGCTCAGCCACATGGCTTTGAGGACAGGTTCAAGCAACAGCCACCTCCTCCGACCCTTGCAAGTGTGATCTCCTCTTATCCACAGTGCCTCAGCAGAAACAAAATTTGCAGCCATCCTGCTTTTCTAGAGAAAGCAAGTAGAGATGCCTGATCAGCTTCCTCTGCCTGCTTTGTTTCTCCACATGCTCTGTTGCTGCTGTCTGATCCAACTCTTGCCTGAGATAGGCAGCCCCAAATCTCTTGCTCCTTCCACATGGGAATGTATTCAGCTTTGTGTATTGTTTGCTTTTTACAGGCTTTGTTTCCCCACCAATTTAATCAATCACTTTATGAACACAGCATTTATGTTTTGGCCTCAAACTTTCCACAGCAAGGAGTCAGCATTAGAACTACGCAGAGTGGGGAAAAAAAAGTACCCACTTTTGCTAATTTGCAGGTGATGCTGGACTATTTCGTTTGGTGCCACCTAGTTGAGAAACAGTGGATGGCAACCACGTATTCACAGTCTTCATCTCTTCCCAGGAGATGCAATACTTTGCTGTAAGAAGAGTTAAAAATGCTCTGTAGTACTCATCTCTGAGCACCCCTCCTGCCCCTCGCACATTTTCCTGTTCCACCATCTCCTGTCTGGAAAAGATAAGAACTGTACTGGTGTTCAATGACCAAACCAAGCAGAAGGATCTTAGCTCCAGCCCCCCAAAACAAACTTCTGGATGGGTTCAATCTAGAGACCTACTGTGAGATAAGGAGAATAAAGGCATGGTCATATTGCCTACCTGGTTTCTATATTTCCCAGTCACCGAATTCTTTCAAGGTACCTGGAAACTGGAACAAGGGTCAAACACCCTTCATGGATTTTCAAGACCCAGATGTACAGAAAATGGTGCTTTAAGAACACAGAGTTTATGTCTATGAAGTTCAGGAAATGAACACACACTTAAATGCAATGAATGCTGTTTTCTTCATTTTAACAGTACCAACTGATAAGCATGGTGAGCTCACTTTGATGCAGCCCTGGGCTGGGGTTCTGATGCACCAGTGACTGAAAGCCAGCCCCACTCCCTTTCCCAGTGAAAGCTAATCTTGCTTTAAGGGCTGAAAACATGGGGTGATCCTCCCTTGGGAGGAAAATAGTGAATTTAAGGACCATCAGATTTCATTTCCCTTTTAAAAAACCCAGAAGTATGACACTGTCAAGTATGGACATGAGTATGTACCAAGTAGAAGGAAATCTTATAGACTGGGTATCTTCTGATGCTCTTTTAGTTTTGGCATCAAGCTCAGTAGGTTCATGGTTGAACCATCAATTCCTCAGTGTAACACAGAGATCTCCTTTCCTTTTGTAGAGCAATCCTATGGATGTGCTGAGTTTTACAGCATTGCTGCCTGCCCCCAGTAAACAGAGAAACTGAACACAGCACCTGTGGGCTCACTCTCAATTTCGTATTTCAGTCAGGTCTTTTACTGGGAATTATACAGCATTATACTGACAGGACTCTGTAAACAGTTTAACCCCCTGCAGAACATAATCAGGCTTTCCCTTGTATTTTTTATGGAATTGATAAACTGATTTCAGCTTTGCCTGAGCTTTCATTTCTTTTTTTTTTTTTTTTCTTTTTTTTTTTTTTTTTTTTTTTTTTTTTAAATTAATATCTGTAGGAGCTGGAAGCATCTTACCTGGATCTGTCTCCTGGCAGCTAGAGGACTGTCATGGTTAGAAGAAACTTGAAGTGGCGTGTGGGAAACACCCAGGTCATTTTGCTGGAGATCTGCAAGTTTATGAAGTAGAAAAGGGTTTAATTATGACAGTTAAAGAGCTATAAATATTACAGCCAAAAAAGGAGAAAAAATGTTCCTACTCCCGAACAATTTCTTGCTTTACTTTTAAAAATTTTTATAAGTAGGCTTTTCCTGGTAAAAGTTTATTTGGGAGAATTTTGGACATATCAGGATCATGCACAGTAAAAACCATACAATCTCCTACATCATCTGTAGGACACTGTAAGGTGCATATTAGGCACCAGGAAAAGCCAGATAGCTGGAAAGGGAACGATACTACTCCAGTATGTGATGAATTCATGACAGAAGTCAGAAAGAATACTATATTTTGATTCAAAAGATAAATGCCAGGTTAGTTATTTCTTTTGCTGTTTCAACCATCCACTGCAACTGTTATCAGTCATAGCAGTTATAGGCTTATGAAAGACTTACTGTGCCTTAAAGAGATTATTGATAAAGATAACACACCTCAAAAGAATGTTTTCCATTGACTTTCTTCCCGGTCAAATATTTGCTGCCAAGTCAGCTGAGGAAAGAGGAGTTGAACAGTTGCTCTGATTTCCTGCCAGCACCTTGGTGTCCTCAGCTGGGTGCTTGCTTTGGTGTCACTCCAAGGAGAAAGCCAGATGCATGCAAGGAGGCCCAGCCCAGCAGCTATGTCTCAGCAGGAAGGACCGGAGATAATAATCCTTCTCTGGGGTACAGTACTTACCTTTCCTTAAGCTGTCAGCCCAAATCCTGGAGAACTGTTCTACTGATGGAACTGTCTAGGGTTTGGTATCTGCTGTCGCCTGGCCTGGCTGCAGCCCACTATGGGAGTAACCTGAACACCTGGCACTCTTCTCCTTCCTCTCTCTTGGCACCAAGCTGTTTTCCAGAAGAGCTGTAGCTCTGCTGATGCCTGGATGAGTCCTCCACAGAGTCCAGTCTACCTATCCTTTATTCCAGCATTGCCTAACTCAGCTCTGGTCTGACTATCACAAATGGAAAGCTAAGTGCAGCCAAGCTTCATTCTGTTGTAGCTGTGGATGCTACCTGTCGTGGGGACAGGACATTTCCCCTAATTTGTCCTAAACCAGGACACTACCTTGTGCTTCCTGTAGACTTCTCCTGCACCTTAACCAGAGGACAGGCTTATCCTACACACTGTCCCTTCTCAATTAGCATTGTTGCTCTCTAGACCTGCTCCACCTGAGCCTCAGCTCATTCCCTGAACATTGTGTTTCTTGATTTAGTCCCACTGCAGAAAAGCCACCCTCCAGGGACACCATAAACGCAGATGCAGTCTGTCTTGTGCTTTGCAACCAGCAGTATCCAAACAGGAGCTCTTCTCCCATTTTTGCACAGCACAGCCAAGCTCACCTGTGTTCTCCTGCCAGCAGGTTTAAAGGGACCAGTCTCCATCTAACCCAAGGCATTTAAGGAATAGCAGACCATGCTGTGGAAGAGTTAAATGCTGATTTTATTCCCAGTGAGAGCAATATGCTCAAATGCATCTCTCCAAAACTGGAGGAAAGAATACCTTGTTGGTAGCTATGAAAATTACAAACAATAACATATGACAGAGAATACAAGAGAAAATATACATTCAAAAGAGCACTGCTGACTTGAACCCAGCATGAGACTTGGGGCAGTACAACCTAAGAAACCAGATCTGTGGAAGTCCCTAGGCCCAAGGTGCCAACTCAAATCTGCAAGTCCTTGTCCAGTGCTCTGGACTGGACAGTAAGCACTCTGTAGCCTCAGATTTTAGAACAGCCTTAAATGAGAGAAAAAGCAGAATGATTTTATGCCTCTTTTTCAATAATCTTGGTGGCAGGTCTGAAGCAGCATCAGGGAAGCCACTGATGATTCTTCAGGAGGGGAAGAAAACGCCAGGATTTATCCAACCTGTGACAGCACATTGACTTTGGGTGGTGCAACCTGGCATTTTGAAACACAATTTTGTTTTTTCAGACTAAGAACAGCCCTTTAAGTAATGTTTAAAGAGTTATGCTGAATTCAAACCTGTCTTGAAAGACTTGAATTTACTTAAATGACAGTAGTCTTTCAAAAAGCTTGCATGTAATTTTCCACTGTCATTAGTGGGTCTTTAACTGAGGGCCATTATGAGATGGGGAAGAGGAAGAGAAGGCCACCTCAGTAATAAATCATTGAGCAGCTAAAAAGCAGCAAATGCTTCCAGCCTTATACAAGATATTCAGGCTGAAAAACTGGGAAGTTAGCTCAGCATTGTTCATACCAAACACACAACAGTGCCTTATTTCACAGCTGGTCAGACCAGTTTTTAAAATGCAAATTAAAGTCATGCTTTTCACCAAACTTCAGGAAGGGTCACACCTTCACCACTACACAGTCACATTTCACTGGGAAGATGTGACGACTACCCCTTGGAAACTGCAAGGGAAAATTTTAATTTCACTTAAATCAGTCTCCCAGAACAGGTCATGGATTTTGACTTTTTTTTTTTAATAAAATAAACCTGGAACTTTGTCAAAGACCAGCAGTATGTAGGTGTCATCTAAAAAGGTGCTTGCAGGTGCAGCAGGCTATTTGTTTCATGATAGCTTTTGGAGCAAAACCAAAAAAAAAGAGTAATTTTTCTAGAAATCAGTTTCTTCTTTCTTCCCCATAAATACTTAGGTTTTGTTTGGACTTAAGGGAACTGGAAGAGATTAGGAAAAAATAGAAAACATTTTGATGGGGAATACAGATCACATTTTCATGTGAGCAGAACACATCATTAAGAGAAATGGTTGAACAGTCCCCACCACATCACAGGCCTTCATAACATGACTGTGCCTTCACTCTCCTATCTGGAGTGGCACTGGAGCACAAATGGACCAAAATGCTCACACCCAGTGTTTCCAGTTTCAGGAATAAGTTATAAATAAATACATGTAACATGAGTGTTAACTCATCAAACACTACTTAAGCCACTACTCAGCTGACAGACAGACACTTCAGTCTCTAAATTTCTCCACATTTCTGAAAGCTAAAGTTCAAAGTTGCAAAGTGGAAGTAGAAAAAATGTTCATAAATGCACTCTAAACTTCCTGGGATTGGCAGAAGTGGCATGTGAATACAGACCCGAGAGAATCAATGCCCAGCTCCTCAGGAAGATGCTGGCCTTTAGGGAGGGAGCAGTCCCCAGGCACCATCACTCTGGGTACACAGAGGGGTTCCATTCAAACTCCATTTTTCTCTGCTAGGTGTTAAATCATAGCTATTGCAGAGTCCTCAGTGCTGCTCTCTTGCTCCAGGCCCAGCCGGCGGATGGACTCACTGTATTTCTGCTGCCCCAGCTCAATGATGGCTTCAACCTCATCAGCAATGTCCTGGCGGCCACTCTCTTTCATGGCTGTAATCAGCTTGCTCACACAGTCAGGATCCTCTGAGTTCTGCTGAGCCCATGAGAAAAGCATGTCCAGGATCTGCTTATTGAGGTCCTCTCTGAAGAAAGGACAAAAGACAGAAGTAACCAACATGCTCTCCTGAGTAGCAAACCAAAGAGACCTTACCTAAGTCCCAGCCATGGCTAGAGTCTTAAAGAAGCCATCCAAACACACAAAGCACTCAGTGGGCCTCCCTCTTTCCTACCCAGCATAGAGGAGTTGCATGAATGCTTCTCTATAAAATATTTTCCTAATAGAAGTATCAAATTAAGGCATTCTGCTCTTGAATATAATTTCCTCACAGGAACACCAGTTTGATCATAACAAGTCTAATTCTCTCCTACTGCTTTGGCTTTTTGGTCAGGCTGCATATCCCGTGATGTACCACAAGCTCTTTCTGAATAACAATGATATTCACTATTAAAGCCATAGATCATTTCTCTTTGTAAGAGATGGAGTCTGGCCAGGAATCCGATCACAGAACAAAACAGGAATGCAACTCAGCTGAACTACAAAGCTCATCAGGTTTGCTATTTCCCGATTTTGATTTTCAAACAAAAAACTTTATTTCATAATGGCAAGAGAACATAATCAGTTTCCCATTATAAAAGGTATTATTTTCAGAAGAACCATTAGTCAACCCATTTATAATCCAGTGAAACAATTACAGTGGAAGAACTTTCAACCAGCCAAGCACTGATTAATACTATTACACTGCAGATAGATGGACAGACATATATAATGCATCACTGTTGATTACTGTGTCCTATTCTCACCTGTTATTGTATCCTATGCGCTCAATCTGCTGGTAGGTCAGGCCCAGGTTGAGGCCGATGCTCTGCCAGTCAGCTCCCACACGCCTAGCAATGCTCAGCAGGTTTGCCTGTGTCAGGTACCCAGTCTCAGCATTGCCCAGGTTTAAGGGAGGGAAGGAGAAGCCATACAGGGGACCAGGGTTCTCATCCCGGAGTTTCAGTTGCTGTGTCACAAAGAAGAGAGAGAAAGAATATTCTTTCTTTACATAGAGGACAGTGTTTGGCCACTCAGTCTCCACAGTGAAATCTCCTTCCTTCTGCTGGGGAGAAAGGAAGTACTTGGGGCTGAAGGGTCAGGCTGTTTGAAGCAAGGAAGACTTACACTAGCAGCGACCAGCAGTGCTCACTGCCTCAGGAAAATATCAAATTGTAATGCTCACAGTCGTAGGTCACATCGGAAATTTCCTTTCCTGCATTTACAGAGCCATTTAAAATAAGCCACATCCCTGAAGCATATTTGCCTCAGCAGTAAGAGAGCACTTAGTCTAGGTTTGTAGTTGAGGCTGCGTGTATCAGAAAGGGTTGTGAGATCATCACACATGATCGGAAGGAAGTATTCAGCCTACCAAGGTATTTATTGTTTTAGGCTTCTCAAATATCACTTAAATTCCGTAAGCAAAAGTTGCATTTCTCACTGTAACATAGAGCCCAGCCTTTAAAGCTCACAGCAGAATACCTACACTCAGTGTCTATGTTCAAATCCAGCATAACTACCTCATTCTATTCCTTTCTTTTTTCCTGCTGCATGAGCTGTGTGACTAAGAAATTTATAAACAAAACAGACACTTCCCTTAATTACAGCAAGCTTCCTTGCGTACTACATTCTCATTTATTCACAGGATCCACCCTCTCTGACTCTCTGACTGCCCATCCAACAAGCCTGTGCTTGACAGGCAAGATGAGCAGGAGAGCTGAGACCACTCCCAGCTCTTCCTGTTCTCGTTTCAGAAGAGCACGCTCACAGGGAGTGCAAAATCTCCACCATGACATAGCTGGGCAGCTATTTCTTGTGGTCATTCATTGCATGCCTTCTCATGGAGGACACAATATTAGCTGAGCAGAAATGCCATGCTCTTGCCCCATCTAGATTAATTTTTCTGTAGGAGACAACTCACAGGCAGTTTGATGGGCAGAGTAGCAAGCCAGAGGGAGTCTGGACCTTTTCTCCTCTTGTTGGCATCTTCAGGGATGCTCTCTGGAATTGCCCCTCGGTAGAAAGAGACCTTTGCAAAGAGAAAGCATGCAGTAAGGCTCTGATTCAAACACAGTGGCCCAGCCTATTGGCACCATGTCTTTTCCATTTGGGAAAGAATGAATTCAGCATTCCCACTGAGGTTCTGCCACAAAGGCTGGACTTTCTGCCAGCACCCCAAAAATTAATGGCAGGAATGTAAGTCAGACAGTTAAGTGATGAGTGATCCTTCAAGATTACACTTCTTGATTATTCAGAGTTTAGTCAGTGAAATGCAAAGCCAGAGAAAGAGGGTAGGAAAAGAGTTATGTCTAGCACTCAGAGATTATTATGAGTATTGTAAAAGCAATGATGAAGGAGGAAACAAGAAGTCAGTGTAACTGGTTGTTCACCTGGCCTTTTACAGCTTGGCCTTTTCTGTCCACAGAGGAGGTCACATAGATTTCCTTCATGTTCTTCAAGTGGGAGTAAAAAATAAATGAGAGACGTCCATCCACGCAGTCAGGGCGATCTGTGCAGAGAAGGCAGGAAGCATTCAGCTTGTGGAGAAAAGTGTGCAGAAGCAGATCAGTCATAAAAATAAACCCACCTGGCTATTGCCCTCTGCAGATTTACAAGAGTATGAGAAGAAATGAAAGTCTGCAAACAGCACTTTCATAAGGAAAAGTAGACAGAAAGGTTATGTGACCAGAGAATGTGACAAGTTTAATGTCCAGGGGCTGGCTACTGTGAGTAGTGGGCGAGCTGGAGACAGAGGAATGCCATGGAGGAGTACAAACCACAGCAGAAACACATCTAGGGCCAGAGCAGGACAAGAGGGAGGTTGGTAGGAGCAGAATGAGCCCAGGACTGCCATACCCATATCAATGCTGATGCCTCGCTCAAAAGCTGCAAAAAATTGCTCTCCCTCAAACATCTCCACCATGTCAGATGGCTCAGGTCCTCGATAGCGGTCCTGCAGCTTCTTCAGCACTGGGTCAACCTGACAAGGAAGACAGTGTTTGGTCAGAAGCACATCTGACCAACCCATGTTTCTATACCCGTGATGTTGCTCTCACCTTTAACAGGGAAGACTATTTTACATGAAAAGGACGTAAACAAATGAACAAAGACCCATTAAAAAAGCATTTTTCAGCACTGTCTCTATCTTTTAAACAGGTCTTTTCAACATCAAAGACAAGGAGGGATTTACTTGCTACCATATCCCACTCACTGTTCAAATACATTTTCACTGCAAAAAGACACATGCTACAGCAGCACACAGCTGAGGACACCAGAAAGCTCATTTTGGATTTGTAGCCTGTGATCACAGTGGCAGTGCAAGAGTCAGGTTAGATTCTTCTTTCTATTTGTAACAGTAAACCTCTCTCACTCCATGACCGTTCTCAGCAGGATTACAGACAGACCCAAACCACCATCTCACTCTGAGTGTCATTGATGCCTCATCTGGAGTCAGTTTTAGCCCAGAACCCAATATAAAAAATCCTTGCAGATGTTTGTGTCCACAGGTCACTTCAATACAGGAGCACAGGTAAAGAGAAGGAGCAACCAGGGTAGAGAATTATGCAGAGCTGGATATGCAGCCCAGTAATGGCAGTCTGATAAAATAACCCTCACCTCACCAAGCTGCATTGCCTGCCAAGGGACACATTCTCCACAGCTGCATACTCATACTCACACTAATCTGAAACAACACTGCTGAGGGCTGATACGCCTAGGAAGAGGCAGCAGAAAAGAATGTGTGAGGACTTCCCATCTCCTCCTTGACAAAGTCAGCCAGAATAGCTCACACTTATCACATAAACTCACAGTGCTTGAACTGAGAACAGCAAGAACATAAGGAAAATTACCATTTCTAACCACTCCAGCTGCAAACAAAGCACTGCTGCTGCCTACACCACTAGCCCATGTCAGACAAGTGACGTGTGAACTTTGACTTAAATTTAAGGCAACATGTTTTACCTCCTGTTTGCTGGATTATAATAGCATATACATGGCCAGTATCTGTGGTTCAGCTGATTTTAGCAGCCCAGTCCTCAGGGTTTGCAGGGGAAGAAATCAATGCATAGCATTTACCACTGCTAGAATGAGTTTTTTTCTTCCCCGAGCTCCCTGTGAGTCAGTATCACAGCACCAACAGTGTGGTGACAGCATACCCCAGCCATGACTCTGGGGCGGTGAACAGGACTGTTTGGTGCACTGCTGCCTTTACATCCTACAAAGGGAAGTCTGGGAAGCTCAGGAAAAGGCAGTGCAACCCAGATCAGACCTTGTGCTTGGGGACACACTGTAGCAGGACTTGCTCGGGATCCCTCTTCTTCTGCAGCGCTATGAAGTTCACCTGGTACAGACGCAGCCGCTCATAGACCTTCTTGGCAATGCCTCCAATGTAGGTCTTGGTGGTGTACCACAGCCAGTACCTGGAGACAAGGAATTAAAAAAAAAAGGAGGGACACTACCCAGAGAAAGGTGGCAGTGTCATGCCCACATGATTGGAAAGAATGACAGGTAGAGACAAAGTGCTACAATGGGCCTGACTTGCAAAAGGAAAAGGGAACAGATAGAGTTAATGTCACGGGCTCTGGTCAGAGTGTTGGAAAAGCAAGGCAGAGGAACATCCCATCTTTTCCTCAGGACTAATCTTGCACTTACCAGGAGAAGTGAGTGACTTCAAACACTGCATAAAGATGGGTGAATTCCAGCACCACCTCACTGGTGATGTCATTCCAGATTTGGCCCTCCAGGTCACCATGGAGTATATGCAGCCTTGACCGATCCAAATTTAGCCCTAAGGAGACCAATGATCAAGAGATGCTATATGCAGCAGAAACCTTTATTCATGGCTTTATAAACCCAGCCACAGGTTTGGGTGATTTACTTTTTAAAGCCACCAAATAAAGGTTCACAGCCTTCTCTTCAGCATCCAGGACTGAACTTTGGTCAAAGAAGAGCAGCAATAAAAGGACCAAGCTATCCCATTGCTTTTGGGATATTCTGGCAAAATATTCAGAGTTAAAATGATAGTGTGCTCATTCCCACCAACAGATTCATTAGATAATTCTCATCACTAAAATCTAGGGTTATTAATTAAGTTCTACCTCTTTCTAATGTACATGTCACAGACTTTTCAATCCTGATGCACTTCAGGCATACAAATACCAGGTGATATAATAATGTAGGCCATGTATTTCTTCACAAGAAAACCGGGAGAGGTCTAAGAAAATATGAATAAGGAGACTGAGGGTACTCAGCAAACAGAGGAATCCCTGGCATGACTGAGGCTGTTTTTAGCAGTTTTCAGAGTGGGATGTGGCTCAGCATACAATCATACATTTTTAAATGCAGTGGCTCAGCAGCTGATTCCTGTGCAAGGAAAAGAGAAAGCAGACCCCTGGAGCAGCATGTTCATTTCCTGCTTCAAGCTATTCCCAATCATGAATCAAAGCCCTTTTACAATGCATCTCCTCAGTGCCTCTCCAATCCACCATAGTAAAACCAGCAGTTAAAATACACATGTCGTTTGGCAGAGAAATCCTTTTGCCAAGACCATTCTCCCAGCTTGTCTGATCTGATGGACCTGAACTACCTTCAGCTCCCACTGCTCTACACCACCACACAGTCAGCAGACACACCTTGCTGTTCCTGCAGGAAAAGCAGCAAGCTTTATTAACAACAGGAGAGGCAAATAAAATTCTCTCTTCCCCTTTGTGATTTTCCAAATATGGCATTTCCCTTTGTCAGTTTTGGGAATAAGCTGACCTGTGACCCTGGGTGGAAGAGGCAGTTGAATTCTCACTGGCTTGAGAAAATCCACCGTGGAGTCCTGGGAGAGGTAGAGCAGGGGACTGGCTCTACACCCTGCATGGGCTGTGATTTCCTCTATCTCTTCTGCAGAGACTGGCAGCACCTGGATGTGGCAGACAGCACAAAGAGCAGAGCAGTCAGGCACCAAATTCCCACACTGCTCACTCAGTTCCTCTTTTGCTGCAGGGCCCAGCAAGATTTATTTGCTGAGAAATAAAGCACAGTGAACCTTGGCTGAAGTCTGGCAACCTGTTGGGCTGGACTTAAAGTATTACAAGAGCATCTAGCAGCTCTACAGAACAATTCATTTTAGTGGGGTGATTTTAGAATTAGATCCACATTAGATTCCCTCACCACACCAAATTCTCATTGAGCTGTTTTCCTAGGGTTAGTTTTGCAAGGGAAAAAGAGGCAAAATCTTTTTGTGTTCCCTTCAACAGCTGGTCTGCTGGAGATCCCTTTCCCACACAGGGCAGCACAGAGCAAGGCCCACGTTGCAGGGAAGTGAAGAGAGAAGGTGATCTGAGATGGGTGAGTCCATGAAGCAACCACATCTAGACATGATTTACCCTAGGGCAGACATCTCTGCTTGGTTCTGTACTGAACACAAGAAAACAGCTGCACCAGAGCTCACCAAAAAGCATGCATACCTGCAGCTTGACACTACGAGGCTCTTTGGTGACTCCAGGAGGAAAGATCACTTTGATGTTTGGATCCACACTGGAAAAGAGCAATGTCCCCTCTGCTGGCACTTTGCATTCATTTTGCACAAGTCGAGACACAACAAGGAACCAAGAGAAGTGAAGGACACAACAGTGGGCCACACACTTCTATGACAGAGGACAAAGAAGAAAACATATAGGCACATAACTTAATACAATAAAGGCAGGAAAATGAGTACCAGCCAAGCAGAAGAAAGTACTAGATCAGAGATGAAGCATGGCAGGATGCAACTCATCAACTTCAGGAGACACACCTCCATGAGAGAGGAAACTTGGAGCTGAAATCCACTACATTTTATTGCAGCTGGTCAAAACACAACTCATGAGATATTTCAAATAGGTTCACTCTTGGCTGGACACAACCAAAGAGGGGAACAGGAGCAAAGTGTGTCACTGGTAATTTCAATCTGCTCACCTCTGATTTTCTCTTCTGCTTCACTCTTGCTTTCAGATCAGTCCAGCTCTGCCCACTGAAGGTCCGAACTACAACCTCATGCTGGTGAGGGGTTTGAGGTGAGACATATGGCATCCAGATCTGCACCTCCTGGCAAAAAAGCATTCCTGTGAGACACCAACTGAAAGGATAAAACCAAGGTCAGCTCTGCATTGTGGCTTCCTATGCAGACGAGGGAGGGCAGAGCATGGCCTGTATGCAGGGAATCAAAGAACCTGCTCTGCCCTGCAGTCTCTGGGGAGCCGACAGGAAATGTCAGGTCTGCTATGGACTGTGATGGCAGGAAAGGTTCAGCAGCTTCTGAGCACAAAAGGGCAAAGCAACTTTTGCAGTGAGCTACTGTCAGCCATGATGGAGCTGGTAGGTGGTGTGACTACTCCCCAGCTTGAATGCAAACCACACAATCAGACTTTTAGAGAAGGATGCAAACCATTCTCTTTTCAGGCTAAGGCCAGATGCTAGACTTATCCTCTGGTAGAGCAGAGGGGATGTGAGTGAGAAAGGTTATAGCTCAGCTCCATCAGGAGCAGTGGGGAAGGCAAAGGTGCCAGATCAGCACAGTATCAGAGGCTGTATCCTTTCTCTCTGCAGCAGTGCTTCTATGAGAGGCAGTCCTGCAGCTACTTAAAAGCACCAGGCATGGGGGTAACTGTCTCACAGGTCCCAAAAGGCGCTCTCAGAAGAATCTACTGAGCTACTGCAAAGGCAGATTCATCAGGAGGTGACCTGGGTGTATCCTCACCTGCTGGAATTGGACCCCATGAGGCTGCAGCTCCAGGACTCTACTGAGCAGGACATCATGGTGTCTCAGCTTTACCCACTGCGGATCTGGCGTGAAGGATCGGAAGTGGATCCGCAGAGGATCAGAGGCAGCCCCCGGCGGAAAGTAGAAATGGATGCCACAGGCCAGGACCACTCTGCAGCCTTCAGAGGTGACAGTAAAGCTTCCAGAAGACATGCATGAATTTATGACACTATGCAGTGACTTCTGCCCTCCAAAAATCAACAGAAGAATCTCATACTTGTGTTTTACTGGCCTACTGAGGCTATAGATTCCTATACATTCCTGCAATACCCACCATGCACCTTGTCTGTAATACAAATTCTTAATAACAGAGGCTTACCTGCCCTCTCCTGATGCAAGGAAGAATCTTTTTAGCCTTCCAGTACTGGATTTATCTGTGGCAATAAGAAGATTTGGGTAGGAGAAGGAGACAGACCTTACTTACCTTACTTAAACCAAGGTAGACAAAGAAAGGTTGAACAGTTTTGGCTTAATCCTAATCTGACAGAAGTCACTAATGGAATCCTGGTCACACTGCATTGGGCCCCAGAACACACTGCAGCAAGAGGATGGCATGTGGCCTCGAGGTCCCAGGACATACTGAAAATGCTGGCTCTCCCCCAGGGAAACTCAAAAGCAGAGGGAATTCGAAAATATTTCAGTTTTCCTCTGCAGCTCTCAGGGCCATGTTTGATTGCCTGGGGCCATCCTGGGAATCAGTGCTTGCTCTTGTGAACATGAGCACCACTGGGAAACCCTGCTCAGATTCCTGTTCATTTCATCACCTTCATCTTGGACAAAGAGCTGCTCCTCTGCAGCCTGTGAACCTCAGGAAAGCAGGAGGTGACTGCACAGCAGAATGACCTCTTGCTGTTCTCTGAGGTTCTAGCATGAGCCACCAAAGCCTTAGGGCCAAACAGCAAGTCCAGGAACTGGTGCTCACCTCTGCTAAAAAGGCTGGACCCCTTTAGGGACCTCTCCTGATCTGTTTCCTGTGAGTCCCATTTTCACTTCCACTGTGAAACCCTACCAGGAAATCCCAATTCCAGGGACCTCTGAGCCCTTCAGAATGGTATAGGCCTCATAAAACCATAACTAATACTGTCTGTATCCTTACAACTTAATAATTATTCCAGAGAAATAAATGCTGAACTGATTCCCCCCCTGCTTGTCTTCTCTAATCCAAACCCATCTACACCCTGCTGCGCTGAGTGAGGAAACAGCTGTGCAGAACACACAGCAGCAGAAGCCTTGCAATTACCAGCCTGCGGGGATGGTTCAGTTTCTCCCAAGGGATTGCCTCGGACATGCACAAACGGCAGGGTCTGGATCTCAGCAGGGATGGCACGGAGGCAGTTGTTCTGCAGATCAAGTCTGGACAAGTTGGGCAGGCTGGCAAGAGAGGCAGGGACTGTCACCAGGAGATTGCTGTGGAGATGCAGCCGACGCAGAGACTTCAAATTGGCTGCAGGTTGGAACAAGAAGTGACCCCCCATCCGTGCTGTTAATTGCACTGCATATCAGCTCTAACCCTCCCTCCCTCCTCAGCCCATGTAAACACACACATAATGAGGGAAAAGCACAAAAGCTTAACATCCCTTTAGCTCACAAAATAAAGGAGTGCAAGGAATTAGCTGAGAGGCAACACAGACTCCTCTGTCCTCTCCTTTTCAGCTTACTTGTGTAAGACACTTCTGTAACAGCATCAAAAACAGCCTCGGTCACAAAGTAATACAGGACCCAGGAAGCTGGGCAGTAGAAGTCAGAGCCCAGTTCTGTGGACTGGTCCACACTGAACAGTGTGATTTCAAGCCCAGATTCTCATCCCATCAAACCTCAACTCTTCTGCTACCCAAAACAAGCCAGGCCAGATCCTCAGTCATTGTAAATTGTAATGAAATCTCAGCAGTGTCGCTGATTCACAGAAACAGTTAAGTGTGATCCAGAGTTGTTAATGCTCAAAGGCACTGACTGAACCAAGCATGATCCTTCTGGATACCCCTTCCATTTGGCTCCAATATAAAATGGTTTATGCTAACAACTCTGGGGATAGAGACCAAGGGTCTCAGAGGTTGTACCAAAAGCTTGGCAAGCCCATGTCCTTCTCTTCCCCAGTAAAATACATACCTAGGGATTCTGGGATGCTTAATAAGCGATTCCCAGAGAGATCCAGCTCTGTGCAGTTGTGCAGATTCCCAACTTCTTCAGGGAGCAATTCCAAAGCATTTTCCGAAAGATCCAGATCCTGCAGCATTGACAGCTCCCCAATGCTCTGAGGTAAGTCTTTCAGCTGATTTTTCATTGCAGAGAAGAAAGTCAGTTTACTCAGACAGCCAAAGTCCTCAGGAAGTGTCACCAGGCTGTTGTGGCTCACCAGGAGCACACGGAGGCTGGGGAGGTGGAGAATGCAGCTCGGCAAGGTGGAGAGTCTATTGAAGCTGAGATCCAGATGGGTGAGACACCTGAGGTTCCCAAAGTCTGGTGGCAAGCTTGTCAGGGAGCCATGCTGATAGGAACCAAACTCATCTCTAGCAAGGCCACCTGGGTGGAGGGAAATGGAGGAGGTCAGTATGCTACCAGGAGAGCTCACCAGCCTCATGTGAGACTCAGCACAGAGATCCACAAGATTGGGAGTTACTGATAACAATGAGCAGCACTAATCACAAAGTACTCAGAGAAGTGACTTTTCTGCTCCATGCCTCAGTTTCCTGATCAGTGAAAGGGGTGTAACAGTGAAGAGCTGTTATGAAATCAGGAGATGCCACAGTGAACCAGTACAGCTCTGCTAAACACATCTGGAGTCAAAGCTCAGAATGAGCCAGGCCACCCCACGCATTTACCACACTTCAGCAGGGTGGCCCATATACCTCCAAGCCTCCCACTCTCCTTCCTCACTTCTTCCTCACTACCAGTGGCCAACACACATGGCTTTCTGGATCAAGGAAACAGTCCTTGCCCTCAAGGATTTATCCATTCTGTTGAGAAGCAAACAGCCCTGAGGACTGAAATCTGCCCTTGCAAGAGTGGAGGGCACATCTGAGGAAAGAGCAGTGAAAATGCGGGAGGAAAAAGTAGGTAATTCAGTATTTTCTAGGCAGACAGGAGAAAAGCAGTGAAAATGTGGGGAGAAAGGTAGGTAATTCAATATTTTGTAGGGCAGACAGCACAGAGAGCGAAGAATGAAAGTTCCGTATCCCAGCTTGTGACACTCAAATTAGAGAAGGGCTGCACCCCTGGAAAATAACTTGAGCAAACAAAAGGAAACTTCCAAACTTTTCCACTTGTTCATTGTTTCATATTCCTCCTCCTCTACTGTTTTCTATTTATATCCATATACAGCAGAGGGCACCAAACATTTTTTTATGCTGCATAATGGTACAAAATGAGAACAACCAAATAGGCACATTGCACTTTGTACATAAGATCTTACTGAACTACATTATGGCACTTCAGAATGCTCAGGGTGTGTGTACATCTCACAAAACAAGACTGATAAAAGGTACTGCTGTTATTGCCACCTTACTAAAGGGGGAAAAGACAAATCATTCACATGAGAAATTTATGACAGATATAGAAACAAACCTCAGACTTTTCAGTTTTCAGGTGAAACCCTGAATTCTGCCCTGAAACTCCCCCTTTTTGTTCTCAAATATTTATTTTTAAAATTCTACCTTCCAAAGAGCAAATCATTCAGTCTGATACAGAAACTATACTAATTGTATTGAGATCCTACCAAAATAAATAGATGAGACAGTCAAAGAATGATCTAATATTTATAGCTCTAACAGTTATTACACTTTGCCAAATTACATGCACACCCTGTGTCCTACTTTAGATAAAATGTTGAACAGCGTTTTCTGGTCTGTCTTGAACTTTGCTAAACCTACAGTCACCGACAGTAAGGAAGGATTAAGCACATATTGACTCAGACAGAAACACAACAAAGACAGCTTATTATACTTTCAAAAACTAAATAGGGGCTGAACATTCACCAAAAGATTCAACACCTTTCAATCCCCCTCTTCTTGCATAACTGCAAAAATGCTCTTCTAGAGAATGGCTATAGAAAATGCTGCAGCATCAACCCAACAAGACTCCAAAAACCCAGTCCCCAGGCAGCTGTAAAAACAAAGAGAGGAAATATGAATCCAGAGGCTGCATCATGTTGAAATCTGCATTCAGCTCTGAGCAAGGCTGAGCCAAAGCTGAGGTAAGCGGCACTGGAACAAAACACTTCCAAGGGCAGTTTGTCCTGCAGATATGGAGAGAAGGATTAACAAAAAATCTGAACCTAGAAAAGCTGGATGGTGATGGACCCCAGAATTTACCTTTAAGCACCAGGGATTTCAGGTGCTTCAGATGAGGAAGGCTGCCCAGTGTGGTGTCAAGGAGGCAATCATTGCTGCTGAGCCGGAGGAACTCAACCTGGACCACCTCTCCCTGTTGCTCCTTGAATAGCTGGAGGAAACGGTGGCAGCCGTCAGGATAAACATCCAGGTTCAGTCTGTTGTCAGCAAGGCAGGAGCCAGCGAGAGCAGGAGCCCCCACAGTCCCCTCCTCGCACTCATCCCTGAGCCCCAGCAGCTCTGCCATTTTCTGCATCTCATCCTCAGGGTCTAGACATGCTCTGACTTGCCAGGCAGGCAGGCACTGGCAGCACCACCAGGCAGCTGGGACAAGGAGAGGAGCAAAGATGGCTCTGAAAAAGAACACAGGTGCACAATGAAGGCTCCTGCCCCAGTCCAGAGTGGCTGGAAACAGTTCATACTCACAGCAAGATGGCAGGAAAGATTACATGCATGCTACTGAAAGCTTTAGAGGCAAAGAGCATGGAAATGCAGCATGACAGATGTCACAGGGGCTTCTCCTCTAGAGAAAACCTCTGAATTTTTCCAGCCAACATCTCAGCAGGGAATGGAGCAATTATGCACCATCAGAATAAGACCAATATTAACTTTAAAAGACATAAATGTAAATGCCTATGCCTAATGCAGATTTCAAGATGCCTTAGTAGGAAGCTTTACAAGTAAAGAAGAAAACTGGGGCAGGGAGAGCTGAGCCAGAAGCAGAGCCCAGAGGTGACTAACAGATTGTGACAGGTCCTCATCGAACCCGGTTGTGAAACCAGTGTCAATGGGATAAAAGCAAATGGACAAAGGGCAGAGAAAGCAGAGAAAACATGTCAGGGCCAGCAACAGGGTTAGAAAAGGCATGTTGGTGGTGCAGGAGTAACACCTCCTGAGCTTGGCAATTAAACTAGCTCATGGTGTGAATATCAGGAGCTCTTTGTTAACCCTGCCATGGATCGAACTGGTAAATAGAAGTTTCCTTTGAGTGATGCAGAATTAGAACAAACTTGGCTCTAAAGTCCGAGGCCAGCAGAAAGAAGATAATGCCCCAGCAACACCCTGAGGAGCAGTGCTTTTACTGTTAGCCTGTGGGACATGGCAGCACTGATGTTCCCAAGGCACAGTCTGGGGGAGGTGTCATCCCCTGAAAGGGCAGAAATGCTTCACTCTGAAAGGACATAAATGTAAAGGCAAGAAGAGGAAGCACAGCCCAGAGGCAGCTCACAAGTTGTACTGGGTCCTCGTTGAACCTGGTTTGTGAAACTGAGTGCCAATGGGATAAAATGAAACTACTGCTTTAGTATAAAGGTGAGCATTTCTTACAAAGACATTGTGCACAACATGTACACAGCCCCCTTACAGACACATATAAGAATAAAGTCCATCAGCTATAGCTTTGTAAAACTGTCAGTGGTGAAGGAACCAGAGGGCACCTCCAGAAGCCACAGAGGCAGCCTCAGAGGCAACAGACATGGATAGACATGGTGCCACAGACACTCTGAAACACACACCTTCACATGGACACACAGCGCTTCACACGGACACACACACAGACCTTCACATGGACACACACACAGACCTTCACATGGACACACAGCCCTGCACATGGACACACACACAACCCTTCACATGGACACACAGAGCTCCGTGCATGGACACACGCACCCCTGCACATGGACACACACACAGCCCTTCACACGGACACAGAGAGCTCCGTGCATGGACACACACAGCCCTTCACATGGACACACACATACCCCTGCACATGGACATACACCTCCGCACATGGACACACAGCCCCGCACATGGATATACACTCCTTCACATGGACACGCACCCCGCGCATGGACACACACACACCCCGCGCATGGGCACACACAGCCGGGCCGGGCTGTCCGCGGCACTCTGTGCCCCTGGCCCCGTCACCCCACGCCCGCTGTCCAGGCCCCGGCAGCAGCCGCAGCCGCAGCCGCGCCCCTTGCCCGGCTGAGCACGGCCCCGCTTGTCTCACCCCACCGCACCGGCCCCGGGCACTCGGCAGTCGCGGCTGGGCTGGGCCCGCCACTTCCTGAAAAGTTCTCGGGAGCTGCGCCGCGATCCGGGGCGGGACGGCACGGGGGAGGTGCCAGAGGCAGCGGGACATGGGCCGGATGCTATGGGGAACCTTATCCAGGCCTCCTGCTACCACAGCAAGGGCATGAAAGGAGATTTTCCCGACACGGCCACGGCCCCGGCACCGCAGCCCGTCCCGTTTCGGCTCCCCTAGGCTCCAAGGGAGCGCGAGGCACGAGCAGCTTCGGGTGTTGTGCTCATTCCATACAAATCCAGGGAGAGAAATGGAGCAGGGGCTACGAGCCTAAGAGGGCGCAGGGCTGGGGCTGCCCTGAAAGGAAGTTTGTAGCCAGGTGGGGTTCAGCCTCTTCTCCCAGGCAACAAGTGACAGGACAAGAGAACATGCTCTCCAGCTCGTGTCCAGGTTCAGACTGGACATCAGGAAGAATTTTTTCATATAAAGGGTGCTCAAACATTAAAATGAGATGCCCAGGGAAGTGATGGAGTCACCGTCTCTGGAAGTATTTAAGGAAAGACTGGACGTGGCACTTAGTGCCATGGTCTAGTTGACAGGGAGGTGTTTGGTCACAGGTTGGACTTGATGATCTCAGAAGACCTTCCCAACTGAATTCATTCTGGGACTCTGGATGCAAGCTGCACACGGCTGAGGGAAATTCTTCTTCCTACACATAGTAGACAGTAACCACTGACTACTGCTCCAAGCTCTGGCTCAGTTGTAACACTCTTAGCCTGGTTGTTTTCTGAGAGCACCTGAACTACCACAGAAGCCCCAACACTGGGGATCTTTGGGGCACCCCCAGGGCAGCAAGGAAGGGACAGCCACAGCCCACATGCAGCTCTGCTGCTGAACCAGCACTCCTGGTTTGTTTGGGTCGAATGGTTTTCAGCACAGTGTTAACTTTTACTTCTATTCATTTCCTCAGTGCAGGAAATCAAGTGAACAAGCACAGGTGGTGACCCCCATAATCCCATGGTGAGACCTTGCCACAGGATTACCACCTCCCAGCCTCCCAGCACAGGACAGCAGCCCTTTCCCTCCTGTGGAGTGCCTTGCCTCAGTGCGCTGTCCCACAAGTGGGTTCTGTCACCCAGTGTGCAAGAAGCCGATCCACATGGAGCTGAGGTATTTCACAGAACCACAAAGTCATTCAGATTGGAAAAGACCTCCAAGGGCATTCAGTCCAACCCATGACCAAACACCACCATGTCAACTAGACCATGGCACTAAGTAACACGTCCAGTCTTTCCTTAAACACCTCTAGGGAGAGTGACTCCACCATTGCCCTGGGCAGTCCATTCCAATGTCTAATCACCCCTTCTGTGAAGAAATTCTTCCAAATGTATAAGCTGAACCTTATGTGTAGCCTGACACAGTTGGAGGCTATATCCTCTTGCCCTGTTGCTAATTGCCTGGGAGAAGAGGTTAACCCCTGCCTTTCTAAAACCTCCTTTCAGGTGGCTCTACAGAGTGCTAGAGGTCATCCCTGAACCTCCTTTTCTCCAGGCTAAACAACCCCAGCTCCCTCAGCTACTCCTCACAAGACTTGTGCTCCAGACCCTTCACCAGCTCCATTGTCCTCCTCCAGACACATTCCAGTACCTCAATGTCTGTATTGAAGTGAGGGGCTCAGACCTGGACACAGGGCTTGAGGTGTGGCCTCACTTGTGCCAAGTACAGAGGGATGACCACATCCCTAATCATTAAGTTCCACCACTGACCAAACACCACCATGACAACTAGACCAAAGCTAACTGGTATGTCCAGTTGTTCCCAGAACACCTCCAGGGATAATGGCTCCACCACCTCCCTGGGGAGTTTTTTCCAATGCCTGACCACCCTTTCCATGAAGAAATGTGCAGAGCCAGGCACTGGCTCTCTGGATTCATCACCCACTGCCCATCTCTGCGAAATAAACAAATATGAGGACTCTGTGTGTGGATCTGCCTGACGTGCACCTGGTGGCAGAACCTAACTCATGGGACAAATGGAGGGGATTGTGCTGACCCTACCAGGCCAGGCCAGGCCAGGGCAGGATTCCAGAGTTGGAGGACAGTATTAAGATGTGCCAGGGGAGGTTTAGGTTGAACATCAGGAGTAGTTTCTCCATAGAAAGAGTGGTCAGTCATGGGAACAGGCTGCCCGGGGCTGGTGGTGCAGTCACCGTTCCTGGAGGTGTCCAAGGAAAGACTGAATGTGGCACTCAGTGCCATGTTCTAGTTGACAGAATGGTATTCGGTCAGAGGCTGTGAAGCGATACGCGGAATAAATAAATAGACTCCACAACCTGGGGTAGTTATGAAGTGGGTATGTATGTCAGCGCCCAGCACAAGTGAGATAGTTCTCCAAAACTTGTGCCCCGAGCCTCAGTCTGACCCACACTTTTATTCTCAAAGATGTTCCATATGCAATACATTGCACAACTTTTTCATGCATATTCAACCCCTGGCCCCGCCTGTCCTCGCCTCTCATGCTAAGTAAGTCCACGCCCTTCTGGGCACGCGTGGTTTGCTGTGGTGGTCGTACGGGGGTCTCTTGGTGGTCCTGAGGCTGAAGATTGTGGTCTTCCTCATGATTGAACTTTTGAACTTTTCCTCTCTGCGCGTGCGCTTTTGGTCCTTTGGTGCTTATCTGAGTACGTCTGTCAGTCTTGATAGGCTTGGAGACAGAGGAGCTTCTTTATCTGGGTTCTTTGCCTCTTCTAATATTGTTCTTTATGCAAGAAGCTTCAGAAATTTGCATTTTCCTATGCCCTTTGTACCAGGCAGAGGTTTCTTAAGTAAAAGGTTAAAATTCAACACATAACTCTACAAGCTAAATTATAAATGCTTAATTCATTTTGTTAACTTAACTCTAAAAATCTCTGTTTCAGCTGGACTCGATGATCGCAGAGGTGTTTTCCAATCTCATTCACTCTGTGACTCCGTGATTTTGGGGAACCACAACCAACGCCGCACAACACGCCCAGGACGGGCAGCCACGCTCTGCGCATGCGCCACCGGCCGCGCCGGCGGCGGCCGCACCCGCGGCTCCCCATTGGCCTGCGCGCTGCCCGCCGCTCCGATCCAATGGTAGCGCTCGATGTTGAGGGGTGGCAGGAAGAAGGCGTTGCCGAGGCCCCGCCCATTCCTTTTGCCGCCGCTCTGCCCTCGCGCGCGCACGTCCCAGGCCGCTGTCCCGCGCCGCCGCCGCCGCCCAGGTAAGCGCGCCGCGCGCCCCCCTCCGCGGCAGCAGTGCCGCCCGGCCCCCCCGCGCCAGCCCGCCGCCGCCGCGGGGCCCGGGCGAGATCACTCGGGGCGGGGGGTAGGAGCGGAGAACGGCGGCCATGTGCTCTCGCGGCCTGCGCCTGGCCGGGACTAGCGGAGGGACGGGACGGGCTGAGGCGGACACCAGGGGGACAACGCCGCCTTGCCGCTTCGTTCTCTCTTCGGGAGAGGTGTGCGGTGCCGGCGCGGGCCGGAACGTGTGCGGGGCGCCGCGTGCCGGCCCCGTGCGGGCACAGTCTGCGGAGCGCGGACTCGCGGGCCGCGGGTCCTCTGGGAGTGGAGCGAAAGGATTGTGGCCCGGAGGGAGAAGGGATGAGCTCCGAGCATACGGAACTCGGCCATGCCGAAACTCTACTCTCCTGTCTTGCAGGATGCGTTACGTCGCAGCTTATCTGCTCGCCGTGCTCGGGGGCAACGAGTCCCCCACGTCCAAGGACTTGAAAAAGATCCTCGACAGCGTCGGCATCGAGACGGACGATGAACGGATGAACAAGGTGGCGTTGCCTCTTAATTCCAGATGTCCCAGCCAGTGCCAGACATTGGAGCTGTTTCCTTGGCTTCAGTGTTCCTGTTGCCTCCTATTGGTCTACGCCTATGCTATTCAGACATTTCCTGACCCTTACCAGTGTGATTTGTAATCGCTGCTGAGCCAATCATAAGTTTTTACAACTTTTGTTGAAAGTCTGACTTTCTTATTCAATACCTCGGCAAAGATGGTGAATGTGTTCAATACCTATGCAAAGGTCTCTGTCAGTTCTTGCTGACTTCTGGTAGTTCAGTCTAATCATCCTCATTGAGATGGTGGCTGCATATAAGGATGCACTGAAAATGGTTCACTTCTTATTTTCGATCAGTATTGATTCAGAGCTAACACTTTTGAAGGTCTTATGCTCAGTAATACATTCTTATTTAGTGTACTGCAAAGGAGCGTTTGTTTCCTCACCAAGAAACACAGGCTAATCCTAACATGGAGATTAAAAGTATCTGAGGATAATGCATAGGAAGATTTTGGAAATTAATATGAAAGTGGTTGTGTTGAAAAACAGATTTCTAAAGATTATCTTATTTATAATGTTTCTTGTGATATAATAGATCTTCAGCATTGTGGACCTAAAAATAATTGGTGATGGGGAAAAAAAACCAAGAACCAATAAAATGATCTTATCACTTGTCACATACTCCTATGTGAAGTGTTTCCAGAGAGGTAAAGGTAAAAAGAAAGTATTTTCCCAGTATTTTACCATAAACCCAAGGAGACTGGGTTGGATGAGCTGACAGCATCCTTACTATGATTTGGAATGTTGGTTTGAACTCGGGGTGCTCCTGTTTAAATGCCAGGTCATTTGGTTTTGGCTCCTTTAGGTTTAATACCTTAATAAATGAATTGCTTTCTCTGATCCTCCAATATTTGGAAAGCTGTTCTGGAATCTGTTTTGGTTGTAATTAATTTTTGGATTGTATCTTAAGCCTGTATAAATGTAGTGAAGTCTTAGAAGCACCTTTCTCCTGGATGGAGCAGTCATGCAGGCACATAGTTTCACACATTCCATGCTCTGTATAAGCAGAAGCCTGTTAAAAAGCTCTTGGCTAAAGTCCTTTAGCTTTGGTCATTGACTCCTGATATTTGGGACTCACCAGTAAGGTCTGGAGCATTGTTTTTAAGTGCTTGCTTTAGCAGTTTTGGGGTTTGTGTTTTGCTTTTGTCATCCCTGGTTATACAACAATGGTCCTAAAATTAAACTTGGAGCTCTGTGTTCCAGGGCAAGGATACAATAGCTTGGCTTTTAACATTTGGTAGAGCAAGGAATGGGACCTTGTGGTTTTGGGTCCAGAACCCAGTGCTTCAGAGCCTCCCAGGGGACGTTGAGCAAGAAATGTAAACAGTCCCTCAGTGACTTACACTCTTGGTGGGGCTTCCTAATTGGTTGCACAGCTCTGTATCCTTTTTTTCAAGGTCATTGGATTAATTATGAATTCAGTAACAGATTTCATGAAAGTGCTTAAAGTATTAAAGATTTGGCTGAAGTTTTCATGTCAATGTTCTGTTCCTGGCACTGAGAAGTAAGGAAATTTGGGGCTAGATAAGCAGCAGGATGGAGGTACTGCATATGATGATTTATCACTACTCGTTTAAATGTAGTTTATTCTTATGCTGTTCGGAAACTCTAACATTCTAAACTTAACTTACAGGTTATTAGTGAGCTGAATGGAAAAAATATTGAAGATGTAATTGCCCAGGGTAAGTAGAGTCTCCGAGTGACCCAGGTAGTTGCCTCTGTTACTTTGATAGCCTAGACCTGAGAGTATGAAATTGCTACCAAGTCACAGACTCTTTGTTCAGCATCGTGGATCACAGCTGAATTGAGTGGAATCAGGTCCATTCTAATTCCCTGCAGGTCAGTGCTAGTACCTGCTGGGTTTCGCTTGTGGACCACATTAAACCGGAGAACTGAAGCATGTGTGAGCTTACTGGTAGTCTGCTCATGATGTAGTTTTCTGGACATCTTGATAAGAGACTGAGCTGTCCTTCGGGGTCTCTAGGAGATGTTTTGTGTTTTACCCACTTGTGTGTACCAGCAATGTAAAGCAAGAGGAACAGGCAGTTGGCATTGGGGTGCAGCTCCACCTCTGCAATGAGCACAAGCCTCTCCAGTGCACATCTCTTGTAGAGCTCTCAGAGTCCAGCATTTCCTTTTCCCTGAGACAGAACTCTGAGGGCTGATTTCCATAGAAATTTGTGCTCTTACTGAGGCTGGAACTTATTACATTAATTGATTGGGTCATAGGGCTGAAGTAAAGCAGAGCTGGGGTAGTGCAAAGGTTTCTGATTAATGAATGTAAGTGTATAGGCACAAGGGAATTTGCAGGCATGTTTTTGTTTAAAGGTAGCCAGGACTTTGCCTGGCCTTGCTGTCAGAGGTAGGCACTGGACACTTCTATCTATGTGGTTTGAAAGACCTAAGAGAGCTATTATACTCGTGGTTACAACACACTTACACTAAGAGAGCTATTATACTCGTGGTTACAACACACTTAACGCTGTCTCTTTCTGTAATACTTTAAATAAATTGTCTCTTAGAACATACATGCATATGAAACATGTTTGTTTACTTTACTAGTTTAATTAGATCTTGAAGTAACTGGGAATTATTTAGAAACTGATTCCCAGAAACTGGAATACAGGCAAACATAGTGTGTACGTGACCTTTGAATGCCAAGGGAGCCTTGGTATGTGAAAGACAAGAGGCCAGAGAACTAGCTGGCTTTCCAAATACGAGCAGAAATCAGAAATCTCAAAGGAGATGCAATAGGGTTCATAGGGTGCTGAGGAATTTGTTTAAAATACTGTACTCTTTGCCATAAATAAATCAGTCTTTTCCTTTATCTCCTTTAAGTGTGATCCAGTTATGCCCTCAGAGTTCTCTTTATCCTTAAAGGGGGGAAAAAAAAGGAGCAGGGGAAGCCAGTGCTGCCAATGTGTTACTTTTGAGGTACATTGTCACTGGGCTGCTGTGCTGCATTCAGAGAACAATGTGGATGTGTGAAATTGGATGTGTTTGCTGCTATTTTTATGACAGCTTTTGGAAAAAAGACTTTGTGAACAGAAGAAAACTTACTAATAATATGCTGCCAGTGTTCTTGGGATAAGCCTTTGTGAATCTTAAAATTCCTGAGTGTTTTTCACAGAACAGTTTATAGTTATCATGGATGCAGCCTCTTGTTCCTTTCAGCAGATAGTGACCGCTTCAGTCCATGAGACAGGATCTGTTTTTTTCCTGCACTCTTCCATTTCCCCTAACTTCTGTGCTTGGGATGAGCATGTAAATAAATACCTTCTCTTGTGTCCCATTCAGGTAATGGAAAACTTGCCAGCATGCCGGCTGGGGGAGCCGTGGCAGTCTCTGCTGGAGGGGGCTCTGCTGCTCCTGCCGCAGCTGCTGCCCCTGCTGCCGGTGAGTGTGGGTGGAGAGGCGTGGCTCCAAGGCAACTCCTTTTGTCTCTGGTAACAGCTTAACAACTGAATCAACATATTAGGGCTTCTCCACTTCAGCAGTTCAGTAGGTGATGGAAATGTCAACTGAACAGTTACTTTTCCTTTGGACAGTCAGAAGCATTTGCTCTTTGTCTGCCTTAGATTGGTCTTGCTAAAAACAGAATTAAAGAGACTTGGTGGTATAAAGCACATTCCTGCCACAATAGTGTCTGTATTTGTTCAGTGTTACTTGGTTGCTGAAAGGGAATGAGATTTTTTGGAACCTGCCTATTGGATTATTGGAGCCTGGAGGCTCCAATACCAGTAGGCAGGGGAGCTGAGACCACCAAAACTTGTATCTTGAAAATCTGTGGTGCAATGTTAATACTGACTATTCACTTGGTCTTTTTTGTTCTTCAGCTGAGGAGAAGAAAGAAGAGAAGAAGGAGGAATCAGAAGAATCTGATGATGACATGGGATTCGGCCTCTTTGATTAATTATTTGTTATAGAGAAGTTATTAAAATTCTTTGTTTTAAATGTTTTTGTGTTTATTATTATTACCATGCAAGTGCTCTTGGATTCAGCTATTCTTGAAATGGCTCTGACACAGCTTTGATTTTTATCTCTGCAATAGGTGTGTGAATTTCTGACAGACTATAGGACTCAGCTCTGTGAGTACTGAGGAAATGGCAAAGCTTGTGTGAACCTGGATGCTTGTTTTGACACTGCTGTTTCTTAAACAGTGTGTGGAAACTGAATCTCCCTGATGTTAGCCTTCTCCATTCTATTTTGCTCTCAGTTACTCAGTGAAGTGGCTTGCTCATCTATTCAGCAATAAGAGGACTTGGTTTTCCAGGATCTGTTTATTCAATTCCAAAATGTGAAACTGAATGAACAGCAGGCCTGAATTAGCCAGAAATATAATTTCAGAGCTAATTATAGTAATTTGGTTTTTAAATATTTAAAAGCACTGATTTCATTACTGTCAGATTTCCAAGATCTAGGGACAACACTGATAAAATGGTTGACTAGGATTTCCTGTAATATCCATATGCTTAACAGTCTTAACCAGAAAAAAAAAAAAACCCTAACTGCATTCTGCTGTCATAGGACACAGATCAATGCAGAGGTGCCCTTCATGTGGAATGGCTGTTCTGGGCTATCAGGACATAAATCTTACCTTCATCTGAGCAAAGGAACATGAGAATGGTGTTTCCGGAGAACTGAAACATCTCTGGCATGCCAAGAAGAACGTATCAGCTTGAGAGGAAGGTAAATTTTGCTTTATTTATAAAGCGTCTACTGCTAGAAGATGGTTTTGGCAGGCAACTTAACATGGCTTCTTGTGGAAATCCTCATCTGTCAGTGTAGGTAGGTAGAGTACAAATTGCATGTGTGATGATCTTCCCGTGATAAAGTCTGCACAGGTAGAGTTGAAAAGATACCCTGCAGCGTGTATAGGAGCTTTTCTAGTGCAGTTTTTGTAGAAAAGCAATCGCTGATACAGCTGTGTTCATATGAGTCATTGGACAAAGCATGGCAAGTACTTCTGGGAGTAGAGATGGGTGAAATCCAAGTAGGAAAAACTTATCTCTCTGATGTACTGAGAGAAAACCCAATATTTCACAGCAAAGCAAAAGAGCAGTTGGAAGTTAGAGCCTCAAAATGGCCATGATTTAAGCAACTAACCCTTACTGGCCTTCTCTCCTTGGTGCCAGAAAATGTACAGGAAGTAACAGTGCCAATACCTTTCATCTGTTTTGTCTCTTTAAGTGCCAGCCTGGTGCTCTGCTAGTAATGGAAACCATTCATTGTTCACGGTAGTTCTCTGTCAGACCTGTAATGACAGTGGTTCAGCCCTGGGAGCAGGGGGACTATTGCTTTTTTCTTGGTGATTTCTCCATTTCAGGTCACTGAAAAAGAGTGGGTTTTGGATGTTGTTTTACTGAGAGGTGCCTCCCCCCTCCCCAGTAGTGCCTTGCTTTGCTGCTTCAAGAGCACCGTCAGTGTTTACACAGGAAGGGATTGCCCTGGCACACCACTTAGTAGGGTTTTTCCATGCACAAAGGAATTTATTTGAACGGCACTGAGCTATTCGATGAGTTTGCTGTGCCCAGGCTCGTGGGACGAAACAAACCTGTGGTGCCAGTTGCTGCCTACTGTGATGAGGGTAGGAGTATAACCACATCTAGACTAACTTTTTTTTTCACCCTGGTTTTCCCTATCTTCATATGACCTTTTAACCTTGAATTGTGGGCCTGATCCTGCAGTGAGTATCCTCTTACAAACCTTTAAATTCCTTTGCGAAAGTGCATGATTTTCATGAAAACTGTCAGTTAACCTGCTCTGAGAACAAGGACAGCTCACTGGTAAACTGTTCTGAGAAGAAACTTCTAGGGGCAGCTGTCAGGGAAAGCACTGAAAATTGAGCTCTCACTACAGTGCCACAAGGAGTCAATGTAACATTACCACCTCGTAGGTTTTTCTTGAGAAAGTCAGGGCATGGCTTGGCTCTGCTCCAAGATTTCACACGCATTTTGCAGAATTTGCTAAAGCCTCTGCATAGTGACCATTCATTCTGAATACAAAATCAAACTTATTAAGTTTACTTTCCCCTTACCTATTTATGAAAATGTTGCCACCTGATGGCTTTGTACATGAGCAGTGATGTGCCTGGAAGTCTATTGCACACTTGTTTGGTGCTCTGCATGGAGTTCACTCTGTTCTTCTGATTTCAATGAGCTTCAGCTGTGAAGGAGATGGGATCCCTGCTTCTGCTCTGGAGTCACTGTTCTGAATTTTCAAGTCTCAGTGATGCCCTTTCAGACTTATTAAAGATAAGGGTACTGGTGGGGTGGGTGCATTGTATTCCATGATTCTCTCAGAGGAGACTAGTGCCTGCTAATACTTGCACTCGTGGCCTAGTTGTCCCCCTTACAGAATCAATTTTAGCTAGAGAAGATTTTTCCTGAATTTTTCATGAAAGATGGGCTCAAGGGCATTGAAGAGAAAGGGAGGGATAGTCTTGTGCCTGGAGATTACACTAGTAACTGATCATTACCAAATTGACAGCAGGGGAGAGTGATTTAGTCATAGGCTTGACATTGAAATGTGCAGGCTTTCCTCACTGGTACACAAATGCTGTGCTGTCTCAAATCAGCTCTCACTGAAAATCATTCCTTACAAACACCAGGGACCAGGGGGAGGGACGAGGCGCCTCCACTACTTGGAAAGCAGGGAGAATGTCCTGGACACTACTGTAAAGCAATAAGCAATGGCTCCCTGGGGCCACTCTCCACTGGTTTCACTCTTACTACCAAGGCCCAGTTTTGCAAGCTGCTATATGCAGGCTGGCCTGCTGAACTCAGTAGGTTTGACTTACATAGGTGCAGAGATGGCTGTAGTACCTTTCCTAGAAGAAAAATTCAGTCCCAAAAGAGCAGGACCGCTCCTCTGCCTCAGGATATGCTCCTATGAAGCAAGTGCCAAGAGTCTGCCATGGAATGACCTGATGTACAAAAACATCACAGTAAAGAAAAAGACATTTAACTCTGGCTTTCCTAGGATGTTGAGAGCACTAGGGTTGAGCTTCGTGACTGGTGTGCTTTTCTTGCTGACTACTGACAACAATACTAAAGTAACATTCTGAAGTCAACATTGTAACAGGCTGCCTTTGGTCTTCCCTTGAATTCCCAATGGCTGGCAAAAACACAAGGTCTTGCCTGAAAAAGCAGAGATTGTTAGCCTGTATGTTATTATCTAGTAGGTACTAACAGCTCACCATTCATTAGACTAGAAAATAAACACAACAACAAGAGATTGCATGTGAAGCTGTCTCCGTGGCATCTCAACTCGTAGGGGCACGAGTGGATTTGAAGAGTTTCAGTGGGAGTTTGACACACAGGAAAAGCTGCCTTGTAAATCTTGCTGATCTGGCTTATTGCTGCATCGTGAGCAATAGCAGAACTGTAGTACTTTCTAACTGGGGGGAAAGAGATTAGTTTTGAGGGTTAATTTATTTTTGAGAAAAGCACACTTGTTTGTCAGCTTGCTAGTGCCAGTGCCCAGGCAGCACTTCACAAGAGATTAGTGTTCACATGGCTCATTTCATCGACCTGTTTCAACAGGGCAGCATTAACCTCCTGAAATAAGTAACCTTGAGGGCCAAGGCAGAGTGATGTAAACAACTCAGGATAAGATTGCTGTTGGGAAATCAAGTGAAACTAACTCCAGCATTGTCGCAGCATTGTTGTTTCTATTTTCCAGACACGCTAGGAACATTAAGGCTTGTGAAATGCTGGAAAAAGAGGGAGCAATGCTGGCTCCAGAATGAAGATGTTCTTGTGGTTACAAGTGTTTGGGAGGTATCGGCAGACAAGGTTCAGCGATCAGTTTTGCCACAGACTTCTGCTCATGTCACAGCCCAGTGACCAGTTCTTCTGCAGAACAATCCCTGTTCTGGAAAAGGGGAGACACAATGTTTCCTTTGGGGTTGACTACATGAAAATACCTTTCTGTGTCACCAGAAGCACGGGGTGGAAACTCCATGATGGCCTTGGTGTTAAGGACCTGTAAGAGAGTCATGGCTCAGGTGTGCCAGGGCTCACGTCTCCAGGTGGAGATGAGGACTGACAAGGGTTACGTAACTACATCAAATGCAAGGGAGGAAGGAAGATACAAAAGCAACTAGGGGTATGAGAGGAAGGGCAAGAAGGTTATAGAGAGAGGATTAAGGTAAGCAGGGTTAATTCTTTATGTACTCCAGGATGTTAATATGTATAAAGGGAAGTTCCTGGCAGCTAGGTGAAGTGGTGGGCTTGGGGGCAGGACCTGAAAGAAAGATAAAGCTGTACACTTGCCTGTCTGATGAAAGCAAAGGGCAAGAGTGCTCTGTCTGTAGAGGCTGGAGTATGATGTCTAACTTGAACTCAAATATTGGACTTATGCAAGGGTTACCTGCTGAATTTAGTTTCCATCACGTGACTGTGAGACAGTAGACTGAGGCATTAAACAGCTGTTCTTGCAACCTGATGGCCACTCTTTAGGGAGGGTATTAGCTTCCCTCGTATCATTTGAAAGGATGTTTCAAGTGGAAGGAACAGGAAGAGGGGCTACTTGGATGACCTCCACTAGCATAAATGGTGAAAGAGTTGTTAAGTACACGTTTAACACTATCCCAAGTGAGAAACTTCTGACCAGTAATAAGAAAATTAATTCAAATTGCTTTATGCCACAATTAAAGAAGTAGTTTTTTAAACTTTGGTAGAAAGTACTTTTTGCCCTATGTTGGTTCCATTAAAAATGTATGCTTTTTGTTTTGGATCCCCCAAACCTCCCTCCTGCTGATTTTGCTTCCTAGCTTTGAGTAGAGCAGCTCATTCTCTTGCTATGCTGATCTTTTTGATGTCTCTGTAAATTTTCATACTTACCTAACGATTTGGATGACTGTAGTCTGTATTGTTTATGGTAAGGGGATCTTTACAGCTTCTGAAATCTATTTTGATGATCAACTAGCACTGGCCTCTCACCCAGTGCTGCTCTGTGGTGACCTTGTGCAGAAGTACTGCTGAAAATCACAGTTGCCCTGACTAAATTTTGTAAGCATTTTGGTGAGCTTAGAGGCATGTGGAGAAAAAAAATGTTGAGAAAAGGTAAGCAAAGGTAAGCAACTTTGTGTGTTTTGTTGATTAGTATACAACAGTTTACAACTTCCTCGTGAAGGGATGAGGCAGACACTGATCTCTTCTCTCCGGTGACCAGTGACAGGACTGGAGGGAATGGCCTGAAACTGTGTCAGGGCAGGTTTAGGTCAGATATTAGAAAAAGGTTCTTCCCCTAGAGGGTGGTTGAGGACTGGAACAGGTTCCCCAGGGAAGTGGTCACAACACAAGCCCTAACAAGAGTTTAAGAAGTGTTTGGACAATAGTCTTGGGCACATGGTGTACACTCCTGGGGATGTCCTGTGCAGGTCCAGGAGCTGGACTTGATGATTCTTGTGGGTCCCTTCCAATGATTCTATTAGTTTTGAAGGGGGACAAGGGGATTACCTCTTTCTCAGTTCTTGCCCTGTTGCTGTGACAAGACTTGCCTCCTGACTCCTCAGCTTTTTGTGAAAGGGGAAAGCATTTCCTGTTCTCTCACGTTTCTTGCCCGATCCCTGAAAAACAAAGGAAACCCCGAGGACTTGGAGTAGATGCTAAGAATCAGGATGTTCCGTGAGGGAAGGACAGCCTGCTGTCCCGGGACAGGGAGGAGCAGCCTTCTCCCTCCGAGAAGCTGGCTCGGCCCTTGCCGCTTCAGGGCGGCGCTGGCACGGCTGCCCTGGCTGGGCGGCCGGCGAGTGCCCGCAATGCCCCCGGGCCGGGAGAGGGGTTCACCGGAGGAAGGGTTGGCAGGAGGGGCCGGGCGATCGCGCCCGAGCTGGGGCTGCCGAGGGGCGGTGGCCATGTCGGGGGCGGGCCCGAGGGCCGGGCCGCCGCGTATAAAACTGGCAGCCGGCGTCGCTCTCCCAGCGGCAGACCCTGCCGTGTTCTGTGATCACTCCCTCAGCGGCAGCACTTCCCGGCTGTCCCGCCCGTCCCGAGGCGGTGCGGGAAGAGACCCGCGGCTTCACTTCTCCGCCGCGGCTGCTGCTGCTTCCCCGCAGTACCCTCCGCCTCCAGCGGGGCGCGGAGGCCATGTTCCCGCTGGACTCCACCTGGAATATCTCCTTCGCCGGCTGCGGCTTCCTGGGGGTCTACCACGTCGGCGTGGCCAGCTGTCTGCAGGAACATGCCCCGTTCCTGGTCGCCAACGCCAAGAAGGTGTACGGCGCCTCGGCCGGGGCGCTCACCGCCACCGCCCTCGTCAGCGGCGCCTGCCTCGGTAAGCGCGGGCCGAGCCCGGCGCTCCTTCGCCTCTTCCCTTCGTTACTGCTAATTTGTTAATTAGAGCAACAGCGAGGGGATGTGGGTGTATATATGTATGTGCGTGTAAATAGCGCTGCGCCCGCCTCCTCCCGAAGGGCGAGCGGCGCTTTGTTTTTAAGGCCTTTCCCCCCGCCCCGGTCCCTGACGGGTGGCTGAGGTCAGGGAGGTCAGCACAGGGATCCTGGTTCTGACACCCACCCACCCAGACGTGTATAGCGTGGACTTGTTGTGCTCCGTTTGTGGGTTTACCTTGCTAGGGTGTAGGTCTGCTGGGGCTCTGGATGAGGAGAGGAGCCTCTCGCCGTGTGGGCACTGGCCTTTGGGGGCTGTGAACGGGAGGTGAAGCGGCTGGAGATGGAGACGTGGAGTTTGTGTGTGCAGATGGGAGCCGGGCAGCATCTCTGAGTAGCACAGCCTTCAGTCTGCATGTTTATTTCTGGAAGAGTGTTATTCCTTGGGATCTTGGGCATTGAGGAATTCTCTTGCCCTTTGCATGAGCTAGATCTCCAGTTATTTAGATTTTATCTCTGTTTTCAAGTTATAGAATAACCTTAAAATGCTATCTCTGAAGCAAGCACACAGTGTAGGTTGTATGTCCCTATGCCTGGGGAACAGCTGAAGAAAATGGTCTGTGGTGCCTCCTGGATTTTTTTTTTAATTTTACATATGGGAGGGAGCTAACAAGCACGTGTTAAAGTCTGTACTTGTAAGCTTTTATGTTGAGAATAACAAATGCAGTAAAGTTTCTTAAGCTTGAAAGGGGATTGTGGTGTGAGACAATCAGGTGTATTTAGTCTCAGAGCTTCTCCTAGAGCTAAGGGCAGCCAGAGCTGTTTATTGCTTGAAGTTCTCTCACCTTGACAGGTGTTTTTCCATGGCACTCCATTTTGAGAAGTAGCCCTCATGCAGCAAAAGTTAGCATTTTCTGTGTAGTTAGGTTTGAAGTTTCCCTTCCTGAGCATTTTGTTTACAGAAATGCCCAGTGAAATGCAACCGTAACTTCTGGAACTCTTAACAGCTGTTCAGACCCCAGTCTGAGATCTCAAAGCCTGTAGTGATGCCTTGGTGCCAACTTTTACTGTTGCCAAGGAATAATAGTCCCTAATCCCTTCTTGTCTAGGGATCCATTTGCAGGTAGCTGCCAGGGATTTAGTTGTTTAATTTCTGTTACTTCTGTTGAAGAGGTGACTCCCCAATTAGTTCCCTAACTGGGTGATCCCTCTGCCACTTGCAGGTGTAGCACAACTGTGAGACAGGCTGATGGTAGTGCCCAAATTCTTTGCCTTGCTCAGATGCCATCCTGAGTGCTGAGCAATCCTGTTACCATGTTTACTTTGTCCTGGCTATTTATATGACCAGAGCATCCATGGTGTGCCAGGCACTGCCGTGAGGGAGGCATCCAGACTGGTAGAGCTTTCTGTGAATCAGAATAGGTTTTCCCACTCCCTGTGAGGTACAGGGGGAGTGTAAGAGGGTTAGGGGCCACCTTCTGGGAAGTATTCACCTACCCCGTGAAGGAGGGTAAACCATGCTCTTCAAAGCTAACCAAGACTTGGGTCTTGGGTGTTCCAGTTCTGTTTTCTGTTTGACTTCTCTGGAATTGTTTTCTTCTGACTCACCTGCATGACTGACATGTATCTTGGGTAGAGAGCAGCTCTAAAGCAACAGAGTTGACTTCTGAAAGTAAAAGCACATGGGGTGCATGGCTGTGCTGTGGTATCGCTGTACCTTGTCCGTGTCATAAACCCTTCTGACAGTGCAGCTTCCAGGCAGAGCTCCAGAGGTTAGAATGAAATCATGGGGGTAAAAGAGGACAGGGCAGAAGGTACAGCTAAGCCTGAACTAGGAGAGCAGTTCATTCTTATACAGGCTCTTATAGGGTCCTGAGTATCTATGTTTGCTGTGCTGCTGAGAGCAGGTGGTAGCCCATGGGCTTTGAACCCTATGGCAGCTGCTGCTCTGCATTGTCAGTTGCCCTGTCCATGACACTAGAATGCTAAATAGTGTCTCTTGATGAATGATGAATGGGGGAATTTTGCAGAAGCCTTGCTTATTTGACTGTGGGTAGATAGTGTCCTCAAGCCTGTGAACTCAAGAAGACTGTACTGTGCAGAGACAAATACTTGCAGGGGAGTGGAAAAACCTCTTCCTTTGGGGTTTTTCTTTGAGTCCAATCTTTTGAGACCCTGATCAGAGAGAGCAGAAATCTTCCTTGACTTCAGAGAATAAGATCCCATTTAATGGTTTCTTTTCCAGTTTTTTCCCTCTGGCCTTTGCATTTGTTCAGCTTGCCTGTGAACTCATTCTGCCTTCTCCTTCAGTTAAGACCTTACTGTCATCATTTGTGTAGGACAGGAAGGCTTTGCTATGGGGTGACACTGAACTGAAAGCCCTGACCAAGTGATCTGCAGCCTTTAGAGCACACTGTGGGCTTCAAAGGCATGCTTGAGAATACCAAAGAAAACACCATTGGTGCATATTACTTAGGCAGGGCACCTTATATTTATATAAGAGATCAGGAGGTATTTGCAGTCTGATATGACCTTGCCTAGCTCTGGTTAAGCACTTTACCATTAAGTTGTAGGGATCTTGGATTTGTTGTTCAAGGTTACAGCAGTGATGTTGCCCTGCATCTGAAGTGCTCTCTCCCCAGTTTTGAGGTTCTTCTGTTTGCTGGCATGAAAAAGCAGTGCAGTTTTTCCACTAGAATAATCTGTATGGCTATCAAGGTGCATTGGGCAGTCTCCTGTGTTTACAAGTTACTTGATAGTGCAGTTCTGTGGCATGAATAGCTTCTTGCCCCAAGGGTATTCTGGAAAATAGCCTCTGTAATGCCTGTACCATCTCTTGGGGCTCTTGGAGTCCAGCATGCCAGGAAATGCACCTTTATGTGCCAAGTGAAAAGTTCTCATACTGGCATTGCACTCTCCTCTTTGTGTTTATCTCCAAACCTGCAGCTTTTCACAAATTCTAGGTGTGGAGCCTTGAGGATGGTCACCTGGTATAAATCTGAAAGTCACCGGCCTGGATGAAAAAAACTGGCTTATGTGACATGGTGAGACCATCCTTTTTCAGTCAGGAGGAATGCTAAAGTGCAGCTACTGCAGGATTCTTTCATCCCTAATACTGAGTAGGGAGTGTATTTTTTGTAAGGTCTGGAATCATCTCACTTTGGTGAGCTGTATGGGGTTTGTTGTGCCCGCTTTGGGGGCATAGCAGGCTGAATAAATTATGGGATGTGAAGCTGTAATCACTGAAAAGCTGTCTTTGAGCTGGTACTAAGGGCCCTCTGACTCATAGTTAACCAACAGCATCTCAATTGTCTGTGTGGCATGTTAATATTGTCCTAGACAGCCCTGTCTGAGGGTGGGTTGGAACTGCTGAATTGCTTCTATTTTGGGGGGAAGGGGTGGATTCTGCTGTCAAATGCAAAGCTGGCTATCAAACCCCATCTGTTGAAGTTAGCTGTTCTCCTACAGCATGACAAGGTCAACAGAAAATGAAGAAACAAGCTGATGAGATGCTTTAGTACTAAGAATACAGAAAGGAAGCTGTGTGTTGCTAGATTGAGTAGCGTTGTTTGGGATGCTCTTTGGAGACCACTTCCTGGGTTGTTTACAGCATTTTAAAATTTAATTATTTTAAATTGTTATCTTAATCAGGGCTCTGTCTCAGGCTTGACGTGAGATGAAATAACAGTTATTTGACATTTGAATTTGCTTGTCAGCTGTCACCATGTGATCATAAGCAAATGTGCTGCTGAACTGTAGAGACGTTTTCCATTGGATAGCAGGAGAAAAAAAAAAGCCCAATGAACAAAACCTTTTGAAAGTGAGATAATTAGCAATATCAGCATCTTAAATGTTGTGCTTCTGCAATTTGATTATGTGCATGCAAAGGCTTAAGAACTGGTCATATGTTGTGCAAGCACAGTTATAGAGATTTATTTTCTCTGTGTTTGTGTAATCTTAACACCAAATCCGAGATTGACAGAGAGAAATAAACCAGTTTGGAGTCTGTGGAATCCTCAGAGCAATGCCAGTTTATGCTGGCCAAAGCATGAATCAGGATGCTTATCCTAGGGGAAGTATATGTGATGCTGTCTTTTTTGGTTGTGTGAAGAGAACTATGGATCTACACAGGGACATGAAAGAAAGTTTTGTAGCATCTGTGGTGTCTCAGTAGTCAGGTCCCTCTTTGTACTTGTACTTTCTGCAGAGGCACTCTCTGGAGAAAAAGTTCTTGAGGTCAATAGCCCCAGCCCAGGAAGGAGAGACACCTTTATGTACTTACATGGAAATACTGATATAATTAATGGGGAACCTTCTGGTGCTTCTTGGAAATGGTAAAGTTTTTTTCTGTGGTGGAAATAGAGGTGGAGGGGAGGGAGATGTTCTTTGCTGACATAAACGTAAATGTTCACTGGCGTGGTGGAGAAGCTGCTGAGCCTGGATCAGTGCCCTCAGCAGTCACAAGGCTGTGGGATCAGGTGTCCAGAGAAGTAAGCTGGCAGTCAGAGCACCCTGCAGGACCTCTTGATGGGGCGGAAGGAGCTTGTTCCTGCTGTCTGCCTGGCTCTAATAAGGAAGCTTCTGTAAGGAAAAGTGCTCTTGCAGGCATCTCGTTGGTGAGTGTAAGGGAAGCAAAGGAGCCACTTCTAGCAAAAACCAGTCCTAGCAAGGCATGTGTTTATTTTTTTGGCACCCCACGTAGACAGCAGGTGTGCAGAGCAGCTCGGTGCCCAGCCTTGCTGTTGGCCATGGCAGCAGCTGTGCAGTGTCACTGGCAACAGCACAAGAGGTCTTTGGTCATTCTTCTGACACGTAGGTTCAGCACATCTCTTGAACTTGCAGCATGTCTGAGCTGTTCCACTTCTTTCTGCCTCTTAGCTTCCCAAACTCTTCAAGGCAACTGCAAGTCCTCTGTGTAAAATAGGAGAAGCTGTTGTATGTTCTTCAGGGTCCTATGTCCACTTACTGATTGTGTTTGGAAGCTTAGTACTGATAAATCAAAAGGCCTTCCTCAAATTTCTTGCTGTGTTGTTCAGTTCCAAACTCCTGCTGCTGCAATGGTTACAGCACAGCTCTGCCTGCATGTCCAGTAGCTGGTGGTACTTGTTTCCTGTCTGTTGGGGGCGCTGTGTTACCTTCCAGTGCAGTGAGTTTGGAATTGTACTCAGATGTTGGGCCCCTGCTCACTGTGTTTCTTCATGTTTCTCTCTGTGTCCTCCATGAAGCACAGATTAAATGCTCCCTGGCTTGACTGGAGTGGATTTCCACCTCTTCTGTGCTTAGTTTCCACTGAACTTGAAGAGGACCATGGAAGGGCTGGAAATGGTAATTAGTCAGCATTCCTTCTTTCTGGAGATGGGAATGGGTGGGCCTTCTAATTACAGGACCTTTGCAAAAGCTCAGGAATCTTACTCCAAGGAGCAGTGTGAGTGGGTGACTCCTGTTCACCTTGCTCTTTGCAATATAAACCCTACTCGTGGCTGAATTCCAAAGTGGCCGCCACTTTTCCATTGAATTCTCTGCACTTCTACACTTTGTTGCCCAGCTCTAATACTTGTTCTGTTCCTTTCTGCTAAGTGTTCTTGGGACTGGAGGTGAAAGTCAGAATGTGTCTTCAGTTATGTGAGAGTCAGCAGAGCCTGTGTATATGTCTGTGCCTTGTCAAGAAAGCAGAGTGAGAGCTAGTGAAAAGGAGGGGTAGAGGAAATGATTCCATGTGGAAGGCCCTAAATAAGTCCATGTCCCTGGGAAAAGGCAAAATGTGTCCTTGAAGTGGTAAAGTCTGAGGCAGTAGAAAATCCCTTACAAGGAGCACATAGGAGAGAGGCAATTAGTGAGCCTGGGAGTGTAGAAATGTTGCTGGAGATTTTGTAGCCCTGCCATTTGTAGCCACAAAGGCCAGAGGATTGGAGGAGAGAGTTTTTGTCACTTGTGATACAGCTGCTTGTGGCAGGCCTGATTCTGTCCCTGAGGTTGTGCTGATCTGCAGTGCAGTGTGTTACATCAGGTGTGGGAGCTGGTAGCTTTATTTGAACCCAGGGCTTTGTGCTGCCCTCTGGCACTCTCCCAGAACTGAGCTGGTCGTGCTTTCTGGTACAGATAAAGCCAAATCCCTAATGATGACTTCTGCCTGAAAAGACCTTTGGAATCTGCAAGCTTCATGAAGTGTCTTCTGCCATTGTTTCCCAGGCTTTTAGCTATGCTGTGCCTGGAGGATTTCTTCTGAGAATAAACCATGCTCTTCCTCTTCATACACTAACGTTTGTTTGGATGGATATTGGTTTTGGAGGCCTTTTTTAGGCTTAGGATTTAAAGGATTGAATATCATTGTAGCATTGGAGGTTCTGGCAATCTCTGAGTTTGCCAGTCCTGTGGATTGTCTAGTTTAGCATCCTGAAATAGAGGAGGTGAACATCTGAGGGTGTAAATGAATCAGGAATTCCTTTACATATGTTAATTATAAGGACCAGTCTTGCTGGCTGCATTGAATGCAACTGATTCTGTGCTGGGCCTGTCAAAAAAAAAAAAAAAAAAAAAAAAAAAAAAAAAAAAAAAAAATTCCAGTGTATTATGGAGGCAGAGTGTGGATCCATGCCATAGTTATGCCATGCATGGAAAAACTTGGAGTCCTGTTTCAGAGTGGGCTGTCAGCACAAATTCAGAGATTTACATTGATTTATCTATCCTAGTGTTCTTACATAGCAGGATTGGTAAAATAATGTTTAAGGGAAGCATTTAACTACTAGCCATATTCTTGCACACAGAAGAGGTCGTGTCAAATGTTCATCTGAACATCCGTCTCTTGCTATTCCTGTGTGCTCAGCTCTGCAAGAAGGGTTGAGCAGAGGCTTTTCCCCTGCCAGGGTCCTTGCAACCCTCTGTGAGCAGCTCCTGTCCTGCTCACGCAGCTGTTTTCAGAACCTCAGTCATGTTTTGGCTGGGGGTCCCCTGCTGGTGTCTCTGGGAGAAAGGTAGCATCAGTTTCTAGATTTTCTTGCCTAACCTTGTGATCTGCCTGATGGTGCTCCAACAAAAGGAGAATCATTCTAGAGCAAAATGCCAACACCCCTTGCCAGAGGACTGCTTTGGAAACACAGCTGTTGATTCTCACTTCCCTGCTGGAGTCTGCCGTGCTTATGCCAGGGCCAGTGTGGAAGAGTTTGGGATGTAAGGTGACACTTGACCTGCCTGAGAAGGGAGCACAAAGCGGGCCCAGCAGGCAGTGCGCTCACAAGTGCACAGGGAGGGGCTTGGCGTGGATTGGAGCTGTTGATGAGTCTTGTGAGCATGAGAGCTGGCATGCAGGCTGAGAGCCAGTGGAGGGTGTCAGGGCTGTTCCTCTCATCTGTATTAGGGTTTTAACAGTCACACAAGTGTACAGTGGAAAGGACAGGGAGAAAGGCTGCTGTGCAACAGAGCATGTCTCTGGTATTGTCTCTGAGCATGAAACAATTGCCACCTGGAAGCCCACAGGAAAGCTTTCTGCAGGGCTTAGGCTGATAGCTACCAAAAGCCACCACTTCTGCCTCTGTTCAGACCAGAGAAGAAAGGTAATTTCTCATTACAACATGGGTTTTGGTCTGTTTCTCCCCTCCACTAGCTTTCTCTGGATGAGTACTTGTTTTTGAAAAAATTGCTTCAAACTCAGTATTACCTGGTCCAAAGTGAGCAGCAAGGATGTGAGCTGCACCTTGTTTAGTCTGTGAATACCCTTTTCATGTCATCCCATGCTGCCTGAATTGCACTATAGCATTGATGGGGATTGATGCATGGATGAAGATGGACCATGGCTTTCAGTTCAGCTTGCCTGGGGTCCTGAGCAGCTTTTCCTTTTCATGCACTGTAATGTAATTTAATTTCTCTAATGCTATGAACAGAAATGCAGCATTAAGCCTCATATTAGGGCATTACAGCGGAGAAAGATTAGGCTGGTGGGTATTGCTGTTGTGGTTGTGACAGAGCAATCCTGGCTGGCTGCTGAGCTGCCTCCTGGCCTTCCTACTGATTGTTTCACAGCGGCAGCTGTGCTGTTTTCGAGTTTGTGTTGCAAAAATAAGCGCTCCTGTCCTGACTGCAGAAACAAAGCAAGTCTCAGCTTGCAGAAGAGCAGTTCTAGTGAGGCTTTGGTGTGCCAGCACTTCATCAAGTCCAGTGCAAAAGTTTAGCTAGAGACATCATCAAGCCTGTGAGTTCTTATGCCTGCTCTCCCTGTTTGCTTCTGTAAAAAGCAGAACAATGGGCCTTAAGGTGAGGTATGAGTGGTGCATCTGCACATGGGCTTGCAGGAGGGTCCTACCCTGCAGGTACCAGCTGATGGATGGTCATGTGGCAGTCACTGTGGCTGCCTCGTGAGCTGCTCTGTGCAAGAGGTAAAAACCCTGGCAACTTAAAAGCAGATCTTCATCTTATGTTCCTCATATTTAGCATGTGGCAATAGTTCTGGTTCATCTGTTAACTGGTATCTGGAGCACACTAACCATATCTTTTGGCTCAAATGGGAAAAATGTCTCCTTTTGGTTTGGCTTTATTTAAACAGATAATATGATTGACAGCTTTTTCTTTTTTTCCCCAAGTTGAAATAGAAAAGCAAACATCTTGGGACAAACATGTTAAGAGGGAGGCTTCTGGTTCTGAAGCAATTGCATATGATCTGAATTTACGTAGCCCTCCTGCTGCACAATCTGTCTTGGGCCAAACATTTTGTGTATGGTCTAAGCAATGCTGAGCGTGAAGAATCTGAACCAGAAGGTAGTGTGGGCTGAGACCTTCTTTTAGCATCTGCCTCTGGCTGCAAGAGCTGGCCTTACTTGAAAAGCTGTCTCTTTCTCTTGGTGTTTGCACTTGCCCTACCTGTGAGGTCAGAATAGGTGTTGCTGACTCTAGTCTAACAGGGATCCCTAGGAGTTGCTCCAGTAGGGTGTCAGTGCCTCTTATTCCAGAGCAAAGGGGAAGAAACACCATTATGTACAGCTGGTGGCCAAGCTTTCCAAGAACTCAGCTTTACAAAATTGTTTGTTTGTTGAGCTCTGAGGTTAAATCCCTGCACAGAGCCCCTGATCTTGCCACAGGGAACAGCTGGTCAAGCAGTAGGACTGTCTGCAAACTGAGTGGGTGTGGTTGTGAGGGGAGTTGTGTTTACTTCCTAGGTATCACCAAAAATAAAAAGAAAAGTTTCCTTCCCGTATCTCTTATCTGGAGCCAAGTGAGCTGAACTGTTTCTTACCTGTTAGCAAAATAGTTGGAGAGGAGGATTGAGTGAAGACCTTAAATAAAATTAAAAATATACATCAGAATAACAAAAATTAGGGAAGTCGCAGAGAAACAGCTTGTTTTGGTACATGGTGTTTCTCAATCAAATGGGCTTACAGGAAGATGTGCACAGATGAGAAAAGAGTTGGTGCTTTTGAAGACTTCACTGCTAGCAGCCATCCCCTAGCCTTAAATGTTTGAAAATGGGTGTTTTTTATTTGTGTCAAATAGCAGCAGTTTTACAACTTCTGGCCAGTGAGGGATATGCTTTCCACAGCCAGTGCTTTTAGGTGTCTGTCCAGGATTTCAGATGGAAATTAAAGAGCTGTCACCAGTAATGGGGTACAGCTATCATCTGAACATGTCTAATAAGGGCCGGTTGTAAAACATCACTCTTTATTTCCTGCTGACATGGATTTGTCTTTGGAGCCCCCTTTGACATGTCTTCAGGCCTCTCAGATGGACCCTCAGGGAACATCTTGGGTTAAGTTCCCATTCAGGACAAGTTGGCCTTTGTTTAGCTTGGCTGAAATGTTGGTTGGTTTTTGCTCTCTTGGGAAAATAAGTGGAAATGAGGTTGCTTCAGCACGAGTGTGGAAAGTGGAACAGAAGTCTACCCAAGCAGTGGAATCTTTCACAAACTGAGGTCATTGCCCACAAGAATTGGGGCTGTTCTTGGGTCACTGGCACATTGCTGTGCACTGCTCCTTGGGATGAACAAACGGGTGTTTTATGATGATCTGAGCTACCCATGAGGAAACATCCAATAATGTTCTCTGTTAATTATTTTCTAGATGTCAGTTTGAAAACTTTTGTTTTGGTCCCTCTTGTTTATAGCTTTGTGGGTTTCTTTTGGGCTGGTGACAGGAGTGTGTTGCAATTAGGACTATATCATCTCCTGGGAGAGGCCAGGCAGGAAAACATGTGCATTGCTTATTCTCAGTACTTAGAAAAGAAGCAAGTACAGGAGCTGTGCATGCTGAGCTCGAGCAGCTTAAGGATTTGTGCCCTGGGAAGAACATGGAACAGCTCTCCTGAAACCTCTGCTCATTGTCAGAGACTGACTTTTAGCTCTTCCACATATGTGGCACAGAACAGCTGAAATAGCAAGAGACGGGCAACCGAGATAAATTAATGTTGGGGAAGATCATGCTAATAAATTCCTTATGACTCATCCTATTCCTAAATTTTCTTCCAGACTGGGATCTACCAGTAGGTTAATGACAATTCCAGCAGTGTTCAGCAACCAGCTGCATTGAAAACAAAGTGTGAAAATTTTAGCTGGGGACTCTTAAAAGGGACATCTGTGCTGAATATCACACAAACAGAGAACAGAGAGCTGAGCAGAACTTAAGAAGTTCTGGAATGAGGTCCCTGGTTATAGTACACAGGGCTGGCAGGACTCCTGTACTGAAAATCTTACATCAGAATAGCTTGGTCATGTGATCCCAAACTAACAAGGCATAGGGCTGTCCAGGGCCTGGGGGAATAGCAAAAGTACCTGTGCTTCCTTCTGATAGTTGGCTTCCTTTCAAAGCTGTTGGTGTGTTGGGCCAGTTGGAGCCTTAGCTGTGTAATGGCAATGAGGGAGGAGAGTTGCTGATGTGTAGGAAGGAGTCAATTTATTGGTGTTGAATGAGAAGCAGGTTTAGTGAGGATCTGCATTTTCCTGCCTGCCCCACTAGTCCAGGCAAGTTATGGCATCTGCACTCTGGGGTGTGACCTCTCTGTGCTTCCTGCCAGCAGGGACAGAGTGCTGCCCCTACATCCACAGCTTTCTGTGCTGTCCTTTGCTCTCCATCCCTGCTGGAGAACTTTTCCTTTAAGTTTCCATCCTATTTACTGTTGCACTAGGCATGGAGAGAGTGGGAATGTCCCTGGCACAGGTGATCTTTGTGCTGACACAGAGCTCTTCCAGAGGGACCTGCAGTGTCATGGGTGAGCTGCAGGCTTGAATATTCAGAATGCCCTTTCCCCTATTTAGCTTGCTCTGCTCCTATTTTTGTCTGTGTCTTAGGCACTTTTTTCCATTTTAAATACTTCATGGGTCATCTGTGATTTTACTGGCTGGCAAATAGATACCGATGTGGTCTAACAGGAGACCATCATGGCACCCTTGGTGCCAAAGCCCTGCTGCTGCAGATGTGGGTCTGAAGAAACTCTTCTTCTCCGCTTGTCACCCATCCTGTCGTGCAGTGTTTAAGCTTTGCGATGGTCCTCGTCCTCATGCACTGCACAGGTTTGGAGTAGCTTTTCTGTTTCACCCCAGAGCCCTTAGGAGCAGTTAAGGGTTTTCCCAACTGCCTGGCTAACAGTTTTAGGTGATCCATCTTCAGCTCTGCTGTCCCAGAGGCAGAGTAACAGCAGGCTGCTCTGCTGGGGTGTTTGTTATAAATAGCACATGCTGCTTGAATGCTTTTCAGGTTAGAGTTTATGGGATGCCAGGCACTACAGACTCAGTTACTGGGTTATTTTGGAGTTGAGCATGACTGATAGAGATGAAAGTCAGTTGTTAAAGGGAACACTCTAACCCTGTGTCAATAAGCTAATGTGAAGCTGGATTGATATAGCTTAAAAATGAAGTGTGAGCTAGCAGCTGCCTTCAGGCTTTTCCCATGGGTGCCACTACCTTGCCCCTTGTAGCCACTGTAGATGACAAATCAGCAGAGTAGGGAGCAGATGACCTCTCTTTTCTGGCAAGAGACATGTTAGGGTGTTTCAGGACGCAACTGTGTGATGCTCCTTTACGTCATCACAGCCGAAATTTAGATAAGGACAATAGCCCTGCAGTACTTGGGTTTATGTATAACAACACCCAGTGGGGCAATGATAGGGGTGAGGGTAAAGGGGAATGTTGGTTTTCCAATGAAAATGAAATATTCTGCATATATTAATACAACATTTTTGAGGAATATTGGCTTAGTAAATCTGTATAGGGAAAGGTGTTGAATTAATTGGTGTAAGAATGAAATGTTTTCACAGCAAATACTGCTAACTATTAGGGATTGCTTCTGCCCCGTGGTATGTACTTCAATAAGGAAATATAAATTTAATTCACCTTTTTCACATGACTCTGTGTTCTGTATCACTAGATCCATAAAAACAATGAGAAGCTTTCCTAAGGGCTGCATTTGGCACTGGACTAGTCCTAGAAATAATAAAGAGCTGTTGGCTGACGCCTGTAGGAGTTGTCTCTCTTGACCGCCTCTAATTCAGCTGCTTCCTCTGATGGACTGCAAACAGAATTTGAGCCGGTTTTCCTGGAATAGCACTTCTGGTAGTAACAGGATTAAAACACTGTCACTTCTTTTCTCTCCTCCCAAATATATTTCCAAGAGGACTTGCCATCTGTCATGGATCTTGCTACATAAATGTGGCTTCTTTGGCTGACCCCTCAGCAGGCCTTATTTCCCAGAAAGCTGCAGGTCACCCTGTGCCCATGCCTTCCCACAGAGCAATTCCACATCCAGCTTTGGTGCAAGTGATTCAGTGAGTCCAACAGAATCACAGATATCTTTAAACACAACTGCCTCAAAGCTCCTGTGTGTACGCACACGTGTATAAAAGGAACCCAAAACAAAACAGAACAGGCAGCTGCAGCTCGGGGTTCCCCTCAAGTGCTGTTTCCTGGCATAGTCAGGACTTTGCTCTCCTATTTTTCTTAAAAAAAAAAACTCAAACCCCTTCCAGCTCACATTTTTGTTCAAACAGTCATAAGCTCCATTTGGTTGCAGTTGTTTTCAGTATTGCTGTCACATCTTTCTGCAAACTGAGATGCCAAGCCTGAAAGCATCGTTCCCTAAGCAAGCACCATCTGGATAATCCACACTCTCCTTAGCACAGCTTTTGCATACAGGGGTCTCCCCTCAGCTGCATGCTCAACACTCATCCCCACAATGGGGGTTTCAACCAAGTCAACAATTCCCTGCAAGGCATTCAGTGCAGAGGATTTTCCTTTATGGGGCCATGTGACTAAGGTGCTGGGCTGGGATTCCTAAAGTTTTTGCTTGATTGCAGTTTCTTTCAGTGTTTTTCCTCCCCTTGACAGACATGAAGGTGTCTTAGGGAGTGTTTTGAGTGCTAATGTCTCAGTGATTATAAAGTGTTTCTCTGTGGGGCTGACTTCTTCCACGTTGGGAAAGATGTTGAACCATGTGGCTACTATCTGAAACAAGCTGGGCTCAATGGCTTACTGCTAATTGAGTAAGATCAGAATTAGACTGCTAAACATTGCTCTAGGACAGAAGACTGGGATTACAGGGCTAAAAATTGCTTCAGAGGGAGAACTTTGGCTTTTCTGCTAAGTTGCTGCCTCACAGTGCCTAAAATCCTGACCTCAGCATCTCTGGCCATGTTCAGGGGTCCAGTTCTCTGCATGCTTGAGCTACTGGTGTTGGTGGGTTTCCTAAGCCTAGAATCACGTTTCCAGGCTGCATTGATGGAAAACATGTTGCTGGCACACGTGTATTGCAAAAGATTGGGATGTGTCAACATAGCATTGAGGGTTGTTGCTCTTATCTCCATTGTATTTATTAACCTGGGTCTAACTTGAGTTCTTTCATTCTACTGCCTTGTTTTTGCAATTGAGAAACTGAGTGGGAGAGCAAAATGAGGGGACTTCCAGTTGGCTTGAACAGGTAGTCTTTCGTCCTTTTCCAGGAAATGACCTTTAGTTTGATTGGAGAGGAGTTTTCATTTGTAAAAGCATGTATGTTCCTGACACTCCTTGGAATGCAGTGATTAGCTAGTACTTAGAGGAAATATTGTATCTCATCATGGCTGGATGTCTGTGGAGGCAGCAGTCAGTCAGTGTAAAGGGCAACATGCTGGATGCTGTAGTTTTGTATTTTTGTTTCCTTCCATCCTTTTTTCTTATTGGAGAGCTCTGATGTGCTTGCCAGATGGAACTCCTAGTGACTGAGATAATGGGCTTAGCAGATACCTTCCTTTTTGTGCAGCTGGGATGTCTCCTCTTCTCAAACCCAGCTGGGTCACTGTGTGAAAGGGTAAAGCAAGCATTCCTTCACTAGTCCTGCTTGCCATCAGGGCCTAGTTTAGTGCTGTGGAATTGGATATGGAAGGGATGGGATGCCAGAGGCTCTGCAGGAGGAACTAAGTCTCTGATTCCCTAATAGAGCATTAGTCCCTCTTGCTCACTTGAGATGTGGCTGACATTCACAGCAGAGTTGAGATCACTTAGCTGAAAAGCACCAGCTTTCCTGTTCTGACACTTCTGCTTACTGGCTGACAATTAATTTCCCTGTCAGGAAAGAGATGCTTACTAGAAAAGTTTTAGTGTAATATGTTTTGAAGTAGATTTATCCATAAGCTCAAACTGTTGAAGTATCAGCCTTGTTTTCTTTCTCAGTCTGTTTTCACCAGCCCTGCATTGGCCAATGCAGCAGGATCTAAAAAACAGTGTGAGGCCTTAGTCAGATGCACATGATCTTCCTTGACTTCATAAAACATAAATAAGAGGAGGGTGGTTCTTTGTGATGGGGGTGTGTGAGGACCAAGACAGCAAACTTCCATGATGTCTATAACATGCCCTCTAAATAACCTCTTGGGTTGAGCTGTGGATTAGCCAGTGGGGAGAAACCTCTGAAGAAACTGGGAATGAGGCTTTTCTGTGCCTAGTTTTGTAAAGGAGAAGACTGGTTTTGGTAGCATTTAATGGTGCATTTGTCTTGTTGCAGGTGAGGCCGGCGCCAGCATTATTCGGGTATCAAAAGAAGCCCGGAAGAGGTTCTTGGGCCCTCTCCACCCCTCTTTCAACTTGGTGAAAACCATTCGGATGTCCCTGTCCAAGGTGGTGCCAGAGAATGGGCATGAGGTTGCAGCAGGACGTTTGGGTATTTCCCTGACACGGGTCTCTGATGGAGAAAATGTGATACTGTCAGACTTCAATTCCAAGGAGGAACTGATCCAGGTGAATGGACTCTTACTGCAGAGGGCTGGGCAGGAACTACACGCAGTTCTGTTTTGCCTTGGTCTCCAAATGTCCTTAGTACTGGAGTATAATTGTCAGCACATGCCAGCATGGTGTTCTGAGAACAGTAATAGTTTCAGTAGGCTTTGATCTGATTCTTAGATTCTGGATCTCTTTCTCCTTCAGGCCTGTATCTGCAGTACCTTTATCCCTGTCTACTGTGGGCTGATACCTCCAACCTTGCGTGGAGTGGTAAGTAAGATTCTAAGATGGTCCTTCATTAAATTACATACTAATGAGTAAGTTTTGACAATGTTATTGCATGCCTGCTGGCAGCATTTATCTGAAGAGACACAAGAAATTCCCAAATAAACAACTTCCAGCAGTGGATAGGCCTTCCTTCCACTGCTGCTCACAGTTGCCTATAAATATCCCGAAGACCAGTGGATTTAACATATAGTAATACATACAGTCTGGGGAAGGGCTGGCTGACTTAGAGTGTTCTCATGGCTGCATGGTACAACACTTTCCATCACTGAGGCTCCAGCTGTCTGCATGTGGAAAGAAGTTCGGCTCAGGATAAAAGTGATGAGTGTAGTCCCTCTCCCATGTGCCTGACACTTTCTGCAGGGTTTTAACTAGTGGTGTGGATACTGGCCTTCTTTTCCATGGAGTTCTTCCTGTACTTTCTCTGACAATAATGCTCTGCTGCACACCAGAGCTTTCTTTAAATTGTGTCCAAGAGCAATTATCCCTCTGTGTTGGCATGTTAGAAATGAAAGCTGTGCAGAGCTGCAGCATTTCTGGATATTGCAGTCATGCTTTAAGGGTCTCCTGGTTGAGCTTGGCCTCCCTTGTGCTACACAGGTTAATGAACACATTAAAAGACAGGGGTTTTGCAAACTACACAGTCAAAAGTGAGAGGAAGAACTGTTATAAAATATGTGCCCTGATTTACCATAAGTGATCTGTCCAAAGTGCCTCTGTCTGTCAGAGCACAGCATCAAATCTGCTCTGATTACTACCTGTGTCCTAAAAGTGAGGTCAGTTTTGCTCCTACATAATACACACCTGGGCTGGTTTTGTCTTGTGCAAGCATGTTGGTCAGGGAAATGACCTGGAGGAGATGTCCAGTGTTATCCAGCCCTTCAGAGAAGTGACAGAATCAGTAATGGTTTGGTATTTGCTCAGCAGCTGCAGCCAGGGCTTTTTCCCTTCAGCTGGTGGGACCATAGCAGTGGCTCTTGCCTTATACCTCTTTAGGGCTAATTAAGGTCAGTGTGCATCAGGAAAAAATCTCACAATTCCAAAACTGTGTACAACATCAGGGTTTCTGGAATGTGCAGCTGCCCTGGCACACTGAGGGATAACTTCTCATGGGAAAAGGTGGGGAAGAAATATGAGATGAGGAAATTTAATTCCTACCTCTTCCCCAGAAAAGCATGGCTCTGAAGGGGGATTGCAGATGAGGTAAGAGGTTAAATTGGGTTGGGTATGAGCTTGGGAAATGGTTTTGAAAATGAATGCATGCTTCCTAGCATGCCTGTGGTGACTGTATTTGCCACAGAATAAACTGACAGGCCTGGCACAAGGCAATGTCTTTTCAAGGCAATGTTTCTGTGTGCAAGGTGCAAAATCTATCTTTTGCCTTCCTCCTAAATTTTTTCCAGTGTTCACTTCTCTGAGATCTGGTAGTCTCATGGAGTGGATGATGGAGATGGGCAGGGGAATTTAAAAAACCCTAAACACTTAAACATTGAGAAATCAAAAAGTTGGTAACTGACCTGGCAACACAGACAATAGTTGTGAATTGTCTGCAGCATGTGGGTGAGATGAATCCCTGGCAAAGGTCACAAAGCTGATTGTCAAATCATGGTTGTGAGGGACCCTGTGCACAGGAGAACATGATAAAGGAGTGGAAGTGGTCACCCCAGTCTGAGCCATCCCCTAAAGTTGCTGCTGCTTGTGCCTGCAGGCAGCTGGTGGTTCCAGCCTGTGGCTTTGGGCTGTTCTGGGCTTTGCAGGAGGCTGGAGAGCGGTTACACTTAGGTTACTGGAGATTCAAGCAAATCCAAAGAAGTGGCAGCTGAGCTTTACTGAGGAATGTTAATCAGCATTGCTTGGAAGCAGTAGACCAGAGAGTGGGGTGTGCAGGTGTACTCCTGGATTTCTATGGAGTCAGAAGGCTTTGCCTGTCATCTCTGTTGCAGTTGAGCCTTTTTTTTTTAATGGCATTTGTGCAGTCATGCTGCCACCCTCAGGGAAATGTGTCTTCTGCATCCTTACTGCAAAACTAGTGTTGTCCAGTGCTAAAGCTTACCTCCTTTTTTTTTTTAAACAAAGTGCATGCTGCCTGCTTTGCTCTTCTGGTCCCACTCAGCATTCTGGAATCTCATCCTTGCAAAAGGAGTCAGGCAGATGTCTCCAACTCTAGCTGTGCCTAGTCTGGCTCTCAGTGGAGTAGCTTTGGGAAGAGGATGACAATGGCATTTTGCTGTGGTTGCTTTAGGCTTAGGGAACACTGATGCCCACTTTAAATGGGAGAGAGGGTTCCATTGATTGTTGGCATCTCTGTTATCAGAAAACATCTTGTGAGCAAGATGAGTTACTGATCTGAGAGGATGTACTTACCCTTGAGTTTAATCTATCCTGTCCTTACACTTCCTTCACTATCCAAATTCAGGTGGTGTAGGAGTCTCTAAGTGCCTCTCTTGACACAGTGTTTGGCGAGCAAGGGATGCCATGAGGGTAAAATGTCCTGTGCTCTGAGTTTGGGCTGCTGTACCTACAACTGTAATCACAAGCTGTCTCCTGTGAAGCTGTAGGCTCTATGCAAAGGTAGCCCTGAGGTTTAGTTCGCCTCCCAAGAAGGGAATGTGCAGTCCATGCTGACCCTGTTGCATCAATGGCATCTGGCTTGCTATAGCTGAATTCAATTTTTTTCAGCCCATGAACTGTTCAGGCTCAGAAAAGCTGCTTGAGGTCTCTCTCTTGTCTGTCATCCAGAGCAAGAGAGAACAAAGTGCAAAGCACCCTCCAGGCAACACATCCGATGTTTTCCTAGGCATTGTGCAACAAAAGAGCAATGGTGGCGGTCAGTCTGCCTGTGAGACAAGACAAAGCAAGATGCAGAATGGAGCACCTTCTCCTTCAATCAGTGTTTCTGTGCTCTGCCTCAGGGTTTAGCCTCTACTGGCTCAGCTTCTCACCCAGCAGAGCTCTGAAAGATGTTTAGAGCTGCTACTTGTGGGGCTGCATAGCCCCTGAATCATGATTTGTGTTCGGGTAGGAAGGAAACAGATCCAGGCTTGCAGGATCAACCCTGATATGAAACCAGCAGAATTCTTCTTTAACTGAGGTTCACAAGAGCTGGAATTGTTGTTCTGCAAAGACCCCCAGCTTCCTTCTCTTTTGGCATGACCGACATCCTTTTCCTGTTATCTTTTGCATGTTGCTTACTCTGCCAAAACCTGTGATAAGGGATTGTCTTGCTCAGCTCCTTATGCAATTACAGTATCCAGTGAATGTTTTGAGAACATATTATTGGGGTTGCCCTTCCTGCAAGGGTAAAAAATGTGTTTATGGTACAGAAGTACAGAACATTCTCTGATAAGAGGGTGCCTGTTAAGAGCAAAACCAGAAGTCCCTTGTGCTCTGTTATCACACCAGAGCAAGTGGATTCCCAATGTGTATGCATGTGTTGGGATTGCTGCTTGGTAAGCCCACTAGCGACAAATCAGCTGGTTTTACTCATAGGTAACAAACCTTCTGCCAGTGGGGACTTGTGTCTGAGCTTATTCATTTTGAACACAAGTGAAAAATGGCACAATGTCACAGTGTGACAGCTTAGATCAGTGCTAATTTACACTGCATGTGGTTGTTGGTGTGTATTACTGTTTAATTGGACAGCAGTCAGACTGCATAGGAGATGTCAGTCAGCAGTCACACAAGTGAATGTGCCTTTCTTACTGAACATTTGTAAGCAGCACACTCAAGCAATAAAAAACACATAGCAAAAGGAGTTGTTATAAACAACATAGCTGCACTATTACTGGATTTTATTCCTCCAATGCTGGGGTGCTGGGGTATGTGTTCCATTCTCTTCCCAAGTTGTTGGCACAAACAGGAAGAGGGACATGGAGTAAAATAGCTCCTTGATCAGTTGTGAGAATGAAGATTGCTGCATTTGTCTTGATTTCAGAGATATGTTGATGGAGGGATTTCTGACAATTTGCCCCAATATGAGCTGAAGAACACAATCACAGTGTCTCCTTTCTCGGGAGAGAGTGATATCTGCCCACGGGACAGTTCCACAAATATGCACGAGCTGAGAGTCACCAATACGAGCATCCAGTTCAACCTCCGCAACCTCTACCGCCTCTCAAAGGCCCTGTTTCCTCCGGAGCCACAGGTGAGTTTCCTGGTCACACCAAACTTGGGGACCACAGATCTTGGGCACTGGCTATACTGTGTGCACTTTGGCAGGAGAAGATTGCAGACACTGTTAGTTTTGTATCTCGTGCTTTGTCTTGAATCTTGACATTATCAGCCCAGTGAGTTGCTAAACCTTGAGCACCTGCACAAGGGTTTGTCTTCATTTTCTACTTGAATATCTGGAATTCAGGTGGTAGCAGTTGCTTGGACAGCATTCCTATGGTGCTCTCTCTAGAGTAGTCTTTGCCTGGAAATTAGGCTCACTGTAAACAAAGATGTATTGACCATCAGAACCAATGCGCACTTCAGTGTGTTAAGGTAAGGATGGAGCTGCCAGTATGAAGCCTTTCTACTATATCAGTGTAGCAAGTGACACTGCAAACGTTGTGTACTTCTGAGAAGATGCAAGTGCCAGATAGCCCTGACATTTGGACGTAATAAGCATGCATTCATGTGCTGAATGAGTTGGGCAAGTTTTTTCCCACCCCCTCTCTAGTCTTAGCTGGCTATATCTGCAAACACAATGGCCCTTCCTGGCACCTGCAGGGAAGTATTCTGGGCTGCTTGTCAGAGTGACTGCCTGAAGGATGCCCACAGCAGCATCAGCTGTTGTTGGGGCAGTGAGGTAGCTGCAACTCTGTGCCCCCACTTAAGTAGGATTCTAGGTGTCCCTTCCAATCTAAATTGTCCTGTGATTCCCATAGCCAATGTATTAATGCTATACCTCCCATTCCTGCTCAAAGCCTGAGCAAGGCTAGCAAGAATGAAACTTGTTCTTGGGATAGCTCAGGAGTCAGGAGAATTCCTCTGAAGCCAACATTGTGGTAGGTATTTGCTCAGCCAGTTTCACATGAAACTTTCCTTCCTCTGCCCACAGGTGCTGCGGGATATGTGCAAGCAGGGCTATCGAGATGCATTGCACTTCCTGAAGAAGAATGGTAAGGCACTGGCTATTTCTACGGTGCACTGATTTGTCTGTTCTGTGCCACAGTTGGTGCCTTGGCTTTGAGAGTAGTTGATGGTGCATATGAAAGGAGGAAAGGAAGAACTGAACTGTCCCTCATATACTAGGGTATGGAATAATCTTCAATGAGTCTTGCCCTTCAGGAAGGAGAGGTGGAGTGGTGACCTTTGCAGTTACCAACACAGTTGCTGGGCAGCAGTGCCATTTGGACCTCCTACAGACACCCTGCTGCTCTCCGTGCGCAGCTGAGTCTGTGTGGTGCTGCCCTCAGGGCCCCAGTGCCAGACACTTGGGCGCTGCTCTCCTGCGTCCAGCGGCTGCAGCGCTGGGTGTGCGCTTGCTGCCACCTCGTGTCCGGGATAACTGGGATTGCACCGCAGGTGGGAAATCTTGCCTGCAAGATGGGTGACTGGCAGATTATAGCAACAAAACTCTGCAAAACAGCAGCCTGCGGAACTTAAAAGGGACCTGAGGGGAGTTAGGCTGAAGCAAGGACTGACACTCTAAAGGCAGGGCAGCTGGTTCGTGTCATCCTTACAGTATAACTTCTCTTCTCAGGTCTCCTTCATCGTCCAAGTCCTGCCCGTCCTCTCCTTGCCATAGAAGCACCTCCAGGAGAGAAGAAAGAGGAAGAAACAGAAGCTGAGGACCAACTAGAGGACAACACTGCCCTTGCTGTTGTTGAAGAGCATATCTTTGAACACTTGCCTCCCAGACTGAACCAAGGTATGATTCAAAGGGAGAGATCAGAGGTAATCTTCCTGTGCTGCCTGGTCTGCCTCAGAAGATTACTGGGATGTGTGGTTATTGTGTATAGCTGGGGTTGGTCATGCCCAGGGACTGAAATGACACCTGCTGAAGGTTAGATGGATTGGAGGTCTCAGATAAAGTTGTGGCTCATACTGGACTGAGAGAAGTTGATTCATTTGACAGTGTTCTACGTGGTAAGGAGAGGGTCTTGCTGCTCACTCCTTTAGAGTCTGATAAAGGTGAAAGCTGCTGGTTTTAGCTGTGCTCAGGGAATTACTAACCTGAGCAAGATTTTCTTAGAAGTGGGGGGTAGCAGCCTCAGGCTGAGTAACTTCTGAAGTATGACAAGAAAAGAGTGTCCCACTGGGGATATTCAGCCATGTTTTCTTCTGCCTTCAGCTCTCCTGGAGGCTTGTGCTGAAAGAAGAAGTTTCTTGACTGGCCTGAGCAACATGCTGCCTGTGCGTGTGGCCATGGCCATGATGGTCCCATACATGCTGCCTCTGGAGTCTGCAGTTTCCTTCACTGTCAGGTGAGCCTTGGGCTGGTCCCTCAATGGTGCTCTTCCCAGTGCAGACAAGTATTTCATGTAGCTGTAGTGTTTGGCCAGAGTGGGATTCTCTCTAATTCTGCACTGCTGGTGTTCTGGGGAAGAAGCTCTTGACATTTACCAGATATGACTAAAACAACCAACCAAACCCCCACAAAACCAGAACCCCAAAACAAAACAAAAACAAAGAACCCCAAACTTTTCCTATCTTCCTATGTCATTTAGTTACAGCCACTACTTCCAGCTTGAAGGAAGATTGCTGTGTGCTAGAACTTGCCCCAGAATATGGTGATAAATTTTTGAGCCTTAGGAGAGACTTTGGAGCTGGTGCTCTTTTAATCATATTCCTTTGCGTGGCCCAGCTAATGGTTGTCTCCTGTCTCTTTACAGGTTGCTAGAATGGCTCCCAGATATCCCTGAGGATATAAGATGGATGAGGGAGCAGATGACAGAAATCTGCAACTATCTAGTGAAGAAAGCCAAGAAGAAACTGGGCAGCCATCTTTCAGCCAGGTATGGCTGCTTTTCTTTGCAGCACTGTTCTGGAGGGGCCCTTCATTTCCCCTTACATCTTTGAATTCTAGAGACTCTATTCCACTGGAGCAGAGCAAATAAGGCACAAATTGACCAGAAGGATTTAGCACTTAGGCTGAAATGCAAATCTGGTCCTTGGTTGCTTGGCTTCTTTAATTGTCAGATAGACTCCCATTATAGGAGACAAAGTCTAATTTTCCCCTGTTATGTCTGATTAAAACAGTATGCCAGCTTATTTCATGCTCCTCTACAAGACAGAGGTGCTTGTCTTTGTGACATTTGCTGGCCCAGAATCCCCTGAAAGTCCCTTCTGATCAAATGACCTCTTCTACCTCAATATCTCAGCCTGTTTTTGTGGGGAGGGAATATGGTGGCCAGGGAACACAAAAGAGTTTCCAAATGAGACTGAGTGCTTTGGACCTGTGTGTGTGCCTGTGCTTCTGGACTGAACTCCTGCAATAGTCCCTGGCTTGAGGCTGTGGCAAGACTGTTGTGTGGATGAGGGTAGGAAACTCTCACAGTAGATGTCAGGGGGCCCCAGGTGTGATTTGATCCTAATACAAAGGTATGATTCTTAACCAAAAGAGTTCATGGTCTGAATAACTGAGAGATGTGAGGGGGAAAAATGGGTACACAGAGACTTCTCACTAAAATCATGTAGTCAGTTTAGTACAAAACAGGACTGTGGTACTGGAGCTCTCTAGTCTGGTGGCCTGCTCAAGTCTTCCCATGTACTGAGTCTTTGAATGTGTTTACGTTTCAGGCTTTACTACCACCTCGAGCTCGGAGGGCCCCAGAAGCTGCCAATTTCTCCCCCGGCACCTTGTGGTGAAGCACTGCCCATGTGGATGAGGAGCAACCGCTCGGTTTCTGATGTCATGATGAAGTGGGAGGAGTACCAGCGCCAGCTCATGCTGGGCTTGCTCTGCATCAACGTGGACATGCAAGCCTCCCTCTTCCCTCGGGAAGGGTTTCAGTTAAAGCTTCCACCTCTAGACTGTGCAAAAGAGTGCCTGCCACTCTTCTGAGCCTGCTGCTGTTGAGGGGATGAGAGTGGGTGGGAAGGAGAATGGACATAGGGTAGGACCAGTCTCATCCCTCAGCAGTGGGCTGCCCCATGCTCCGAGTATGTTGCAAAGCGGAGACTGGTGGAATTGACTGTAGCCATTTGTTGCCCACTGGGCCAAGCAAGGGACCTTTGTGTTCACAGCCACACACAGGCTGATTCCTTGCTCTAGACTTGTGGTGAGGCCTGGCCATTGCCTGTGGCCAGGCTGATGCTGACCCAGCTGGGCTCTCCCAGATAGTGCACTTTGAATTGCCACTGGCTTTTTGCCACCAAATAACCAGGATGTAGATGACGCTCTCAAGTTCATACAGCTTTTATCACCTTTGGTTTTTCAGAGCACGTGTCTTGATTTCTCTCCTTAAATCACATTAGTTCTTCGTGCTACTGAAAGATGAAGTAGCCTCTTGCCAAACAAATTTTTCTCATGGCTTTCAAATCTCCTCCAGACTTTCTTCTTTGCTGAAACCATGTCCTTTCCTCTCTCCCTTAATTGCATCCACACCAGAAGCTGGAGCTGGTCCTGCAGAAGACTACACTGGAACTGCAGAAGTGTAGAATCAGTTTTCCCTGATTCATGTTGTCCTCATCTCTCCCTTTTTGATTGGGGTCCTCAGGGAACTACTGTGACTTGAACTCTGAGTGTTAAGTGATTGAGCTTATTTAAAGAAGTAATTTTGACTTTTTTTTTTTTTCAGGGAAACATGTTGAATTTGAGGCCCTGTTCCTGATTCTGTGAATGGAATTAGTGTGGGGTTGCCCTGAAAAAAGCTCAGCCTGGCTATCTCAGGATCAACTTAGCAGCTGAAGCAATATGAAGTGATTGTAGAAAGATGAGAATTGTGCGGGGCATGTTATTTTTGGGAGGCTTGTGGTGGAGTGTCACAGCAAGTGCTGGGGAAGTGGCTGCCTCTGACGGGGTCAGTTGGGCTTTGCTCCTTCTTAAGGGGCTGTACAACTGAGGCAAATTCCAAGTGGGTGATACAGAATGGATCTCCTGCCAAACTGAGACTTCTATCTCTCTTTTGCTCAGAAAGTTTGGTTGTTGAGGCTTTGGAGTGAGAAGGATTTAGGCTTGTAGCTACACCAGCATCACAGCCTGCCTGACTCGTATTGTGGCTCAGAGGTCCTGCTCTACAGCTAGCAATAGCAGGAGCATGAGAAGTGAAGACTGTTGATGCAGATGCAGCCACTTGGAACTGGCTCCTCTTTGTCTTGCCCCTTAAAAGACCAGAGCTGTAGCAGAGCAGGACTCTTGAGGCACTGCCTTCTCCACAGTGGTCTGGTTGTGGCTTGTGTGAGAAGTATGAACTCCCTGCTCTAAACAGGGTGAGATGTGGCTTCCTGTGGGGATTGCATGGACTTAAACTTAGGTCTTCACACTCTGACAAACCCAGCTCCTGGTATCTTTTTCTGCTGCTTGTCTTGCTACATGAGGCGTCTTCTGCCTCTCCTAGCACAAACAGTGTGCAATGGCCAAAGCAAACATATGCTGTCTTTGCTGGAGAGCAGGACAGGGTATTGGAAGCTGATTATGTAGCCTATACACAGAATAGTAATTTTTAATAGACTCTGTTTTGTACCTTAGATTTAGAGAGGGAAAATAAACCCAGAAGTTGTGCTAATCGCTGGAGAAAGTAGTAGATCTTTCATGAGCAGTGTGGGTGACAGGGTGGGTGCTGTTTCCTATGAGCACAGTTGTGCACTGGGCATGGGTTTGGTGTTTGTGTGGAGATGGATAAGCATCAGGCCTTTCCTGCAGTGGCTGTGCCAAGCTGGGAGGCAATAGAGTGGGCCTCTGCCCAGAAGGCAGTGCAAGAATGAACTTGTGACTTAGATTGTCACCTCACTGCCCTTGCTGGACGAAACTATGTAACACAAGGGCCTGTGTAGTTTACAAAGCAGGCCTGCACTTATGCAGTCAGATTTAGTCTTAAGCTTTGCATAATTAAGTCAGTTAGGGAACAGGGAAGTCACTACAGGAAGAGAAAAAAATGGAGGATTCTGAAATCATGATAGAACATTCAATTACCAAACAAGTCAATCTTGTGATTGTTTAAAGCCCACAGAAAAAAATGCTAGATGCTAGTGGAAGTGAACCAGCAACAAGCTACTGTGACTTAGTGGGAGCAAGATGAATTTGATGAAAACTGGAACTGAGAAAAGGTGTTCATTTTGTGGTTTGGTATGGGATTTCTTTTCTTTCACTGTTTTGGACTACCTTCTTGGGGGAATGGCACACACACAGCTACTTAGATTGCTACGTGCATATCTCTTGTCCCTAGTGCACACAGAGCAATTGGCAAGAACATAGAGATATTTAGTGGCAAGAAATTAAGGCATTTTGTCCAGAAACAAAACATCAGAGAGGGGCAAAACTGCATAAGAAAAATCTTGTGTTTAGGATGTTTAGGAGCTGCTGCCCTTTTGACTTTTTGAGTTAATAGATGGGTGGAGAAAATGATGCAAGTATTTTTTTATCCCTTCTTCCTGGACTGGTAAAACCACTGAGTGATTATGTAAACCACTAAACTATGAAATAAAATACTCTTGGCAACAGAGTGTGCTAAGAAGTTGCAGCTTGGCACCTTTATCCCTTGCCTTTTGCATCAGAACTGACTGGGCTGTTGCCACTGTCTTCCAGTGCTCTGATCCAGAAGGCTTGGGGATTTTGGTTCATACATTTCAAGAGACTACCAGCTGTGCCTGGTAAAAGGCCTGAGTTTTGTTCTGTGTTTCACCTCATCTGTAGTTTAAGTTAATATAATAACTTCTCCACAAGAAACTTTTGTACACTTCAAACTATAACCACAAATCAAAGACTGGCTTTAAAAATAAAGGTCTAACTCTTCACAAGGAAATTCCTGTTCTCCCTATGCTAATTTGCAGAGTGTGAAGGATACTGGGAAAGTACCACTCTGTATTAACCCTTTCTTTGCCTGTTTTTATTCCCTAAGTGTTACAATGGCTATTATAGGCTTTATAGATTTGAGCTCTGATAAAGGAATAGCAGATCTGTTAAAAATACCTGAAACTAGCCTCATTTTCCTTTTAAAAAGTTTTACCCATTTGCTTGAAATTCTTGCTGCTTGTCCATCACAGATTGCAAAGGATGAAGGAATTAGGGAAGATAACCTTTCCCACTGATGTAGAAAAAGGGCTGTGTCAGCTTGTGAATAGCTTTTTGTTATGCAGTGCTGCCTTGTCTAGATGAGACCCCACTCTTTTTGAAATCTCTGGAAACCTTGTGATAGGCTCTGGATTGGATATGGAGGGGTTTATTACAACAGTGCTCACTGGAACTGTTCAGCCCCTTGTTCTGTGTGTACCTCGTGGTGTGCAAAGTTGTCTTCTGGGCAGCCATTGGTGATTAACCCTCACTTGCCAAGTCTTTAGGAGCAAGGTCATCTGTGGCAGTCAGTCCTTTCTGCTCCAGATTGTGTCGCTGGGTGGCCCAGCCAGGCTCTCCAGTGTATGGTGAGTGAGAGGTCAGGTTCTTGGACAAAAATTCATCTTGTAGTCCACGTCCAGTGGTCCTTATAGCATTCACTAGATTCCTGCAGGAGTCCCAACTCTTGCCCTTTCCACTGTTTCACATAAAGGGTCTGTGCATTGAGGAATCCACTATTTTTTCCTCCTTCCTGTGTTAGTAATTGCTGCTTTTAACAAGTCTAATGGTGACTTTGTTGTGCATCTAACCAGCCCCTAACCTGTACAACACTGTAGAGTTGTTTTGTGTACAACAGTCCATGCCTATGGCATGCTCTGTAACCCACAAGTAGTGTGTAGTGTAATTGGTTTGGTTTGCTGCCTGCCCTACTGCTAATACTGTTGCAAGCTGATTTTCAAGGGGTAGGAGAAAATACTGACCACTATATATAGGACCTAGGAATTGTCCTCTCATGGCTTCTTGGAAGGCTGTGTACCTGCAACACTCAGAGGATAAAAGAGAATCTGCTGTCTGCCAGCACTGGTGTGTCTCTAGTACTTTTATATTCCCCAGTGGTTTTATTAATTTATAAAAATTATCTAGTAATTCACTACTTCCTTGAAGAAAAGAGCTCTCACTTCTGCCAAAGTGGTTGTGGGAGAAATACATGAAGCTCCCTGTGTTTATTCTTTATGGGAATAAAACAATAGTAAATTTCTAGTAAATATATGCCAGATGTGGTGGGTGGCAGGGCCGCCAAAGTCAGAGGGCCTTGCCAACACTTTTCTCAAGCTTTGTTTCTGTCTTCTCCTTAAATCAGTGAGAGAATGGACCACCTCACCTGGCTGCCATGTCAGCCAGATTGTTTGTGCCAAACACACACTGTGCCTTTACAGTGGGCCTCCTGTCCCTCTGGTGTCTGCCTTTCTGAGTGCAGCAGGACTCACTCCCCTCTCCTTTCCCTCCTTCCCCTTGCCTACTGGTGGGACATTGCTCCTTTTCCAACCTGCAGGCAGCTCCACTACGACAGCCCCTAACTGCATCCACCTCACTCTTTGGATCCACATCAGCCCTCCTGCACAGGGAGGATGAAACTCTAGTTCCAAACAGAGGACTTGGAAATGTAACTTTGAAATAAATACCTCTCACTTCTGGGGTTTTCTCTTGTTCTTGAAAACAGCATCTAAACCAGCTCTTTGAGCTTTGTGTGTCCTGGGACTCCACTGCTGCTACTGAGTTTGAGAAGACCCTTAAGCATGCAACATATGTGGAGGTCCTGTGGAAATTACTGGTGTCAGAGCAGCAACTAGACCAGCAATAGCATAACAAGTTATGTATTTATGTGACAATGTCACTAAATAGTGTTCACAGTCACTTTAAAAGTTCAGTATTAAATTGTTGATGCTTTTTTTTTTTCCTTCCTGTTTCTATTTTCTAATGTTTTGCTGAAGAAAATGTAACTATTTATTTTGGCAGAAATATATCTTCTAATAAAAACTTTCTCAATATATTTACTTGGCTCTGGTAGGCTGCTTCTCTGTTAAAGTTTTATTAAATATTTTTTGGATGTACTGTATGATGTGGGTTTGTTTTGCTGAGCCCAAGCCCATTCAAGTTCCTCTTGGGGTCAATATTTATCAGTACACAAAAAGGGGGCCTTGATCTAGAGGTGCATTTTGGTCCAGTTCTGATTTACTCAAGCCTAAATGCCCCAAGTGCTGTTAGCCTCTGTTGATTTGAGCTCTGTGGCAGACCCGGGTTTCCAGGAGGAATTAACCACCCTCTTGTGGGAATAGCAGGTGTTTGGCACCTATGAAAGGGTTAGTAAAACGTTATTCACAAATCTGAAACTTCTCAATTACGGGACCACCTCTTGAGGAAACTGACCCGTCTTTCTAGAGAGTCTGTTTCCTCGCTGGTGAAATAGATGGTACTGTCTGTTGTGTGTCTGCCTGTTATGACAGATACCGAGGTCTGCTCCGGTTACTTACTCTACAGCTGGAGTGCATGGAAACCACCTGCCCTTGGCTTGTGGGATGGTCGGGGCTTTCCTTGGTGCCAGCCCAGGGGTCTGGGCACAGCCGGGCTGCGCAGCTGGGGTCGCCCGGAGCAGGGACAAGAGCCTCGCACAGGCTGGGGCTTGGCGCTGCGCGGGTCTGCTGGACGCTGCAGGGCTCGGGCTCCTCTTTGTCCAGGCTTTTGACAGCCGGAAACTTTAGGAAGAGACTTTGTTATGTACTGTCACGTGACGAGGACAAGTGCTGTAATTAGCATTATAGGATACACCTGGTAAAGCAAACAGCTTTCCTAACTTCCAATGACTGCAAAATAACAAGGCCCCCAGCCCGGTGCTGTTAATCAGTGAAATGGATAAAGCCGTAAAGCCGCCCGGGCGCTGCCTGCGGCTCCGCCGGGGGATTGGCTGCGAGCGGGGCTGGCTGCGCGGCTGTCCTGGCCCTCAGGGGTGCTGGCTCTCGGGGTGGGGCCTGTGCCGCTTGTCCCGAGGGGGCCGGTCCGGCTCCCGCTGCCGCCTGCCCGCCGGGTTCGGCCCGGCCGCCCTCCCGCGGCCTCGCTCATTTCCGGCCGGGGCCGCCCCGGCGCCAGCGGCGGCTCCGCTCCCGCCAGGGCGGTCGCAGGTGCCGCTCGCTCCCGCCGGGCCGGGCCAGGTAAGCGCCGTGCGGGCAGTCCGGGGCGGCAGCGGCACCGGCGGCAGCGGGGCGGGGGTGCAGTGCTCCGGGGCCGGGCCTCTCCCCGGGGCAGCTACCAGCTGTGCCCGGCCGGGACCCGCAAACGAGCTGTTGGGGAGCGGCTGCCCCAGAGAAAGGCCCCGCCGGCGCCTTCACCCTCGCCTCGCCGGCGCCTTCACCCTCGCCTCGCCGGCCTCCCCGCGGCTCTCCTGCGGCTGTGGGGAGAGGACAGCGGAGGGCTGGGGGCTCTGCATGCTGCGGGGTCCTCGCCTGGCCACAGCCACACACCTGCCCCGTCCCCAGCTGTCGGAGGTCCCTCGCCGGTGACGGACGGGTACGGAGCATCCACGTTCCTGTGCAACGCTGCCTTCTCCCGCACACAGCGCTCCTGAGGCGGAGCTGCGGCCGTGCCACGGGATGGGGAGCGCTGCCCTGGTGGGGTCCGGCATGGGGAGCTGCTGCCTCTTTTGCCTTCTCTCCTCTTCTGTCGCTGTGAAGCCTGCAGGCTCCTTTGATAAGCGGTCACGGAGCTTTGGTCTTTCTTGTTGAACCTGAATGGAGACCTTGTTATTTTCTCTTTTTCGATTATCCTTTGTTCATGGAATATTCTTTCTTGCCATGGTCCAGATGCTGCAGGTTCCTACAGCAGCTGTGTTTGTGCTGCTTCTCCTTTTCTGGAAGGAAAAAAGTACCACAGCTTTCCCTCTCCTAAGACTGCGGTGTCTTTCTCTTTAATATCTTGCACTCATGGGATGCACTTCAGTGAATTTGTGTGTTGAACCCAAGTCCTTCCTGTAGGACTTCCTGAAAATAGCTGAGGGGAAAAGAGCCTCAGACACAGGGAGATGGCTGTGCTCAGGAATTATCCTGAGGAGGCAGGATAATCCAAACACAGCTTACTTGTTTAGTTGTGACTTGCTGAGTTCTTGCTTATTCTGATGGTTGTTCTGCATCAGAGGGGGCTCAGAATATCTTAATTTCTAGCTTTGCCTTTTGCAGGTTCAGAAGCAGTTGTATCTTATTTTTCATGCTCTAAAGCTACATTTATTTCTGAGGATCATCTAACCAGCTATATGTAGATGAATATATATACACATATACATCTCCTGAGGGCTATGGAAATTGCTTTTCTTGACCAAACAGATAATCAGTTTGGTCTGTCCTTTCAGTGTTCAGTTCAGGTGGTCCAGAGGAGGTTCTGAAAAGCTGCAGTGAGCTGGGGTGTCTCTTTGCCAGGACACCCTGCTCCACAGAGAGTGATGTGAGGCCTGAGATACAAAACTTTAGAATCCTTCATAAGAGGGTATAAAATGTCTTTGAAGCTACCTTGCTGGGCAAAAATTATTTTCATTCCCTGGAGCATCACTCTTCTCTTGGCCTCCTGTGGCAAGCTACAGTGGGAATATCAACTATACTCTGGAAAGTCTGCTTGGTTGTTTTGTCACCATCAGATAGGAAAATTTCTCCCCCACACTCCAATTTGATGCATCTGATGAATCAAGAGCCTCCTGTCTGCTCACCTGAAGGTGGTGCTGCAAAGGAGAGCTCCAAGTGGGGCTGTCTTTAGCAGCACACAGACAGTGCTGGGGAACTGCTGTTCCTCATGACTTTGCCAGGCAGCCTCAGAAAATGAACTAATGGGACGAGGACAATCGACAGCAACAGAAATCACATGGGCTCAGCTCTGTGCACAATGCTCTTCATGGTCAGAGAGCTTTAAGGAAATTGATTCCTATGTACAGCAAACTAGGTTTGGTTTCCATAATGCAGCTGCTCACTGTCTAAATATTTTTGATTTCATAAGGCTGCCCTGGGGACTGAATTATCCCTCCTCTCCTCCCCTGCTTGCAGGAGATTGTCTTGGATTTAAGGACAGTGATGAGAAACTTCATCTGTAGCAAATGTGTCATCTTCCACTGAGTGGAGCAGCATCTCCCTCCTTCCTGCCAGATGCCTTGGCTTGTCCTTGTAAAGTCTGGGGTGGAAAGACTTGGTTTACTTTGTACATCTGAATCTTTCATGATTCATTTGCTGTCCTTCCAGAACAGCAGAATTGCAACAATTAGCAAGAGCTTCTGTCCTTTGTCACTGTGTATCCTTGGAGGTACCCCGTAGCCCAGCAACTTGAAAGGGAGGTGCTGTGGATGTCCTGATTTACCGTCCTAATATTTTCCTAGCAATGTTCTCTTTTCCTCATCCTTCATCCCTAGCCTTTAATTTCTTGGCTGATGCTGAGAAGGATTTCCCTCTGCATGGCTCTAATGCACATTTTGCTAAGCAAACCTGAGCTCTGCAGCTGTGCAAGGAGCACTGGGGTGGATCTACTAAGTATTCCCATGGGCTTCTGCTGTGGCAAGGAGCACCAGGTGCTCCCCTCTGGCCACATGATCAAAAGATTTGCCAACCCTAAGCTTTTATATACCACCAGCCACACATTAAAAAAACCAAACCATAAAATGACATTTTTTTTCCTTTTAAATCCCGTTCTTAATTTGCTTTTTCCTGCTTATTTCTGATTGTCTTGAAGATTTCTGGGTGTCTGTATAAGCTGCCAGGAATGCTTGAATCTCTGTATTTCACTTGACTGCAGGACCTAGGTGCCTCAAGCGGAATAATAAATATTGTGAGCTTTGGGAGAAGACAACACCCAAACTAGAGCTGGGCTGTGGTACTGTGGACTTTCAAATGAAGGCTGGAGCCATGCTGGGCTTTCCTGTGCTTAGTTCAGGTTGGAGTAACATGGCTGGGAAGCCCTGTGGACTTTTTAACAAAATGTTTTTTGCTTAACCTTGTGTAACAGAGCACTAAAGCAGCAACAAATACTGTCTTGTGCTCTCAGAGACTGTGGCTTTAATCTAATCATAGGTTTGTTTTGGAGGAAATGAGATTTGGTGCAATGCTTTGGAAGATTACAGTGTTCTTATCTGCTTGGCATAACTAGGGGAAAATCTGTCAAGTAAAAAGAGTGAGAGCAAGGAGGCTTGTAACATCCCTGCTTTCTATCCAGTGAAGTGTGTGATTGCAGTTAATTTAGCAGAGATGTCATCTGAAGGAGGAGCTCTTGCCTCTGCTTCTGTACCTTCAGTCTCTGCTGGTACAAGACTTTGTATCACTGTTCCGCACCAGTTACTGCCCCATCTCTGTGGAGGAGACTGCTGGGTTCAGAAGGATTGTCTGAGGATTGAAAGCCCTGCAGGAAAGACTTGTGTTGTTCTGGGGATGGCAGGAGGGCTCTGAAAATGTGCCTCGGAGCCGTGAGCCTCCTAAGATTTGCTGTGGTGCTCCAGCACTGTGTGGGCTTGGGGCTGGCTTGAGTTTGTGTTGTTGGTAAGATCCTGGCAGGTGTAAAGGTGTCCCTGCTCACAGCAGGTGAGGTATCCTGGGCTGAGGCAACCTGTGTTTCTGGAGAGATGAGACTGTGAATAAGGGGAAAGCTATGAAGACCTATCCTACAGCTTTTTGAAAGAATTAGCCTTTAGCACATGTGCTGGATGAAAGTAAAGCAGTACAGTAAGGGCTTGAAAAAAAGCCTAATTTTTGTAACTGTGCAATAAAGGTAACAGATCTATCTGTTTATTGCTTCCTACTTCAAGCTCTTCCAATGAATAGCAGGCAGGATATCTGCAGACCTCTGGAGGAGTAGCTGTGTGGTGTTAAAAATAAAATTGCGGAATGTCTAAATATGTCATTTAGGCTATGGAAAGCAAACCTTGTGGGAAAACTTCAGCTATGTTTGGATATAGCTAGGTGTGTCAAGCCTCTGGAAAAGGAGACAGCAAACTTGCAGGCTAGCTGTAAACCCTTGGCTGAGCATGGTGGGAGCTGGGCAGAGGTTCAAGTGCAGGGAGGCAGATCTAACACATCCCACAGGAACTTGGTGGCCCTCACTGTTGCAGTAGCTGAATTCCTCTCCACTTTGTTCAGCGTAACATCTGTGAGTAAGAGTAATGCTTTTATCTGCCTCATTTTCCCCTCTTCTTCCCTCTGGAAAATGAAGAGGAGGAAACCAAGCTCATCTCCAGCTGGGAATTGAAGTGGTAGGTGACCTATAGGTTGACAGCATAACAGATGTTGAAGTCTTACCTCCAGACAAAACTTCTGCCTTCCTGTAAGCACTGCTTTGTCTCCTGGCAAGGAAATAGTGGGGCTGTATTGTGTCTAGGGAAGGTGAGCTGTGTGCCTGTGCCAGCACCTGAGCTGAAGGTGGGGCAAGAAGTGTACGTATTGCTGAGCCTTATTTTCCCCCCAGTCTCCAGTTTGTGGACTGAATGCCCATTTTTTGTGGGGTGGGACAGGCAGGCCAGTAGAGCCATCTGCTTTGGGGTGAATTGCTGCAGGCTGAAGCTCCTGCCCAGCTCCCCTCCTCAGCAGGTGCTGAGCTACTGAGCTTTGCCCAAGAAGAAAGACAAGTGCCATCATTGCTTAGATAAGATAAAACATGACCAAATCCCTTGGCAGGTGTGGCTAGATGCTGACTGGAATTTGTGCAGCTCAGAGGAATAGCCAGGCTCTTCAGCTGCAGGAAGGGTAGCAAAGCCTCTTTAAAACATGGAGACTTGATGCTGGAGCCCAACAGGGAAGGTGAGTGCAAGGGTGTGAGTGAAGGAGCAGCCACCCAGTGGCCCTGTGGGCAGAAGGACATCTGCTGTGTGTGCCTGTGCAGACTCTGGTGTGGATGTTGCTTCGTGGCAGCCCCATCAGCTTGGTGCCCTCCAAGCAGGTCTGTGTGGGTGACCTGGTGCCTAGTAGGGCTGAGAACTTCAGCAACAGTGTGTCTCTCTCTTCTCCTTTGGCTTTTGAAGTTTTGATATCTGTTGTCCTAAATGTCTGAAATCATGGAAACTCAGAAAAAAGTTCAGATTTATTGTAGGGAGAAAGGACATGTGGGCACTCTCACAAATGTCCATGTTTCTTCTGTTGCACACTTTGCTCCTGTGCTTGAGAGCTGCCTTCCTTCTTCCTTATCCTCTTTTCTTCTTTAAGGAGTTTGCAAGATGCCCGATCTACCTTTCCTTTCTCCCAGACATGTAGCCAGAGGGATAATCCTCTGCTCGGTAGAGGTGCTCAAACCCCTTTGATTTAATGGATTTCCTATGGCGCAAAGTCTTTCGCTTCCTATGCAAATCAGATAGCTCAGTCAAAGCCGCTAAATGCTAATGGACCACTTGTAGCTGTTCCCTCTCGAAGAGTGGTGTGGGCTTTATGCAAAGCATGGAGATGAGCCCTCGGGAGCTGGGAGAGCAGAGCAATACATGAATTTGTGCTGGAGAAAGGTCAGCATGGCTGTAGCTCACCTGTTCCTGGACTTGAGGTGGGATACCAGGCAGGATATTTCAGGCTGTCGGCATCAAAAAAGTGAGTGTTTGTAGGAATGGATTAACACCTGCTAGCTATGGGTGTGGGGGGCTTGGTTGGTTGTTGTCTCCCCTCTCTCCTTACCAAGTCCCTGCTGCATCGCAGTGCAGAATCTGTGCCGACTGTGATTTGATGACTCAAGCCACTCTGATGCCTGGATCCCTTTCCTGTATTCAGGTTGGGCAAATAATGTTCAGTCTGTAATCATGCTTGAGAGCTCTTGCTATTGCCCTAGATATGGGGAGCTGGAGTGATGCTTAGATTGGCTTAATCCAATTCAATCTGAAAATCCACTGCTCTGAACAATAAATGTTGCGTGTGGGGGGTAGTATTCAAGTGTCTTTACTAAATCAAAAACCTTTTAAGCATTGGTAGATGAAGCATTTTTCTTTTCAATGTGTACCACTAAATACACAGGATGTGCAGGATGGTTGAATTAGCATTACTATGGGAACCATAACTTTTTGTATTTCCTGGCCCTTATCCGTGTAACACTAAGGATTCATTAATGTGCCTCCAAAGTGTGGGGTTTGGGTTTTTTTGTGTGTGTTTTATAAGCTTTTTTGTTGTGGTCAGTACTTAGAGAATGTTTATAAAGAACCCCAGAAGGAGATTAGAGATAGGACAGGGTGCAAGGTGCAGGAAAGCAGTTTGCTCCCTTTTTTGTGCTGTTCTAGCAGCATCCCAGCCAAAACCATGGGTCACTGTCAAGCAGGACTTCTGCAGCAATGGTGAGTAAACTCTGCTGCTTGGAGGCAGATACCTCACTTCGTATGGGTTTGTTTGGTTTTATTGTTTTTTTTGCCACAGCTGCTCTGTTAGAGCCTGCCCCAGGGGATTTGGGGTCCTGTAGGTGAGGCAAAGCTGAGCCTGTGAGGAATGGAAAGGTGATCATGCCCTCTGCTAGCACAGATTCCTCCCAGATGACTCAGGGGAGCGCTCTGGCCCTGTTAAAACTCTAGTAAAGACAATTGTGGTTGTTTGTAGTAGGCTTCATGTCCATTTTTTAGTCTGGACTTTGAAAAAACCATCTTAAATTAAGAGGGAAGGACCAGTCTTTGCCTTCTGCAGGTCCTATTTGCTTGCTGCTGGGAGAATGGGGCTGTTTGGAGCTCCTCTCTTTGCAGATTGATGAGGTCTCTGCTGTTCAGATACCAGCTGGAGTCTTCTCAGTGGAAATTTGGTGGAAGTGGGGGTTTTCCTCTCTGTAGAGGGTAGGCTTGCTGCTCATGATTTGTACAGCAATGCTTGTTTCCTGGGCAAAAGAGGCATTTGGGGTAGGGGTGAGAAAAGGGCACAAAACTTTAACGCTTTCCTTTTTGTCTTTCCTTTGTCACCTTTCCTGAAAAGACCTCAGGCTTAACCAGTAGGACCTGACAGTCTTCGTGCTGCCTGGAGACTCTGGAGCTGCCACTGAGCGACAAATCCCCATGAGTATCTCCAGCTGTCAGCAGGCAGGGATGGCTTTGCTTCCTTTTGGGGATGTTGTGGGATAGAGTGGTGCTCTGTCAGTGGCAGGACAGAGGGTGTCATTTCTGGCTGCTTTTAGTGAGACAGTCCTGGGATGTGCACCCCACCCCTGGTGTGTGTTTTATGATGCTTTGGAAACGTGCTCCTTGTCCTGTCATTTTATGCTTTGCGTCTCTCTTTTCCTGAGTTCTCTGTGCTTCTCTTTGTGAAACAGGTTGCCAGCCTCGTAAAACTGGAGTTAAACTTGAGGCAGGATTCACAGGGGTAGTTTCCAGCTCTTGCCTGGTGGAAATTGGTTGGGGGCAAGGCAGCAAGCTAAGTAGAAACACAGCTAGAGTTTCTCAGGGAAGGTAAGTTCAATGAGAGATGAGGGATCATCTGCTTTCTTACCCCTTCTTGCCCTCTTGCCTAAGGCAGCCCAGAAAGCTCTTCTCCCTCGCAACTGTGCATAAGATGGGATTACAAGGAATTTACCTTGGAAGCTCAAGGGCAGGTTTTCTTGTGCTGCCCTCTGAACCGAGGACTACGAGGCTGTGTTGGAAAGGGGCTGAGATGCGTAGGGAGCGGTGCAGACCACACCTCCTGGCTTGGACGGGCTCTGATCCTCTATTTACAGTGGCAGTGTTCCTTCCCTGCTAGCTTTTTGTTGTGGAACATACTGCTGCTTCCAAGTAAGGGGAGCAACACTGTCCTGCTGCTCCAGGTATTTGGGGACACCTGCAGAGAGACAAAATGGGGTGCAGGGGAGGGAAGAACGTCTCTCATTTGGGCAAAGAATTGTTTTAGCAGGATGTCTGGACGAGTTTGTGAGTAGCTCTGTCTCAGCAGAGTTTCTCCCTAGGAATTTTCTGTTCTGACTTCCTGCTTTTGCTTTAAAGCAGCAGAGTGGAGCTCACTGAGTGCAGTGGCATTGTATGTCACTGCAAAAACCAGTTGTTAGTCCCGTGACAGAGGAAGGAAAATTTATTGATTGGTTTTCAAGAGCTGGAGGTGCTTAATTAATTAATGCTTCGGTTTGGATCACTTGAGGTCTTTGCAAATGTCGCATTGAAGAAACTTGCTCTCAGTTCTGATGTGGTTCTGAGAGATGCTTAACTGATTCTAGTGACTTACTGATTTGGGAAACTGCTGATTTGGAGTAATAGCTGAATATTAGAATGTGTGAGATTGTGGTATTTTTTAAAATTTTTTTTTTTAAAGAAATTGATATCTTGAGCTGGTCTGACTAAGGTTTTTCCACTGCATGCTTTGTGAAGACAACTAGAAATTTTTCTTTAAAAGCATTTGGCAGGAAATTTCCCACTATCTCTCATAAACATAGCTATTCCCCTATTCTCCTCCACCCTCTTTTGTAATACCACGTCATTGTTCCTACTGTGGGCTTCTGACTCAGTGACAGATTTTGTCAGACAGGAATATCCCCCCAACCCCACAGTGATTTTACTTTTTCTAGAACAGTTGTACATGCTGAACAAAAGCACCTCTCAAACAGCATCTGCTTCCAACTTTGTTACAAATGCTGTTGCTTGCTTTGATTGCTCTTTCCACTAGCTGTGCCTGGTATGCCAGGAACAGGTGCCCTTCATGTGCCAGTATTATCCTGCTTTGTGGAGGAGAAGCTCAAGGCTTGTGGCTGCTCAAAACATTCTCTAGTTTTCTGTCTTGTAAAAATCTGAGGCTTTTAGTATTTGTTGTGATTGTCCCCTCTGAATGAGAAAAGGAGAGGATATTTCTGGTATCTTGTACTAGATCCTGGAATTCTTGCACATTCAGACCCATCCTTTCTTCTTTTGGGAGGGGGACTGGTGGTATTTGGATTCAAGACTTTACCTGTGCTCCCCTCAGTGATCTGAGAGCCAGGCAGTGTCTCTACTCAGGGCATGGACTTCACCCTTTTCCAGTGCATAGGTTACACTGGTATTTCAGGAAAGGTGTTTTGCACAGCATAGCCAACACCTCCTGAGCTCACAGGAAGGAGTGAATTTTTACCTTTACCTTACTCTTGACAAGAGGTGAGAGGTAACCAAGTGTCACACACATGTGCATAGGGCAGTTTTCCTCTCTGGGAGGCAGAGAATGGGTTAATCATCTTCTTGGAAATTGGCTTCACCCACCTGCCTCAGCTCTGTTTGTTGTTCTAGCAACATTTGCAGAAAGGTCAAACTGTCCATGCATCCCTCCTGGGCAAAACCAATACGGCATCAGCTAGAGAGATACTTGTACAGGGAGCTGTGGTGCCTAGAAATCCTATCCATACTCATTCCTACTTGTTAATGTTTGCAAACCTTTTTTGTTTTTTAAGTGCATCTTGCAAGTTCAGAACAGTGAGGTAAAGTTTTTCCTGCTGATCCCATCGCTAACATGTAGCCTAGAAAATATTATGGGGGTGAGATAGTGGTGTCCAGCTATCAAAATATTGGACGAGAACTTCTTGGGATGAGGAAAGTATACTTGAATTTCTTGCATCCCCCCAGCAGTTGTATCCAGCCCTCTGGGTAAGGAGGTTTCAGGTTCTGCAGAGAACTTGCTGGCTCAGCTGGAAAAGAAATTACTGTTTACCACATGTATTCAGTAAACAATGTGAATGTTTTACCAAAAAGTTGTTTTTCCTTTGAAAGGGGAAAGGAGAAGAGGATTGGGCAGTCTGATGTTGTGGTTTGATATTGTATCTCTGCATGCTGGGGGAGCAATCTGAGGACAACATAAGGCTATGAATTTTTCTTTGTCTGAGGCTGGTTTCAAGACAAAGGATCTTGATCAACAAAGGTGAGGCTCTTGCGCACTTCTCTGAGCTCACACTGTGGTACTCCAGGTGAGATGGCATTGTCTCAGGATTTTTATCCTTTGTACAAAGAGGGCACTGAAGTGGCTGAGGAAAACTTGCAGCTGGCCAGGAGGGACCTGTGCTCAAGTCAGTTGGGGGCTGTTGAGAAATTTAACGAAGAAGTGGCAAAACAAAATTGGGAATCACCTGGAGGAAGCCATGAACACTTTTCTTGTTCAGCATCCTGAGGCTGGGTGGCAGAAAGCTCATCCTCCATGAATAAAACCAAATGTTTCTCTCTCTTACAACAGAGGTGAAAACTACTCAAAAGAAGCCTAGAAGAGTGTGACTGACTTAAACAGTGACTCTGCTGGGTGAGGGTGCATATGTAACAGCAGCCCAGGAGGGATCCTGCTGAGGCCAGACCAGGTGTGAGGTTGTCATGGAGAGATTCAGTTTCTTATTGAAAAGGAAAATCTTTGTTCTGGTATGACACAGGCAGCTAGAATCTGAGGACTCAAAGGAAGAGCCGAGTGGATTTCTGTACCCATGGTGGCCATGACAGTTGTGGGGAGAAGCCTGGCCTTTGGCTGTTGAAGTACCAAGTTCAGTTCATTAGACTTTTTGCTGGTGAAAATGCAGCAAATGCTGTGGTCCTTTGGGTCAAAGATTCCATGTACTTTGAGTGGGGTTTGTGCAGATGTGAGAGCAGCCTCTATTCATGCTGAGGAACAGGCTGAACCAGCCCTATGTCTCCTGCAGCAGCTAATGGCTGATACTTTTATCTTCCCAGCATAAAAATGGGATGATACTGTCCTAGGACACTCTTTTAGCTATTTGTGGAAAATAAAATTTTCCCCAAACCAGCTATTTTTTGTAATAGTCCTTCACAGACAAACTCAGAGCAGAACAAAATAGCCGCTTCTGCAGCTCATGAAATGCCTGTGACATACTCATCGTCTCATGTCAGTGAGATGACACACTCAAAGGCTTTGTAGAGAAGTGATTCCTCCTGTTTGATGTGCAAGTGCCATCACCAGCTTAATCTGAGGCTCCTGGATTCTCTTCTTAAAGGAAACAGTGACTGGATTTTTCACCATCTCTGCCATTCAGGAATTGGTTACATACACAACTCCACAATGCCCAAATTTTAGCATTTGAAGCTTTGTGTATCCTTTAGAATCTTTTATCCATTTATTAAACAAAAGGCTGTTTCTGCATATTTTTGCCTTAGACAACTTCAAGAACACTGATGAAATGTGTCTGGCCCTCCAGCAGCAGAGGACTGAGCTGTGCCTACTTTCATCCTGAATTTTTGTCTGCAGGACACCAGGTGTGGTTGCATTCCTGAGGGCTGCGGAAGAGCCTCATGTACCTGGTGCCTCTGCTGATTGCAGGGTGTGAAAGGAGTCTCCTCAGCAGCCTTTTTCCTGATGTGTCCCTGCTGAGCTGCCTACCTGTCTGGTCTGTAAGTATCCCCCACAGAGCACATATTCTGATTGCTGAACTCCAAGCAGCATCTACCTCCAACTTCACAGCACTGTTAGTGGTGTTCAGCTAATGCTGCAGTATATAAGATGAATCCTTATGTGATGTAATGATTTGTTCTGTCTCTTTAGAGAAAAGTTTCAGGAAACCTGTTAGTCTTTATAAGGTAAAGGAAGCTGTTGTTATTTGTCATGTCTTATTGCCAGCATGCTCTTTATTTTCTGAGAAATCAGCTGTGTGCTAGTTACACTGACAGATCCAAGACCATTAGCTGTTTATGGAAAAAATGTGGTTTGGATTTTGTTTTTAATTGCTGAGAATTAACTCTTGGCCCAAATATTATTAGAGGAAAAAATGATGCTTTCTCTCTCCATTCCCAAAACAAAACAACCCAGCAAAGCCAAAAGCCCAATTAGTAGGAGAGGTTCCAGTGCAAACACTCTCCCTCACTGTTTGCTGTACCAATGCTGTGCCAGTGTGAGGGAGCTGCAAAATGCCACTAGCTGGCGGTGCCAAAGCTAGGGAGCAGCACAAGGGTGTGATGGAGGATTTGTGGCAATTTCTGGGGTGAAGGGTGTTGTTTTGGGATGTTGTAGATACCTCTCTGTATTCCAGACTGCTTATGTTGATAGTTGTTGGCACAGTCGGTGGTTTCTGTTGTGCTGTGGAATCGGGAAGCATGAGTGAATGCAGATTTAACAAGTTTATTTGTTCACCTCTTGAAATGGAAAAAGAGAACCATTACCACTCTCAGGTTGCTTGGTGATAAGACATAGAGTTTGAATCAAACAACTTTCCCCATGGCAAGATTTTTTTAGCAAAGATCAAGAAGTTGATAATGAAGTTGATAATTGCTCTTTGGTGAGCTTTGGTAAGGGAAATAGTGAATTGCAGTAGAACCTCTTTTTAAGTTGCTCTTCACAATGATGAAGGCTCTTGAACCTGTCGGTGTTTCTGGGATATACCTCGGTATCCTATTGGCATATCCCACGATGAAGTCATCCAAGATATGGCAGCAGGGGTTAGATCAGGGCTATCAGGCTGGGCTAATCCCCTGCTGAATAAACAACACAAAGGTTCCTGGATTTGTTCCTGTTTCCTTAAAGGGATACAGTCAAGTGCAGGCAATTAAAAGAGAGAGAGTAAAGTGTAGCTCTAGGTATGAACACCTGATTTCAGGCTTTCTGCCCAGGGTGTGTATGGATTTCTTAGTTTTTTTATAAAGAAAAAAACTTTAACAAAACAATTGGTGTTTTTCTCATTTTTCTGCATATTTCTTTTCCTGCTATTCCCTTTGGGAAGGGAGAACCCAACAACCACCCAAACAAATTCCAAACAAGGGAAACAAATTTCCTAGAGAAGGGAAAGAGCAAAATTAATTTTGAACAAAGTACACTAGAGAAATAACTACTTTTTTTTTGCCCTTCTCCCAGCCTTTTCAGGCTGTGCCTTGGCAGAGCCTTTCAACAAGTGAGTACCCAGGTCCTTTGAGCAGCTTTTGGAAATTCAGCATCTGTGGAAGCCGGTTTGTCACAGCACTCAGTGTCTTTCCCTGGCAAGATCTCTGCTCTGCCTTCACCTAGTCAGTGTTGTATGGCTGGGATTTTTGTCAGTGCATATGTGCTTTTTGCCTGCAACTAGGACAATAACTGTAAATGCCTATATTTGATCACTGAATCTCACAATGCTGTAAAATCTGGGATTTGTAGATGTGACTGTGACCTACAATAAGCACTTTTTATAGCAATTGCTAGCTTTCAAAACCTTGGGAGCAAAAGGTAGGTAGAAGAAACAGAGCAAGTGGCATATGTTTCATATAAAATGGTATAAGGACCTGTAAAGTTTTTATTGCCCTTTGTAAAACTTACCAGTTGCTCACCTGCTCCTGAGTGATGCTTCCGTTCCATGACCAAGCAACAAATGCATGGCTGCATCTTGGCCTGCTTTTGTTGTGCATTTGTAATGTGCAGGAGCAACAGCCTTCTGCTGCAGTGATCCCTTATCCAGCCCTTCATCTCCTCTTTGTGTAGTATCTTCTCATGTATGGGATCAAACCTGTCTTGTCCAGCGTATGCACTAGGAGTGTGATCACTGTGCACCTAAACACCTGGTGAATTCCTTCCTTTGAAACTGTAAGACTTATTTTTCTGCATCAGGAGTAGAAAGGAAAGGGTGTGTGTTCTGGTTTGTTTAAATAAATGGCTTAAATATTTAGCTTTAGGATGGGGATGGTTTTGTTGTTTCTAATAATATTGTCTTAGGCCGCAATACAGGAGGATGTCTTTTGGGAAATCTCCCAGCAAGTAACTGAGCACTTTAGTTTGTGGTACATCTATAACGATTCTTCTTTGATTTTTCCCTTCTACCACTCTGTCACTCAAAAAATGAGTGGTACAGGAAAGCTTTCCCTTATAGGTTCCCTCTACAGGACCCAAACACTGGCCTCATTCAGTAATCCTGGGTAAGCCACTCAGCCAGTTGTGTTTAGTTTTTCCCTCCTTCATTAACTGTTGTTTTGTTGTCTTGCACTGGGGAGACTGCTAGGAATGCAGTGTAGTCAGTGCATGCACAATGCATTGCAGTGACTAGGGTCATCTAAGGACCAGCTGTGGAAATTTGGCTGTACTCCTCACTTTCCTCCTTCTCATCGGGCTGTGGAAAAAACAAAAAAAACCCAACGCCTGAAAGTTGTCATGTGCACATGGTGGTCAGGGTCACCAAGATAAGGGCTTGGCTGTTAATAGCATTTTATCCATTACTTTCCTGTACCTCTTTAACACTGCTTACAGCTACAAGAAGAGAAGTTTTTTGATGCAATAAATTGGGAATTATGACCTTGTAATGCTACCTTGAAAGCAGTATCTCTCTTTTCCAGGAAAAGCAGCTTGTGTCTGTTCTTTCTGTTTGTTGAAATTTGCAGTTTCTGTGTTCTAGTTTTTCATTCTTCAGCTTTGAGGCTTTGAAACTATTTGGATGCTTGAGTTTCATGTGTAATTCTCAGTCTTCAGATATTGAATCTTAAAGTGCCTGCTGTCACAAGCATCAGGAAACAAACTGGAGAAGCTGACAGTCTATAGGCATAGGCAGGTGATGTGACTTACCCACGGCCACATGGCCAGCTGAGTCAGGATTAAAATTCAAGTCTTATGATTTTTCCTAAACAATGCCAAGCCCATGGGAGCCAGCTAACTTTCTGCTACAGCTTTGCAGAGGACAAACCTCAGTTTATGCCTTAGGTAGTTAAAATAGTCATGTAAGACTGGTCTGAGTTTCCTCAGTGTAGAAATACAGGAGCTGGTGCATGCTGTCTTTATGACAGGCAATTTCCTCTTCTGTGCTGTGTCTGAGAAGACTTGTGTTTGCTTTCCAGGCTCTGGGAAAGTCGTCTTGCAGGAGCAAGTGAATTTTAGCTTGCTAAGCCCCAGCATATACTAAGGCAGGAGTTACCTGGTATAATCCAAAACTCTGGATCAGGTGTTGGACACTGCCCAAACCTGGACTGTGCAGTATCAGAGCTGACCTTGAGCATAGGCAGACAAACCCGTGGGGTGGGGGAAGACAGGGCTCAAGAAGAACATTGCTGACTAGGGCAATTGGAGCCTTCTGGATCCCTGGCACTCCCATCTTCCCATTATATCTCCCAGGTCCTGTGAGAAGAGTTTTTGGTCTCCAACACAGTTCCCAGAGGTTAAGGGCTGGTTTGAAGTTAGGACTCCATCTCTCATGGAGTTGATGCTGGTTGAACTGTGTACCCAGAAAACTGGCATAGTCCCATGAAGCTTTGTCAGCACCCACTGGCTGCAGCAGGCACCCCATTTCTATCAGCACATTCATGGCAACAGTGAATGCTTTCATACAGTTTCAAAGGGAGGCTGGACAAGTGTCTTGGAAGATAAGGAAGGGACCATGTGGCTCAGGAACTGCCCCAGGCCAACAGTGGCTATTAGTTGGCAGATGTCTTCAGGGAAGTCTTCTCTTTGCTTCCCTGCTGTAACTCTTCCTTCACCAGCCATTCACAGCTACTGTTGAAGGCAGGATGCTGGGCTAGACCAACTCTGCTGTGACCCATTGCACACCTTTTTATGATGGAAATCAACAGCTCAAGATGCAGAGATTGTTCTGGCTCCAGGTTAGGTGTGGAAATTGATTCTTCCTGGTGCTGACCTTTTCCTGCCAGAAGGGACCTGGAAAAACTAATCCTGATAAGTTTTGGTAACAACCACTGGCTTTGTCACTGGAGGTGGCTTGACTTCATCTCTCTGGCAGAGCCTGGCAGGTTTGCCTTCCCAAAAGCATTAGCTGCCTGTACATATCTTCTCTGCCTTTGCCCCTTGTGTTAGGAAAAAATGGTTCTTCCCAAGCTGATCTTTCTGCACTTAAGCCAGCTCTGCTTGCCTCACTTTTGGATACCAGTCCACAGTTCTGGTACTCCAATGACCTCAGTCTCTTTCAAAGTGGTTCTTCTGTGATGTTGTGCATCATGCTGATGAATCTGCTGCCCCAGTCCTTTGCAGTGATGATCTGTAACTAGGGAATGTATGACAGAACTTGTTAAACTGAGATCTGCTTTGTGCCCCACCTGCACCATGCAATACCCTTACAAACAGGGACAGAGAGGAAGAATTTCTCAGTCACAGCTTCTGGGAGAGAAGTCCATCAGGACTGCAACGCATTTTGCTTCCTGGGGCTCTCTCTTATTTGCTGCTTTGTTCCTCTGCAAGTGCTGTGTCACCATTGAAAAAGCCACATCTGGCTTGAAGCCACTTGAAGCAGGTTGGACAAGAGACTTCCTGCTCTGAACACTGAATTAATGGGCTTGGTCTTTTGCATGAGTGAAATCCTTTCAGACTTTTGTCCATGTCAGGCTCCCATGTCAGCTCTTCTAATTAAGAGGCTTTTAACTCAGCTTAACACTGAGCTACAGTGGGAGTACACTGAGTACTGGGAGCTACAGTGCAGCTGGGCTTTTGATAAAATGAGGAAATGCTAGAGGTAGGGATATAATGGGTTGGATTTCAGCTTAAAAAAAATGTCTCTGAGAGAGAACAGAACATCCTCCTTGCACCATCTTTTGTTTGCTGCAGCAAAGCTGGGGAGATGTCAACTGTGTGGGCTGCTCTAGAACTGATGAAGCTGATATTAAGAAAGTAAGGTCATCTTTACTTCTGGGGTCCTCAGTGTCTTTTAGGCAGCAAGAGGGATGTTTTAGAAAACTTTGCTTAGTTGTGCCTTTTCTTATTCTGGCTATTTTCTACAATCCTGTCACTGCTCTTGTTTTGAAATCCCTTTTGCTTTCTACCCCTGCTGTTGTCTGGAACAGGATGCTGCTTGTGCTGAGGCTGTATTTTTACAAAAGGAATGGGTCTGGAAAAAACCTTCAGGAAGGTGGCCTGTAGAAGCCAATAATTATCATTCACCAGTGTGGCTGTTATTCCTCACCATAATCACCTCTAAAATCTAGGAAGCATAAGATATTTGGGTCCTTTTTGTTTTTCTTTCAAGGCCAGCTTTACCACTTTTACTTGCCCATGAAAAGTAAGCTGGTGTTCTTTCTGACTTCTTTACTACTTACACACACAGATGTGCCATCACAAGCAAGCTGACTGTCCAGCTAATGTATAGAATCTAATTTTAGTCTCCAAATTTTGCTCTGTTGGCTCCACAAGACAAAAAAAAATGTTTGCTAGGAGGGTTTGTTCAAGAAAGAGCAAAAGAGAAAGATATGGTCTGCCTCCTTATTTTTTATGCTTTCTCCCTTTCCTTCCTCGGCTGTGTTCCCCAAAGCCTGGGTCCAACTCTGTGTCCATTGCTTGCCAAGAATGTTTATTTGACTAGAAACATATAATAGTACCCATTTATAGGTAGTCTTCTGCAGAGTTTAGTGTCACTTGAGCAGATATTTATTTGAAACAGAGGTACCCTGGAAAAACACCGATTTGAAAGGGGGAATGAAGCGTTCTGCTTGTTCTGTGAAGCAGAACCACCCGCTAGCTCAGGGACCAGCAGTAATAAACGGAGTCAAAGAGCGTGGGGTGTAATTGCCTTCTCCTTTTGTGTCAGCTTCATATCGTTCTTGCATGTGACATTCTTCCTGGCCATCATGCTCTTTATCCTCCCATTGTACCAAGAGTGCAAACAGAATTAGTTTGTTTGTTATCGTGGCATCTATACATGGCTTTTAATTTCTTGGAGGTTAAAAAAAAAACGCAAGCAACCCAACCCCCAAGCCCTCTTTGTCCAGCACTGTTTAAATCTGCTCTCAGCCTGCTTGCACAGCTCACTTCTGCCCTGCAATGCAGAAAACAAGTCTGCAGACAGAGAAATCTAAAGCAATCAGTGCAACAGGGCTTCAAAACTGTGGTGATGTTGCTGAAGAGGGGCTGTCTGGAGAAGGTGTCTGATTCCATGAGATCAGTAAGTCAGAAGGTGGCTTGGTGTAGGGATGCATTGTAGGCATTTTTACAGTCACAGTGCTAAGCTTAAATGGGTGGTCCCCTTCCTTTTTGCTTTAGGCACTTGTAAGTGATAGGAACTATTTTCTTTGGCCTCTGAAATGTCTCCATACTTTTGTGGTTTCCTTCCTATAAAGGTGAACGTTTCAGATTAAAATGCTGTTTGGCAGCTCATGAGTTCTCAAAACAGAAGCTTGAAGGCAAGAGGTCAGGAGTGCCCAGCTTATTAAATTTTTCCCAGTGTAGGAATTGTCTGACCTTTCTTTGTACTGTAATAGCATTAAAAAAAAAAATAAAAAAGATGGAGCTACTATTTGGAAAGTGTTAACAAGAAAATGTCAGAGGGGGAAGGCCAGACAGAGGGCCTGGCTGGGGAGAGGGCTGGGAGTGACATTCTTCTCTTTCTTCTGTCACTTGCACAGATCGTCCTCCTATCTGCTCTCATCCTCCTCTGGGTTTTTGCAGTTTTAATGCAGGTTTGGTGCTCGAAGGTGTAGTGCAGAAAAGCAACAAGAGAAGGAAAAGTACATGTTATTGCCAGAGGAACCAAGACCACAGAGGAGCATTTGAGCCCCATCTTAGCTGATGTGGGACTATCACTGTGCTCCCATACAGATTTACCTGTGTGCTTTAATGTTCCCACCCTCTTGTCTCCACTGAAACCTTCCCTTGGCAACTGGCTTTCACCAGCAAAGAACTCGGACTGCACTGTGGGTCTGAGGCAAAGGAGGAGTGATGACAACAGAGCAGCCCTGCTGGGTGCAAGGTGGAGGGTTACACATGTGCGGAAAGCTTACCACACCCATGTTGTGTACAGGGTTTACCTGCATGTGGTGTGTGCCTCAGTGTGGTGTGTCTCTGACACAAACTCCTTTCCTCCCTCTGCTCAGTTCATAGAACCATGGACTATTTTGGGTTGGAGGGGACTTCAAAGGTTATTTTGTCCAGATATGGATGCTGAATGTTGTTCTTTCAACCATCGAGGCATTTAACTATATCATGTGTGGGTTGGAAGTGGAGGGTCATGTTCGACTGGGTTGTCTCTGTTTCCTGCCCCACAGCTCTTCTGTTTGGCCCTGCCTGGGGGAAGAAGACTTTGAGAAGATGGAGAACCAGAGTGGAGTGCTCTTGGGATACGTCTGCTGGGAAGGAAAAGAGGAAGAGGGTGAGGAGGATGGGATGGCTCCTCGTGTTTCTCCTCCCAGCCAAATGAGCAGACTGGAAGATGTGCAGGTGGAGATGCTTGAGAAGGCAAGGGAGCTCTTCCAGCTGTGTGACAAGGATGAGAAGGGTTTTATCACCAAGGTGGACATGCAGGTGAGGAAAAAAAATTCTTCCTCTGTCCTGGGAGGATCTGTAAAGTCATGGGCAGTAAAACAGGGGACAATGTGGCACGCCTCGAGTCTTGGCAAGTGTAGGTGTGCAGTGGCCTCTGTCTTATTCAGATTTCTAGGAACCACACTCTGGCACAGCCAGCTGCTAGGAATTAAAGCTCCCAGGAGGGCCTCACACCTCCAGGGAATTCCTAAGACAAGTGGGCCAGCAATTCAAAATTTTTAAGGAATGCATAAAATAAAAAAAGTTATGACTGTTCTTCCAAACATCAAGCATGCAGTGTATGGGAAATCTGGAGGGGAAAAAAAATCTTTGTTCAAATTTAAAAAAAAACCCAAAACAAGCTGCCCAAAAAACCTATACAATGAACAATCCATCAACCTCTCAAAAAAAAGTTGAGACAACAAAGTTATACAATCACAGCTAAAGTCTAATCCAAAAATTCGCCTTAGAACTGAACTATAACTTTGCTCTACAATTATGTATTTTACTGCTTTCTGTTACAAAAGGACTTGTTAACAAATTCCCTGTAGTCCTTAGTGATTTTTGTTTTAAAGGTTTATCAGAAAGGTTACATGTGGGTTGTTTTTCTCCTGCCCCATCTGTCCCCACATCTGTAAATAACACTTGACAGGTTCATGCCACTTTAATATTGACTCACTTTGCTTTAGGTTGTGTGATGCTTAATTTTTATAAAATTTTATTAAGTTTTTATCTAAAGCTGCATGTTTAATGGACAGTTGTGAGGTTTTAGCCTACGCCCTTTTGTTATTTGTTTCTTTGGCTGCCCCTCCACACTAGGTGCTCTGGATGTGCATTATGAAGGGGAATTCTTTTGCTCCTTGTCCATGGGAGTAGTGATACAGTCCCAGCAGGCAGAAGGTGACAGAGGAAAGCTAACTCACTGTTATGGACTGAACATTTCCTTTAGGATCTGCAAGAGCTTGGAACTGAATCCAGATACCCACAAGTCTGACTTCCCTCCCTGGCCAAAGAGATGGAGCTGGTACCTGCTGTGCCCAGAGCTCTCCTGGGAGCAGCAGTGGTCACAGGAGGCTGGCAGTGCCACCTCTGAGCAGGAATGGACAGAGGCAGGCAGTGAGCTAGAGGCAGTGGTTCTGTAGTGGGAGAAGGGAGCAGGTTGAGCTTTCTGCAAACAAAATAACCTGAAATTCCCTCTCTGAAGTCCTGGTTGAATCATCCAGTAATAGAAACAATCAATGTATCAATGACTCCAGACAGGTGCTTGTGTCATCACTCAGCTCTACTGGCAGACTGTCGAACCCTGGGCAGGATGCAGTGCTGGAAGGGCACATTGCTGTGGGCCAGAGCTGAGGATGGCAGGGACAGTCACAAGGAAGACTTGAGCTATGCCTCAAGTTTGTTCGTTCTTTTGTCTTTGCAGCGGCTCCAGAGTGAACTCCCCTTAACCCCTGAGCAGCTGGAGACTGTTTTTGACAGCTTGGAACAGAATAATAAAGGATACCTGACACCTGTGGAGTTCAGCATGGGTCTAGGTAAGGACTGCACAGAGGCAGAGGAAGGAAAAAGCTCACCTGTGACAGGATTTTTTTTGTTGGTAAGAAAGAAAGTGCAGTGGTTCTGCTGAAGCTGCACCAGCTATGCAGGACAATGCCTGGTGCTCATGTGAGCATCATTGGAAAGGGTGGGTTTGTGCTGCCTGGAGGCTTTGTGCTGCCTTCTCTCACAGCTGTTACCTGCCTACCTGGTAGAGCCAGGCACAGAACATCTCCTGCTGGAGAGGGTACATGCTGAAAACTGTGCCTGGCTATCTGATTGGAAACTTGTTCATCTGCATGGAAATATGCTTCTTGGCAACTGTCGCCAGCTGGTAGCAGTGCTGGTCAAGGGCATTAGTAGGAGTCTTGATGGTAGGCTAGAACACTGGTAAATAAGCCTTTGTTGCCTTCTTACTGCTTTTCTTTTCCAAACACTAGAAGAATGCTAATCCTTGACCACAGTCCTCACCCAGCAGCACAGGTGCTCATCTGCTTTGTCATGTCAGAAAATCTGCACGTCTCAGTGCCTTCCTTGGAACATGCAGATGTGTTTAGTGGATCAGGTCAAAGCAGTGTACATAGGTAGTTCAGGCTTTTCAGAAGTGATAGAAGAGGCTCCTGAATTTTGCTGTCCTGATTGCTCAGATTGTGTTTGCTCCTGGCTTTCTCACAACTTGGGAGGGAGGGCTTTTTAATGCTGCAATTTGAATGCTCAGAAACAGCCACTGTGAGAGGAGAAGTTGCAAAGATTTCCTTTAAATAAACCCAGTAACCTGTGTCTTGAGCCAGCCTGTACAGGGACAGTTTTATTCCACTGAGTGCCTGCTGACTACACTTGTTCCTGCCCTTTGCCTCTGTCCTTCTTGTCTGGTTCCACTTCTTTGGCAGAAACAAGAGTCCTGTCAGGAGTGGGGGCTTTCCAGTCCAGCACTATATGTAGCAGGTGAATAGGCACCATTTGGGCACAATGGCATCCACAGTGTCCTCTGTGTTATGACTTGCTTACTCCCAAATCTGACATTGTATGAGGCATTTTTCTCATGGGCATCATGAGGGCATCTGCCTCAGTGCCATTGCTGGGAGAGGTAGGCAAGTTTTCTCTTTCTGTCAGGTACCACCCTGTGTTGGCAGCCTGGCTCCATGGCACTTGCTCCAGTCTAGGCAAAGCACTTAATTTCTGCATTTCTTTTCTTTATGGTTATTCTTTGTGTCTGGCATCACTGAAATCCTTTTCAGACTTTGCTCCTAACTCAAGAGTTTGGCCTGGCTGAATTTCTTATAGAGCGTGCAGGGGCAAATCAAGGGAAAGCAGTTCAAGCTGCAGTCAAGTCTGCTTCTTGAGAGGGCTCCTTGTTCCTTCTAGGATATTAAAAAAATCTTCAGATAATTTTCTACCTCAATTTTCCCATCTCCATCTCAATTTTCCCATCTGTAAAAGAGAAATAATGAGACATAATGATTCTTTCTCAAAAGCAGGCATCAAAAGTGCCTAATCTAAACTATTCTCCTTAATTAACTGTCTGATCATCAGGTTTTAACTAAATAGGGCCTGGATCTCCACATTGCAAGTTTTTTTTTTTACAGCACTTTTTTAAGAGTGGGAGAGAAGCAGCTAAATTCTGGATTTATGGAGGCAAGAAGAGGTAAAGTTGAGTCCTTGAAGTATAATGATGGATATTTTTCGCTTAGAGTAGCTTGATGTTCTCATCTGTGCTCTGTGAACATCCTTGACTCCTGGTCTTGTAGTTGGGATGTCATTGTTGCCTTTTGAATAAAGCAGATGTATTTTGGAAAGGAAGAGTAGCTTCTGCTGAAGGCCTGATCTCTGTATACAGATGAGGGGCTGTGTTTTGGATAGGATTGCTTGGTTTGTTTCTTTGAGAAGGATTTGTTCCTAGCACCCGTATTTGTCACATGCCTTGCATAGCAGGAGGTTCTCGTGGCATTCTCAGCACGAAACAGAATCCCGATTGCTGGAAGCCCATCTGGACGTGGGACGGGGCAGGAGGAGGTGCTTAGAGGGCGAGTTTCTTCTGCTCTACACAAACCTAGCAAGAGGCAGTCCTTGTTGTGCAGCGCTGGACTCAGATCAGAGGTAGCACATGAGGAGGGAGGGCTAATGAGCCCCTCCTCTCCTGTTTTTAAGCTGAGGAGCTGCAGCATGGTGCAGTTCGGGGCCGGGCACGCAGTCCGGAGAGCCGTGTGGTACCGCTGGCGGCTGAGCCCGGGGCGCCGCTCTGCGGAGCGCAGGGAGCTGAAGCCACGCTTCCCCTGCTGGCAGCCCAAGGCCGTGGGTTGTGGCTCATCTGCACACAGACGTGAACGGAGCCCTGGCAGCCTGGGCTGGGCTGGCAGCCACTTTCAGTCCCAGCACTGCAGAACTGCGGACACTGGCATCACTCGGGACGTCAGAACGGAGGCACTTCACTGACTGGGAGCTGTAACCTGCACCAGCAGCATGCACGAGGCTTCTCGTGGAGCTCTGTCAGGCTGCCATGTAAATAGCAGCTTATTCAATGACATCCAATTTGACTTCATTTATTCTTCTTCTCTTCACCTTCCGCCAGGAAAGTTAATAGGGATTGAATTGTGTCAAGGGGCTGGGAGAATGGATCACTCCAGACATGAGGAGACCTTCGAGTCAGGCTGGTCAGATGACTTGGACCCTGCAGATGATGATGAAGAGAAACGATTCTGTTCCATGATGGAGCAGCTTGGAGCAGCCCAGTTGTTTGAGGAGTAAGTAGGGGAGTTATGTGGAATTGCTTCTACCCTGTTTTGATCTTGCAGTACCAAAATGTCAAAGTACCAGAAAAGACCAAAGAGGTGAACTGAGCTGCTTGCTCTCTGAAGCACTGCTTGGGCTCTCTGCACTGCTGCCTTGGGTTTTCATATGCTTGGTAGCAAATGCAGTGCAGTGTGGGTTTTCTCATCGGGTACCAATTACTTTTAGCTCAGTGCTTTTCACAGTTTCCCAAATTCAAGTTCATAACACAGCTGTAAAATGGAACAGCTGGTGGCATACAAGTCCAGCACAGGCAGCAAATGAAAAGAAGCATGTGAGGGTTAGATGAGGTAAGGAGGATGAGTGTGCTCTCTGTTCCAAAATGGTGTGTGACTGTTCACATTTTCAGACAAATCAGTTCTAAGAGTCTCTGTGAAGGATCTGTGCTCAAGGAGCTGCTTGGGACTGTGCTGATCTTGAAGAGTGTGAAAGTCTAAACTGGGCAAAGGGGTGCTCCTGTGAGCCTTGGAGCTTAGTACTAATGCCCTTGCATGTAGCCCCAGTAGAGTCTGCAGGCCCTGGTATCATCCAGCCTTTTTTTTGGCTTTTCAACATGAGGCATTATGCATTAACTGGTTCTTACTGATGCACATCTGCAGGGCCTTGCGTGCCCAACTGCATCTGTGGCTGTCCTTCTTTTCAGGCTTTGTACTCCAACTGTGTTGTCATTTTGCAAGAAGCAGGCCAGGCTAAGGAAGGAGGTGGACAGGATTGGAGACAGAAGATGAAAGGGATGGAGTTTGCTGCTTTCAGAGGCACATCTGTCACAAAACAGACTCTTCCTTATTTTCATTGTTATGCAAAGCACCTGCGTGTTTTAGTGATAAACAACTTCTGTCTGGAAAAAAATCTGGAAAGCTGTTAGGCTTCAAACAACAGGATGACACTGTGAAAGGCCATATGTTCTCTCTGTTGTGGGAAAACAGTCTCTACTGTTTGTAACTCTGCTTTGAGAAGCAGAAGTCCAAAGTGGAATTACCTTGTGTTTTATTTTGACCATTTACTGGCAGTTTTTTGCAACGAGTTTAGTAGCTACTACATGTCACATCTTTGTGCCAAACCAGCTGTTGTAATGGAGTAATATCAAACAGAAGCTAATTGGGGTGAGAGCAGGAATCAGAAAAAAATTCACTGCTTTCTCTAGAAAGAAATAGTTTCATTTCCTAACAGGACTCAATATGTTCTTTTCTTTCAAATATTAAGATCTGATGAAGTGCTATAACTTTTTAAACTTCAGACAGAAAAAGAAGGCTGTCATGCAGTACTGGCAGAGGAAATCAAAAACTTTTTGGTTGGTTTGTTTTGCTTGTGTGTTTCCCCAAAGAATACTAAGGGAGACAAATACATAGGCAAAGAAAAATAACTATTTGGATAGTGACTATAGGTACATTATTCTGTATCTTTCAAGGCAGTGTTTCATGATTAAAAAAAAAAAATTAGAAAAGCTTTTCCCTAAAAAGAAAGATGAAGTGATGTCTGCAGGCTTACAAGGCACTGGGAATGAAGTTTGGAAGTGCTATGTTCAAGTTGTAATGAATTAAATGTCAAAACAGTGTAATTGTTATTGCAGGTTCAGAAAAAGACATCTTTGGTTTGCCAGGGCTTCCTCCGTTGTTATCCTGATGGGGCACTTGAGCAAATTTGCAACTTTTTTGTGTCTCGGTTTCCAAACCTGTAAAAAAAAATGAAGAGGACTGTAGCAGCCACCAGTACAGTCTGAGTGTAAGAAAAACACCAGTGATGTGTGCTATAACAGTTTGACCATAACACACAGCAAATCTGCTGAATATTTATTTCTCCAAGTCTTGATGTAGACACCAAATATGTTATCAATGAATACTTGGAAAAGCAATCATTCCATGTTTGCTTCCTAGATTCTTCTTCTTTCCTTCTTTCAGATGACTTCCTTTATTTTGACCTCACAATAGATCCCACTCCACATGCATGCTCTGTCACTGTCCAGTTTCCCTCTCTGCTGTAATGGTGTAACAAGAGATCATCACAGGAGAATGGCAGTCTGTCCTGAGTGCATGTTGGAGCTGGAATAACAGTCCATAAGAGGACACAGTAACTCTTTTGCTTTCCTTCTCTCCTGTATGCTTGCTCCAGCCCCCGTGAGATTCGGGAACTCTGGGCTCGCCTACGAAAGGAGCGTCCAGAGCTATTATCCAATTTTGAAGAGTTTCTGTTGCGTGTTTCATCATACATAAAGGAGGTGAATCATGAGAAGGAGTCTATGGAACAAGCATTGAAGAGGTAAGGAAAACATCATGCTGCCAGGAGCCAGCTGATGCTTGGATCCTGCCTCAGATGCAAGGAGAGAGAGGATGCTCTTGATGTAATAAAATGACTCTATCTTGGTCTGTTCCCATGGGTTTTCTCTGCAGCAATGCTCGCCCATAACATTCAGTCTGGTTAAAATCCCACTCAGTGCCACACAGCTGTTAGTAGGAATCTGTTTCCACCCTCCTCTTTCCTTTCTGTACTCTTTTTCTCTCCTGACCTGCAGTCACCTGTGTTTTGTAGGAAGGAATCAGATCATGATCGAGAAGTCAGGTGCCTTTACGAAGAAATGGAGCAACAGATCAAAGCAGAAAGGGAGAGGCTGGTCTGCCAGGTACTTTATCTGTCTCTTGGCTTGAAGGCAACCTTCCTTTGTTCTGAAGTAGAGGTGGTGGCTGGTCTGGCCGAGGAACAGCTCTGTGCTGGGTGTTGTGCACAGCTGTGTCTTTACCTCTGCAGGAAGCGCTGAGGCATGACAGGAGTAACCTGCTCCAGAAGGAACTGTACAACAAAGAGCAGGAGCTGGAGAAAATCCTCTACTGCCAGAAGAAGGTAATGGGATCCAAATCCTTAATAACAAAGCACACCCCCCTTTGCTGTCTCTCTTCTCAGGTGTTTTCTGATGGAAAATGGTGTTCAGCTGCTGAGGGTTTGACACTAAATAATTTGGCTGTAGCAAGTGAAGTCCTCTCCTGTCTCTGAAGGTGTTGAGATGGTTTGTCAATTAATTGGTTCATCTTCAGCTGTAATGCTGTTCTGTGAATGTTTTGTTCATGCATTTTCTTATCTGCTTTGTGTTTTCTTGGCACAATCTTCCTATCAATTGTACAATGCTGGCCAGGAAGATGGGGTAAAATTTTGAAAGCTGTGAGTTTGAAGCTTTTTGTGGTGTGTAAGGATGTGTATGGACATAAAAGAGCCAGATGTATAACTACATCTGGCTACTCCAAAATGACCTGGAGTGAGCAGTTCTGTGACACTTGGAGAGGTACATATTGTATACTTGCATTTGGGCACTTGATGACATTCTGATTAATCAGTCATATAAAAGATCAAAGCACAAGCTTCCCTTTAGCCTGCCATCCCTGGTATGGACATTTGTATGGGATGGTCCATTCCAGGTGTCTTTTTCCTTGGTGTCTCAAGAACTAAGATGTGACCCCCACAGAAACAAGTCATGGCAGGTACCTGCAAGATGCTGGAGACTGAGGGTATCTCAGTTGGATACCCAGCTGTGATGTGGATGAAACAGCACTTCTCTGAAATCACCAGCTCATTGTCCAGCAGCTGGAAAAGCCAGCACAACTGAGGTGCCATCAGGAAGGATATTGAGAATAAGATAGAGGATGTGGTTTTCCTGCTGCTCACATCTTTGATGTGCCTCAGTGTGTGCAGTTCTGGTCTCCTCTAACTCCACTGTGTCCTTCTCAAGTATGAAGATACAGAGTGATAATATTATTAAGAAAATGGAAAAGTTGCCTTAGGAAGAGAAATGAGAAAGTCTAGACTTTTAGGTTTTGGAGAGAAGGAGACTGAGGGAAGATAAACGTGAGCTTTATGAACTCAGAAAAGTGATGGATAAGGTCAATACAATACTGCTATTCCCCAAGTTCTGCAACTGCAAAGGTGAGGGACACTCAATGAGACTGGTATGAATTTGATTTAGAAGAACACACTTTATACAGAGATCAGTGCTGGACTTTTCGCCCCAAGAGGCAGGCAATATCAACAGTTCAAAAATGAATTGGACAAACAAATAGGCTTGTAAATATTCATTGAAAGGAACAATAGTCAGACATGTGGCCTCTAGCATCCCTAGTCCAGGATGGGGTGTGTAATGGGAATGGACCATAGCTAGGAACTCAGGCATGCTCTTCCTGGGTAGCATCTGCTCTTGCTGAGGGTCAGAGCAGAACACTTGGACTGCATGGACACTTATTCAAATGGTCAGTTTTGGTGCTCTTAACTGAGGCTTGTACTGAGATGTGTGGATAATCGGGTCCCTCTTGTGGCCGAAGACCAGTATTGTGATGGTGCTATTCCACAGCATCACTTCCAAGGACAGACCACATAAACGGGAGAGTTGAGCGTGATGGAGGCTTTTTAGGGAGGGGCGGGTGTGCTTTATTTAAAGCTGATTCCTTGGCTTATTGAAAGATCCGAAGGCTGTAAGCAGAGGTTGCTGGTTTTCAGTCTGAACTCCACTGCTCAGCGCATATAGTCTTGCTGAAATATTCCCCAGTGTCCATAGGACTGGAGGACTCCAGGCAAAGCTGGATGTGGCCTCAGTGAGGAGAGAGGTGAGGCTTGTGTTTCAAGGAACCTAGGAAATGTCAGATCTGTTCATTCCTGCTCTTGACAGTTGTACATGTGTGCTGGCAGAGAGGAGGGTAGTAAGAAAAAAAGCATTTTATCTTCTGCCATGGTGTGCTGCTTTATTTTTCTTTTGAGAGCGGGAGAAAGTAGGCTGAGAGAAAAGGCAAGCTGAAGGTGTAAATGTGGAGGCTGACTCTGCTACCTGCTACCCTGATCAGACCTGATTCCTGGTGTTTCTCTCTAGTTATAAACATGGATTGCATGCTTTTATTTTGGGCTGTAAGTTCTCAGATGGATACTGGAGTTTCTGTGTAGCAGCAGCTTCAGCAGAGGGCCCTGGTTAGCTGGTGTAGCTGCCTGGATACTGCAGTGTCACTATCATCCCTCTTGGAATGCCGTCCTTGTCATCTGAGATGGGCAGCTTTGGCTGCTAGATCTGTCTGTCTCTTTTCCAGACTATGCCAGCCATTTGTAAGGAATTGAGTCACTGGCTGAGTACATGGCAGCAGGCTTTGAACGTCCCAAATCAGGCTTGTTGGTTGTGCTGGGGGCTTGTGCTGCCTAGAGTGCAGCTGTGCCCCGGTGGCATTTAAATTACATCTCTAGCCCAAGGTCCTGTCTCTAGCAGGCCACCCAATCACTTCACTTTCCAGGTATAGTGTGAAATGCCCATAGCACCTCAATATATCCTCCTTTCAGCTGCCATGGGCTCAAGAAGCCCCTAAACTAGAGGATGCACTTCAACAACTCTGCTTAATAAGTCCCGACAGACACAACCCTGCTTCCACCCAAATTTTTCCAGTCCTCCTTTGACCCCCATTTGCACTCTGAGTCCTACAATGCCTGAAGCACTTCCTCAGCTGTGCCTAATTGCATTGCTTGGTTCCCCAGTGCTGACATGATGAGAGAGAATTCCTTACAGTTCACCTTCTCGATGCCACTGGTGGCTCTGTAGACTTAGGTTTTTTTTACCTCCTTCTGCCTCATTGTTTACATCTGCTTTTTCAGCTTGTTTTTACAGTTGTGATTGTAGCACAAAATACAGCCCTTCCTCTGTGTTTAACCCCTCCTCCTCCTCCCCCACTGCAGCTGGAACATCAGCTACAGTCACTGAACTCGGAGCAGCTGGAGACTCGTGTGCAGAACGAAAGGCTCCGGCACCTGAATGAAAACCTGCTGGAAGAGCTGGAGAAAAGCAAATGGGAACTAGAGGCAGTGAAGGGGCAATTACAGAAGCTCCAGAAAGAGGCTCAGATTGAGCAAGAGCAGAAGGACAGGTGGGAAAAAACAGGAAAGGGGGGGGGGGTGTTAGGGCAAAGACATGGACAGAGAAGGAAAGGTGGGCAAGCAGTTAAAGAATAAGTATCCCTAGTTAGGAGCCTTGGTCTCATTAGAAGGTTGCCTGTCAGTTTTGAGAAAGAGAAGAAACATCCCAATAGTCTTATGGGCCTAAATAGAGAGTGATATTGCTAACTCTTGCCTACCTTTTGTGGGAAACTAATATGTTCTAGGGAATCAGTACAAAAATACAGATGTTCCTCAGCCTAAAGGAGGCTTCGGTATGCATTTTCCAGTTTACTATCCCCTCTATAATATTCTCATTAAAGATCCTCTTCTAATCAATTCTGTTCCCATTTCTGAGTTAAATCTAGTAATATCTATATAAAACATTGAGAGGTTTCAGATTCAGATGGCAGGGAGCATCCTTCCCATTTCCAGCAGCTGAGGAGAGGATGAGTTGCCTGCTGTCATGTTGGAGGAGAGCAGAGAGCTCGGGTACAACCCAACCATCCCAGCTCCCAGAACAGTACTGCTTCCTCTGAATTCCCCTAAGCATAAGGCACACCCTTGTCTTTGAGAATACCATGAGTGCCCAAGAGAGGGATTTGTATTTTCTCTCCCATTAATTTCTTTCCCCTTATTTTAAAATGCCTTTTGCCCAGGGATGTGTTTAGGGTCTCCAAGAACATGCAGAAAGAGAAACAAAGCCTCCTTCGGCAGCTGGAGCTCCTCAGGTGAGAACTGGTGAAGGCTGGCGGGAAATGCTGAGCTCTTGTGCCTGTAAGGGGCTGAGGTTTCAGCACTGTGCTCATTTCTCCCATGGAAAGCTACAGGATTACATTCAAGCAGTGTTTAGACTCTGCTTGTTTTTCTAGGTCTAGACAGAGTTATGCAATTTGGCCAGCTCTGGCACATTACAGGCTATGTTATTTCACAAGGTAATCCCTCCTCTGGAGGAATTTAGTCTTTCCTGCTGGCTAAGGCAACATGTAGAGCCCATGACCTTGGCTGGGATACATGGAAATCCCAACATATCTGGCTATAAAAAACCTCTTTATCTCTTTTCCCAGAAAGCTTTCTTTCTGTTCTCACTTTCAAATGTTGGGGTTGACTTAATTTTTGACGAGCATCTCATTATGTCTTTCCTGTGTCTTCCTTTGGAGCAGAGAAATGAACAAGAAACTTCGAGATGAGCGAGATGCTTTTGAAGCCAAGAAGCCGGTTAGTCTAAGAAAGAAAACCTTCATTCCCAACCACCCTTCTCTCATCTGCTGCTGTTGCTGTCACCATTCAGGGGCCTGTCACTTCCACGGGGGACAATGACAAGAGCTCTTGGGGCCTGGTGTTGTGCTTAATACAGACTTTGCAGTGCCTCTGTGTCCGTGCTGGAGGCAAGCTCTGCTGGTTGCTGCTGCCAAACGGTCTGGGTTTAACCCAAGGCACGTTGGCTGGGGACTGTCACACAGCCCTGTGCAAGGCTGCAGTGGGTGCTGCCTGCTGCATGTGTGGGCTCTGTGTGTTGTGCCAGGCACTGGGCACATGCAAGGAGGGGAGAGAAGCTGGATGCATCCTGGAGCTGGGTGGTGAGGAAGAAGATGGATTCTCAGATGTGCTGCTGGCTGACTGGGTGTGGAATGGTACAGGAGGGTTTTGGAGTTTTTCTGACCCCCTGAGTTTGTAGCAGATGTTTTCAGAAGTTCCTCTGGGAAGCTTCCCATTCCTGTGAACTCTGCTGGGTGCAGCATGAGCCTTGTGTCAGAGAACTAGGAGAAAGCAGGATCTCTCTCTCATCTGGAACTGTCAATCTCTGGCTTTTCCCAGGCACCAAGATAAGCACAGATATCTGGTCTATTTTTAATTTTTTTTTTTTCTCATTAAAAAGCTTTTGTGTTCCCAAATGTTGCTTGCACAGCTGCTCTTCCCTCTTGGACCCATCCCTGCCACCATGTCTTTGCCTGCTCTGCCATCATGGCCCACCTGAAGATGTGGAAGTAGGTGACTTGCAGGGAGTGCAGTGATAGGCTACAAGAGCCTTTCTGACTGCTGGAAGAACTCTGGAAGGAAACACAGGGACTGTGCCCATATGGGAGACAAAATGCCCTACTCGATCCAGAGGTTGGAGTTCTCCAGGTGAAGAGCTGTATAAAATAATGTCAATAACAATTTTGGATAGAGGTGAGGTATGTGTGTTTCTAAAATGTGGAATTTTTTTTTTCTTCAATCTTCATTTTTAAAGCTGCTAACTATGTGGATGCATACCGGAGCTTCCTGCTCCCTCTTGGAAAAGCCATAAACGCAGTCACTCTGTAGCAGGATACAGTGCAAGCAGGCAAAGAAAATGGTTTCTTCTCCTCTTTCCATGTGTTGTACTTCATTAGCTTGTGGGTTCCTATGGGTGGGTGGGTGGCCTGTGGAGACCACAGCTCACGTCTGTACCACTGTGTGCAAAGCTTGTCTGTTTCTCCTCTGTTCTCTTCTCCTGCTCCCCTGCTAAGACCTGCTGCTGTAGGTGTACCCAAGAGAGAGTCACAGCACAGAGGGGCTGCTTTCTCCCTTCTCCCAGCACTGGCAATAGGGAATGAAGCACAGGGTGAACTCCACTGCTCATCTGGCAAGGGTCTGTCTTGCTGGGCAGTTGAAGCCTGTACTGGAATAAGGTTTTTTCCTTTGGCTGCTCTCTTGTTTCCACAGGGAAGCAGGGCTTCCTGCTTCCACAGGAAGCAGTCCACAGGGAAGCAGGGCTCCAAGGGCTTGCAGAGATGCTGCTGTCATCATATACCTGCAGAAGGTCTGCTCCCCAGCCTGTCTTACAGTAAGGGGGAGAAAACGGCAATTCTTCCCTGCAGAAGCAAAAAGGAGAGTCCAGCCTTCTGATGGGGATTCCTAGTGTGCAACACACTCTCTGCTAGAGACTATCAGTGCTTTTACAGACTAAAAAGAAACCCAAAGCCTTAATACCCTCTTTTAGTGCTGGGAAGAGTTATTTCTGTGAAATGAAGGTGTGATGAACAGAGGTTCTTTCATAGCAAAGATTTTGGTTGGAATGAGGAGTTGGGCTGTATGTGGCTGATAGCAACCCAGTCACTGCCTCTTTGCTCTTCTCAGTTCCCAGCTTAATACCTTGCTCTTCATATGAGTTTCTTGCCTTGCCAGGGTGGGCAGACCCTGGCCCTAGTGCACTGTGGGGCACTCTCTTGTCCCAGGCAAGAGAGGCTGGGTCACAGATAACAATATGTGGCTATTTCTGTTGATGTGCAAACCACTGATGGGTGTTTTTAAGACCCAGGGGTTGCAGGTTCAATTTCACACCCATGACCCATCTGGCTATGGAGTTATGCTTGTATGCTTTATGTTGACGGAGCAAAGTTCATGTCTGTTCATCATGAAGAGTGTTTTGGTACTTTGACTACTTTTGACATGTATTTTTATTTCACTGGTAAACCAGAATCTTTCCCATCCAAAGTGCTTGTACATGTGCTGTTGTGGAATCTTTGTTATCATGTATTACACAGCTGTGATGTTGCATCTGTTCCTTTATCATCCTGATGAAAAGCCAAATGTTACACAAACCTGGCAGGCCAATAAAGCATGGCAGAATCAACAGCATAACATGCCCCATTGTTCCTCCTTTCTTACCCAAGTCCGTGCTCTGCAGGCTGTTCCCTCTCCAGGTAAGGTGGCAGAGCAGATTGTGTTGGGAGTCCTTTTCCTCCATAGGTGACTTGAAGGTTGTGACTCAGTTCCAGTGGCCTGTAACACTATTTCCTCCTTCTGTGTGGCTAGAGGGTGCCGTCGAGTGAAGCTGCTCAAACACTGAAAACTTCCCCTCTGTCCGTGCTGGAGAACCACTGGTTCTCTGTACCACAGCCTGGCTGTGTTGACTGGAGTGTTGTAATGCACTTGGGGGTCATTTGCTTTGGAAGATTTGTGCTCCACAGTTGTGAGCCTCTCAGTACTGGATTGTTTCTGTGGCTGGAGGTTCTGTTGAACATCAGTTTTATATGTAAAAGATGTTTTGTTCTTTCCCTGCAAAGCTCCTAGTTGGGTCAAGCCCTCTGTGGAGTCTGGAGTGTCTCCCTTTGTTAGACTGCATTGCAGTGTTCTGGGAGTTCTGACCAACAGAACAGCTTCTTAATTTTTTTGCCTTTAAAAATAAGCCTTCAGTAAGGATTATTGAAGAAATTATCTTTGTAGTCCTCCAGGATGTGGGAAGCATGAAGGAAGGCCCGTCCAGAGCTGCCTGCAGGTGTTTGGTCAGCTCAAAACTGCTGAGAGAGGCAGATCTGGCAGACTGCAAACCCTTCTTCCTCCACCTTTCCCCCAGAAATAACTAGTAAGGACGTGTTAAAAATCTTCAGATTCAGAGACTGAATACCTCTCCATTTCCCTTAGTGCCCATGTTACAGGCGCTTTTCCACGCTGTCTCTCACTTCACATTTTGTATGTGTGGCCAGAGCAGTGACTCTGCTGGGAATGGCAAAGCTGCTGTATGGCGGGGAAGAGGGTTGGGGAGAGGTTGTCCTGCTTTCTCCTTCTTTGAGGAGCTGGTAAATACTGGCTGTAGGAACTGTTCATTCTGTGGTAAGTAGGAGGAAAGCATGGAGAGGGATGTTGGTGTAAGGCAGAGCACGTACATCACCCTTTGTAAAGCTGCCTTCCTTTCCTGCGGTTCACGTGCAGCTCTAGGTGAGTACAGGTCAAGGAAGGGTACTAGTGTCTTCTGAGGAAAGAGCAATTGGTCTGCCCCACAAAACATCAGCATAAGAAAGAGGTAGATGGGGAAAGAGAGATTCAGCTGTGAGACCAAGTGGAGAACAAGCCACAGAAATAAAAACTGTGCTGGCTAGAGGAAGAATTCAGTTTGGGACATCATCACTTTGATGGATTTTCAAGTGAAGGAGAAAGCAGCAACAGTGATGGCTTCTTGCAGGAATTAAATTATTTTAACTGAGAAGAGCAAGCCCTGTGCTCACCTCTTTCAGCCTTCCAGTGAGGCATTACCACTGCATGGTGTGGGGCTGCCAGGGCTCCAGCCTTGCCTCCCCAAAGTGCCCTACAGAGGTGGGGAGTGGTTGAACAGGGGCTGTAATCACATTCTTCATTCCTTCTCTTTTCAACTTCCAGGTGCCTCAGAACAAAAATCCCCTGTTGAAGAAAGGGTCAGTGCTAGGCAGTTACCTGCTGGAGGACAAGCCTGTCAAACGGTTAGATGGGTGTCTGTGTCGTGTCCATGGTGTCAGTCCGTGCCCACTGCAGTACCCTGTCAGTCAAGCTGTGTCCTGGGTCTGGTTCTCTCACCTTGGTGCTGGCTGGTTTTGGGAGCATGGTGGGGTGCAGCTTTTCTGTGGCTTTAGCTGTTTCTTGGCATCAGGTGGTGTTGGCTCAGCATGAAGCTGAGGATACTGTTCACTAATTTCCACAGGGAGGTGGCCCTGCTGCTGCTTATGCCTGCAGCAATGGGGGAGCAAATCTAAATATCACCAGAAGGTCTGGGACTGTTAATGGGATGGGAGTCTCAAAGGCTGCCTCTTTCTGAGTCAGACAGCTCTGTTGAAATGACTGGACCAACTCCCAAGTGTGCCAGTTTGTCCTCAGGCACAAATCCTGTCCACTGGTACCTCATGCCAGCGTCCATATCCCTGGAGCATGGGAGAGGGCAGAAATTGCACAAGGGTTGGGTTCTTTCTGGCAGCTGAAAGCCTCAAGGAGAGGGTCTGGCTCCAGGTGGGTTCATCCTGCTCATCTCCCTCTGCATCTATGCAGATGCTCACCTGGCACACCAGGCCTCCCTTCAGCCAGGGCAGGCAATTTATCTGTGTGGCCAAGGCCTTTTCTTTTTTTTTTCCCACTCTACATGTAGAATATACAATGACCTGGCTTGGAGCTGGATCTTGCCTGCAACTGCTGGCCCCAAAGAAGTTTTAAAGGCAGTGTGCTCCCCTGTTTCTTACCAGGTCTCTGCAGAAAGTTCCATTTCTCCCCAGTTTCTCCTGGTGCCAGCCAGAGACACAGGTCTAGGCTTAGTTTCTTCCCGCTTCAACTCACCTTTAATGCTTACAATTCTGGTAGTGGCATTTAAGGATTTAGCTCAAGGCTCCTTGGCTCATGGACTTACGGAAAACCAGGTAGACTCTGGAGAGGGCTGATTCTTGGGCTCAGGGTGGGAGGTTGCCTGGTGAGGTCTGAGGCAGAGCTCCTCCATGGTTGTATGACTGGCACATTCTATCCATTGGATCAGATAACCAAGTTCTCCCATCTTCCTCCCCAGTTATTTCTTGCAAAGATCCTTCTAGCTGCTACTGGAATAAACCTCCTGGAAAGGCTTAACAGCTGGAGAAGTTTGGCAGTGAAGATGATGAGAGAAAGGGAGAAGTAGTTGTTGGCCTTGTCTCTGTCCCAGTGCACCACATTGCTTGAGAAACATGAAAAGAAATCCATTAGATCTGAGGTCACTATTCAGAATTTTGTACTTGTCCCTTTACTCCCACTAAAGAGGGTCTTGAGACCCCTCATTGTGTGATTTTGCCAGCCCTGGGAGATAGACACCATTCCTCAGAGCCTGAGACTTTGTGTCCATTTTCAAGAGGGAGGCATTCCAGCTGACCTGGTTCTGGACTGGCATTTGGGGCAAATGCAGGGAGGGCAACCAGGAATGTGAGCTCTGTTTCATAGAAAAAAGTGTAGTGTTACGGTTTGATGCTGGCGCAATGCCAGCGCTCCTATGAAAATACTTTTTTAAATAAGTGCTGTGAGATGTGATTAGGAACAGAGCAGAGTAGGTTTAAGCTTAATAGAAAAAGCTAGTTTTTGGAAGACAGAAGACATCACTACACTTTCTTCTTCCTAAAGATAGAGGGCATCACCACACCCTCTTCAGCTTTTCTCTGTTCTCTCCATTCCTGTGCTGGTAGTTGCTAAAGCAGGTCACTTGGCTCACTATTGCTTCCCCTTAAAAATGCAGTCTCTGTTGCAGGAGAATCCGGTTCAGTCTATGGCTAGCAAGAAAAGTCTAGCTAAAAGCTACTCTATCATCTCCTCCCCACTTAAAAATTTCTTCTTCTAACATCTCAGGTCTCGGACTGTCTCTCTTCTACTTCAAATTGAGGAGGAGTAATATTTTACAAGGCCTTAATTTCCCAAGAAAAAGTTAAAAGTTCAAACTCCCCAGACGACTGAAATCTCTGCCCAAAACTCCAACTCCCATAGTTAAGCACCTCCCCCACCTTCTCCTTCTCCTCTGCCAGCAAATTCCAAGTGCCGTCAAACTCTCTGTCTCTTTCCCTCTAGGGGGGGAGAACCAGAAGCATCTCCGTTTCTCTCCACCCTTCCATCCGGAAGAACTAGCCCAATTCCAGACCCTTCACTCCTAGCCTACCTCAACTAAGCTACATGGCTTCCCCTCCCCCACCCAGCCTGTGGCTGGACAAGAGGGAGTCTACACTCTCTAACGACCAGAACTAAACAGACAGTTCTCCTAAAAGTTCTTACTTTTAACCCCCTGTGTTCTCAAAAGCGTGTCTATACTTTCAGTAATCAGTCCAAACACTAATATCCAACCCCGACCACTAATTAGTTTGATTACCAACTTCCTAGAAAAATTCACTTCCATGTCAAACCATAACATGTAGACATGGCAGCAGGTGGATTTTGCAACCCAGATGAAGTGTATTTGCTGGAGTGAGAAAGAATTGTCTGCACTAATAGAAAGAGAAAAATGTTGCAGAGCAGGGTGGGATGTCCTGGCTCTGAAGAGACTGACTGTAGTATGCTGTGGTCACTCTAATTTCCTTCCAAATTTAATCTGCTGGACAGTGAAAGCAACGGAGACATCTGTGGTGCATAAAATATCTTCAGCTCAATTCTAGGTCTTCTCATTCCTTGCCTAGTTCTTTAGCCATAGAAAACCAGTGATGTTGCCTTGCTCCTCAGTAGTGATTCCAGTAGTTTAAATTGGTTATTTTAGGTGTTCTTTTGAAGGTTGTTCCCCCAACTACCACATCAGCTCTACTTCCAGTGCATCAGCCTGCTCTTGTGTGGGTACATTCTGTTATTTCTTTTTGTATGGTATTTCGTAACAAAAATACAGGGGTAATTATTGTTGGGTTTTTTTTGTTGTTGTTGTTGTTTTGGTTTTTGTTTGTTTGTTTGTTTGTTTAAAGATACTTTCATTTTGTATGTTTTGCCTCATTTTTTCACTGCTGGGGGAAGAGATAGGCAAAGAATTCTTGAAAAATCCGAAGTGGCAATTTTTCTTAAAATTAATGAAATATTTGTCAGCACATGAGTGTACAGCACAGCTCTGGTGAGCTGTCTCTCTTTCCCTAGGGGAGCCACTAATGCCTTGGTCACAGGGAGTGTGGGGAGTGAGTATATAGAGTTCCTTTGAGAGCTTCATATACACTAATTAGATTGCATTGGTTTGTTGGGAATTTGCAACCTCCTTTCCCTATCTCCTCCCCCCCCCACACCCTATCTGTGCTGCCTGTGGGTTTTAATACAGACAACTGGCCTCTGCGGACCTTCCCTTCATCTTCCTAGTGGATGTGGCAGTGGAAGAACCCAACAGAAAGAACTGTAAATACTTCCCAGGCAGTGGGGTATGGATGAAGACAGAAGGAGGCAGCACAAACTTTGGAGAAAACAGCAGAGATGAGGAGAGATGGCCCTCGGCAGCAGATCCTAAGTGGTTTAAGATGACTTTGAAGGGTGACTCTGACTGCAGAAAAAATGCAGATGGCCTAGATGCTGCTCCGCTGCCTCCCCGAGCCCAGCCCGTTGGAACTGAAAGCAGGGTGAGTGCAGTTACCTGGCGTTATTCCTCAAACACCTGCTACCTGCTGGGGACTTGAGGGTGTCTGACTCTCTTCCCATCAAACTCCAGCTCCGCAGATTTACAGTGCAGGCATCCAATCCCAAAATCAAAGCACTGCTTCCAGCTGGGCTTTTCAAAACCTCATGCCTTTTTTCCATTGTAGCTCCAAGTACTGGAAGCAGCCAGCTGTTCCCCAGATCGCATCTTTAAAGTGGTGTTTGTTGGGAATTCCGGTGTTGGGAAGAGTTCCTTCATCCACCGCTTCTGCTATGACAGGTTCTTGGCTGAGCTCAATGCAACCATTGGTAAGTAATAGGGTGCCTGGCTCATCTGGATAAGGAAGGTAGGAAAGGCAGCCTGGGAAAATGCTTTTTTGCCTGTATTATAGCCCAGCTAGAGGGTAAAGATGGTCTCTCTCTCTCTCCCAGTATTGAATCAATCTTGCAATTTCCCTGAACTAAATGGAGTTTGTCTGGCCATTGTAATGGCAAGCTGTTCTCTCCCCATCCTACCTCATAATCATTGTCACCTTCCTGACAGGTATTGATTACCAGGTGAAGAGTCTAATGGTGGATAACACCCAGGTTGCCTTGCAGCTGTGGGATACAGCTGGACAAGAGAGGTAAGTGATTTCTGCCAGGTTCAGTGGAGGAAAGGGAAAGAGTACATACAGCTGGTTTCTGTTCCTGGGAAAACTATCAGCTTCAGAAGGACCGGACAGGTCATGACAGCTATTCCAGTGCTGAACCTGCAGCAAAGATCTGTTCCAGAGATTTCTAGAAGCTGTGACTGTGAAGCGGGGCCTGGGAAGATCACTCTGAGGGTTGACAGAAAAGTGGTTTTCCATGTGTCTGACCTGCATGCTTATGGCTCCAAGCAGTCTGTCCATAGATGTATGTCATGGGGTTCAAAGGGTGGAAAGGACTGTGACCCTTTCCAGATCTGATTTAGCTGTGAAAGCCAGCTGAATTAGCATGACCTGTGGGGAAGGTGATTTGAACTACCCTGATGGACTCTGTCAGTGAGGTTATTGGCCCCTTTCACTGTCCCTTCTGCTGACAGACTTGTGGAAGTGATAATCCTTGGTAGAGAGATTGTGCAGCTTTCTGTGACAGTGAACACTTGTTCCCCATTTGAAGCCCTCTAGTTTCAAAAGCATGGGATATCTCTAGATGTTACCAGCAGTGTTGGTGAGGACCAGAATAGTAGAGGACACATTTGACCCTCATCGGCTACTAGAGATGAAGGCCCACCACTGGCTCCATGTAAATTACATTTTATGTAGCATATAATTTGAAGCTTAAGATGAGAAGCTATTTCAAGAGGACCATGAACCTCAAGGGCCTGACAAAAATAAGCACTAGGTACTTTGAGCTAAATATGTTATAGGGGCAGGCCTTCAGGGGGCAGCCAAGGTCATGGGAATACTCTAATCCTAAACTGTGCCTGTGATGCTGTCTGTCTCAGTCAGCTAGACCATGCAGAGCTGGTGGGAATGTACTAAGTAGGAGTATCTACAGAAAAGCAACTCTCTCTTCCAAAATTAGGCTTCATGCTGAAGAAATAATTATTTCTGAGGGAACTCCTGTGGTTATTTTGATACTGAAACTGAGCAATAAGGGCAGCTGCTATGACAAAAAATGTGACATTTTATTGAGGCCAGATTGCAGCAGAGGCCAAATTCAAGATATTGTCTCTGCAGAAGGACCTTTACCACAGGCCCCTCCAGCACTAGTAGGTCTTGGATGTGTGCCCACAAGAGAGAGCTTGGCTCAGTGCTGATACCAAATAGGAGACCTGGGAAGAAGAAAAAGCCTTTTCTACTTCTGGAGGAATATTCATTACTTCTAACTAGAGTGTTCAACTGTAAATATCTAAGGAGGAGATGGAAGAACCCCTTGGAGCACGCAAGGAGAACTCCTTAGTGACTTCCCTGAGACTTATGCATGCTACCTTTGATGGTTCTTCTGGAGCATCTTGCCTGGCTGGCAGCTCCAGAGGTGCACCTTGATTGCCAAAGATACAGTCTGTGCTTTCTCAGTTGGGTAGGTGCCAGAATATTGTAGTGAGAAAGAACAGGCTTCAGGCAACTATCTGAAGAGTGCAGGAGGGTAACAGCTGTAGGTTTTCTTGGCTCATAAGAGGAGAATTTGTTATCCTGTGCAGGGCTGAAATACACAGCTCTCTAGTGAGATCTCAGGACTTTTGTTACATTTATTAATTCCCAAATTACATTGCTAATTCCCATCATAGTGGTTATATCATGGCTCTGTCACAAAGTGCTTACAGATTCTAAGGTTTGGGTTTGTTGTTTTGGTTGTTTGGTTTGGTTTGCTTTGGTTGGAATTTATTCACAAAATACAAGCCTGTGGTTTTAAGTGGTACAGACAACAAAAAGTAGATGTCTGGCAGGAGTTTTTCCTGGAAATGGTGTCTAGCATCTGATTTTTTTATGTATAGTGCCATTGGTTTATAGATTCAATAGTGGAAACAGACTGATGCTGAGTTCTTAATTGCTGTTTTGGCAGCCTTGGGGCAGGCATTATGCATGCCTAGTTTGTACTGTGGTACAACTTAGTCTGCAGATTCTTCCAGACTATAGAGAAAGATCATGTTTTCTCCACCAGTTTCTCTTTTAATAGGAAACTGCCTTTTCCTATCCCACCCAAATAGATTCTTCTGCTTCTTTCTTCCTGACCTGCAATGGTCCTCTTTCTTGCTTTCTCAGCACCATGCATTTGGCAAGATTCCTGCTTACCCATGGCTGCCTGGCCTGTCTCCAAGGTGCAGGGATCTGTCACCTGTGTGTAGACACCAGCCCTGAGGGACACATCATGCATGGGTGCTGCCAGGCCTTGCAGAGAGCATGCACTCGCAGACAGACAATCCCACTCCGTTACTTCCTGTGGCACAGCTGTGGTTCTGAGGGTGCCTTTGGTTTTTTCTGGGCTCAGGTTTCAGAGCATCACCAAGCAGTACTTCCGGAAGGCAGACGGGATCCTGGTGATGTATGACATCACGGCCGAGTGCTCCTTCCTGGCGGTGCGGAACTGGATGAGCAGCGTCCAGGTGAGAGCGGGACCTGGGCTCCAGTGCTGCTGGTGCTCCCTTGCTCCAACAGTCTGCCTGGAAGTGACATTTTTCAGTGCCCCAGGAAGTCCTACTGACCTTGTGAAGCTGAATTATCACAGCAGATGCCTGTGCTGGTCAGTTTGGAACCACAGGCTGTGTGTCGAAGGTAACAAAGCCAGTGGTAGCAAATTAAATCGGGGAGGGCTGTTTCTGTGGCAGAACGTGGTGGGATCTCCCAAAACAGTAGTGTTGGTTTGTAAGCAGCCCATGTGCAGTGGCTACATCTCCTAAACGTGGTCACATCTCGCCTGTGCTCAGGCAGGGAGATTTCCTGGTGTCTGGCCTATGCACAGGAAAGGGAGGTGGTTCTTTTTATTTCCTTTTTAAATTTAAAATTTGGTAGCAATGTATTAATACTGTTGGGTTTCCCCCATCTTTTATTTCCAAACACTCACTAAAAGCATTTATTTGTGGCTTATATCTTCTTGGAGATACAAAAATATCTCTCTGTATAATTTAAATTAGTTGTGCGTAGTTGATCAAGAGGTGAAGAGAAATTTTCAAGGGTGGTTTTGTTTTGATTATGCTGAGTCACAAAAAACCAAGATCTCAGTGGGATGAGTAAGTATAGATTGGAGAATTCTAGTATTTTTCATTTCCACAAGCCTGTTGGGGAAATAAAAACAAAAAAACACTTATGTCTTTGGACTCTAAAAGATCAAATGTTAAGATCTTCAAAACTAGCCAGCCTCTGAAAATCAGGTTCCTTTCGGGAGGAAGGTTAAACTGAGCACACAGAAAATCTGTGTATTTTAATCTCTGTCTTCTTTTCCTCTCCCCATCTTTGTATTTATTTCGTTTTGAAGCTGTTCAGGTTCTGTATGTCATCCAGAGCACTTGAGTGTGGAAATAACTTTGAGCCCTGTTCTTTCTCTGACCATGTTCTAGTGAGCCAGTGGAACTATAGACAGTTTGACCAGAGGTAAGGGGCTCCAGGAATTGCCTAGGAATAACAGTTCCTACAGAGACAATTCACAAGGGGTGAACTTGCTCAGCCAGAGGATTTTCAGCAAGGGATTGTTGAGTTTAGGACAGCACATTAGACACACTACTGCACATACAAAAATTACTGAGCTTATTAAGAAGAGCTGCCAGATCACAAATTCCAAAATGCCTATGGGGAAAGCTGTTTTTCTTTAGGCTTCTTATTTTCCTGAAAGGCACTTATGTCCTGTCTCCCCTCTGTCACCGTCCCAGCTCAACATACCAAACATTTGGAATGTTTCCCTGGTTCAAGCTTCCTTTCACAAATCCCTGGGGCTAGTGAAGGAATGGTCCTTTAATGGTCTAATGGGCCTGATCCTGCTGCCACTGAAGGTCTCATTTGCTTGAGCTGGAAGGATCTGCGCTGAGTGGCTAGGTCTCAAGGGGTCTTTATTTCTTTTGCAGGAAGGTATAGAGGATGGAGCTGTGGTCTTTCTGCTTGGAAATAAATTGGATGCTGTGCAGAGAGAGACCCGGAAAGTGCCCAAGGTGGAGGGGGAAAGGCTAGCAAAGGTGTGACTCGGTGCTCTGCTGTTTGACTTGCTCTGTAGCCACCCTGAGCAGGGCAGTCTGGCTGGCAGAAAGCCCTTCTTGGAGCCATTTTCCAGTATGGTACCTCCCACCCCCCGTTTCTTCAATGTGGACAGGTACCCAGGTCCCTCTGATACAAGGGAGGATGAGGTGGTAGCCTTTATGTGGCAGGCAATGGCCCTTGAGCAGGCTCGTGTATTTCTCGTGGGGCTTGATGCCTCATTTCAGTCTTTCTGAGGGGAATATGCATGTCTGATTTCCCATTTGAGAGCTCCCTAATGCAGCATCATCCTGCCTCTTTCCTCACTCCCTTGTCTGCCTGCCTGCTAGCACCTTGGCCCCTGGGTGGGGGGAGACAGGGTTTCAAAGGTGTTTCCTGCCTTCTGGACCTGCAACAAAAAGGTAAGGGAATCAAAGTACTCTGAACAGATGTTTTCTCTTCCCAAACAACTACCCCAGTGTTCCCTTTTGGACACTCTGGCTTGGCCCCCAATGCTGAAAAAGCATCTCCTCCTTCTGGGTTGGTGAGCAGGGTGTGCACCCCAGCAGGGTAGCAGCCACCCTCCTGGCTCCAGTGGCTCTTGGCAGGGTTCCTGGGGATGAGGGTGGGCCAGCTCCCAAGGCTGTGTGATGGTGGAGAGCTGGCAGTCACCGTGGGTGCTTGCTGTGCTCTCTGGCAGGAGTACAAGGCTGTGTTCTACGAGTGCAGTGCCATGACTGGCCACAACATCATGGAGCCCATGCTGCACATGGCCAGGTCAGTGAACAGGAGCAGTCACCCTGGGACACTTCCCCAGCTGGAGGTGATTGGTGTGGGCTCTCCTGGGGAATAGGCAAGAAGAGGGGGGTGTCAGAGACTGACTCTATGTCAAATCCCAAAAGAGTCCTGACTCCAGGTCCTTGTCTTTTGTGCCTGGAGAGCACCAAGTGTAGACTGGACTCTTTGCACACAAAGCTTCACCTGGTAGAACTGGCTGTTGCAACATTAGGAGTTCAATTTGAATATTTCATCACAAAAACCTTGCATGCTGTCCCAGATTTTAAGCTGGTGTTTTCAGTTTGAAGTCTTCATGCAGCTCTAAGGGTTCTTTCTCCCCTATCTTAATAAATACCATATAGACTGAGCTATTTCAGTGGCAATCATTTTAAAAGGAGGTAAGATACTGTTCAGCTGAAAGAAATTTGCTCCAAAATTTTTAGTTTAGAAAAGGGTAGTTTTTGGAAAAAAAAGTGTTTAAAATCTCACAAGAAAACTATCCTTTTGTTTTCTTTCATCTCTTCACCTCCTCCTGCATAATCTCTGTTAAAGCCACAGCAGGACTTAGCTGTTCATTAACTGGGCGGATTTACTTATCAGCTAGGTGAATCACATCTCCCATAGCACGTGCCTTCAGCATGCTTTATTACCATGGTGCTGCCCAAGATGGCCCAGCCTGGCAGAGCATACAACCCAGGATTCTGACATCCATGGGGGATCTTGGGAATAAGGCACAGGCCACTCACACTGGTGTTCAGATTACTAAGTCATGGTACCCCCTCTTGTATGTGTCCAGTTTCTTTCCCTGTTCCCTGGAAATTCATTCTCTGTGTGTGATTTATCTAGCCCAACTTCCAGAGAAGTCCAGTCTTTGGGCCTGTCATTTATTGCAATCTTAAATGTAATTCCTAAATGGCTGGTGGAGAGCAAAGGGCAGAGGCAAATGCCTTGGCAGGAAGACCTCAGTAACCAGGTTGTGTTCTTGATCTATGCTACTCTTTCCAGGTTGCTGACAGCACAAGAAGACAGGCAGAGGGAGAATGCCCTGCAGCTGGAGGATATCACCAGGAGGAAAGGATGTTGCACATAAAACACACCAATGTGTCAGCATGAGACATGTGTCAATGCTGTATCATGAAGCTGGGGGTTCCTTTCAAGCAAGCTGAATTTGATGGTATCAGCTCTCTAGAGACCTGGGGAAGGTGCAGCTTTTCCCAGACTGTGAATTTTGAGGCACAATTCAGGCCAAAATGTACATATTATCTTCACTGTACTACTTCCCAAGTCTGCATGCAGCCCTGGTCTCTAGAGACCTCTGCTTCTTTGGGAGCATTTGCATAGTCTTAGCTAGGTAGCACAGACTGGGCCTTCTGTCTGGAGAGGTTTGTTCCCTGCAAAGGGATGAAGTCTTGTTCCTGTTCTTTCTGCCAAAGAAGTGGCCTAGCAGCAGAGAGCAGAGGACACAGTGGGTCTGTATTAAATAGAATTTCCGTGTAAGAGAGAAAGAAAATATTTTAAATTTAGGCTAGCTCTAAGTAGTGATCCATCTGTCTCAGAGAGAAGCATCTCCTCTTGGTTCTGCAGCAGCAGTGCTCAGCTGAGAGCCCATTGTGGTGGGAACACTTCCACCACTTCCTTCAAGATCTGGATTGGGCCCTGGATTTTCTGCACGATTTGGTTGGACTTGTCAATATTGTAGTTAACAGATTCCATATGTGATTATAGTATGAACTGATAGGATGAGTCATCCCAATGGCTTTAATTGCTTTGTCACCCTTATGGACCTCTTCACTGTCCTAGTGTACGTTTACAGAACACAGAGCAGCTGCCCTGGGACCCGAAGGCACTGGCATGTGCTGCTGATTCATAGCCCTTTGAGGAGGGGCCCTTTGTGTTGTACAAACCAGGGGAGCCATATATAGCCTGTTTTAAGGCTGAACGCTGCCTGTTTCCTCCCATTCTCTTATCCTTTCCTGAAGAATCTCCAGAAACTTGGAACTGCCTTATCCTCTGTCCTGAAAGATCCCACTAGAGTGCTTTCAAATGCACCTGGGCTGGAAGCACGAGGCAGCTGCCTGTGTGAAATGTACCTTTTTCTCTTGCAGGGACCTTGAGCAATAGCCTCACTTTACTGGTGAAGGGCCTGAGAAATGAGCTGGACTGAATCTATTCCCATTGGGAAGGGGCCTTCTTGTCACTAAGGGTCTGGGCAAAGCAGGGCAGAGGTAGAAACTGTCCCCAGAAGTGCTCCTGTGGGCAAAGCTGCTGCAGTGCCTGGGAATGGAGCATCTGGGGTGTGATGCTTTCTGGTTTGCAGCTCAGCTCTCAAAGCCTTGGGATTAAGTGAGATTTTTGTTAGTGCCCTTTCCCCTTTTGTCTTTGAGGCTGTTTCTGTATGTGACTCTGACATTTTAGGCACAAGATGTGATACTGCAGCTGTGATGCAGCCCCCAAACCTTGTAGTATAGGGAAGGCCAGTACTTGTCCATGGTCTTTCCTCTCTTGGGATGAGGTGGGTGCTCTGAATGCCTATTTATTGCACAAATTTTGCTGGGAATATCCCAGGCAGGAAAAGTGCTCTGAGTCACCTACAGACATCAGTATTACAAAGAATTTCTGTGGTTCCTCTTGCTGCCATTTACTTCTGATAGGAAAGAGGAAGTTTTTCTCTCGATGAGCAGGATTTCTGAGTAAAAGGAAGAGCTAAAAGTAGTAAGATCCTGCTCAGTCCTTACTGTTGGCTAGCTGTGGCTCACACTGATTAACTGCATTAACACCTTCCAGAGACTGGGAATCGGAAAGTGACGAGAGGCCCTGAAGGAACCAGAGTAGCTGGTGTGGAGCCTGGAGTAAGACCTACAGTGCTTCCAGGGGAACCACTCATGTTTGCAAGGAGCGATTTTTGGGAAGGGGAATCCATGCTAATGTGTGCCTCCCATGCTCTGTACACTGCACACCCAAGACAAAGGTGTGAAACACGGCTGACACACAAATATGGGCCAGTTCTGTGTATTACCTTTATCAGTGCTGTCATACTGCAATGGCAAGAGCCAGCAGGTTCTTTCAATGTACAACCTTAAGTATGTTTTCTTAGTATGCAAACAGTACAGGCAATAAAGAAATGCTGTCTTAAAAGTGGTTGTGTTGAGAGATTTTTTTTCAGGTGCTGCAGGAGATTCAGCCTCCCATCTTCAATCACTGATCTTAGTGTGACCTTCCCTTCTCTCTGCTCAGGAAGTGGCCTGTCCCCATGGTGGTACAAGCAGGGAGAGAGTTAACCAGGAACCCATGTCTTGGGGGCAGCTCAGGAGAAACGAATCTCCAGTCTTTTTTTACCTCCTTTAAGCAGCCAGAGTCCATCCAGCTGATTAGGGAAGGCAGAGCACAGAGGAGAAAAAGGGGAGACACTTCCCCAATGTCTGGGGGTATAGTGCTTTCAGAGAGGGACTGGTTCTCACCTTGTCACCTGTACTCATAGAACTAAAACTTTATTAATGTCCCATGCATCCTTTTCACTAGAGTTAGGAATTTGGTTGCTTTTAATGTGCCCTGGCATGGCTCCAGCTGGATGTTCATGCATTACAGAACTAATCACTCTGCAGTTTTGACCAAACAAATTATTACTCATTTCCCCTGCTATAAACCGATAGCACAAGTAGTTCATTGTAACATATTTTTTTTGTAAGCAGGAAAGGGTGGATTTTTGTTTCAAGGATGACAAAATGGCACAGAATTTGAGCAGGCTGAGCTTGGACAACGGTAAGCAGCAGGGTGGGGTTTATTACTGTAAGGTCCTTTGTTGTCTCTCAGCACAAAGATTAAATGTCCTGTTGGAAGACCCAGCCACTTACAGTCTAAAGGGGTATGTTGCTAGTTTTTAAACCTGTCTGATATCAGACCTAAAGGAGACCAGAAGTTCCAAAAAGTTCGTCATTTTAATACATCCCCCTTTTTTGTCAGAATCTCTCCTGCCTCTAAATGGAAGCTCTGGGAGCAGCCACCCTTTGTAAGTGACTGCTGGAAACTGTAGCATAAATGCAAATAATGAGATATCCTGAGGGGGCATGAGATGAGGGGGGATGCAAAATAAGGCTGCCTGGGGACTTACACATTCACCATATTGGCTCCAGGCTCTTAGTGAACAAGTGACTTTTTGCACATAATCTGTAAGGTATTTTGGAATCATATTGCAAGAAAGACTCTTCTTGCAGCCTGGGAAGCCTTATCCTGGCACATGCAACAGTGCACCTGTGTACACAATCAAGTGTGGGGCAAAAGCAAAAAAGCCAGCTGCTCTGATAAGTAGCCATGGCCCCACAAGGGACCTCGCTCTGCTTTGCTTTCACTTATCTGTTTCATGTCAATATGCTAAGGGTAAGCATAGGAGGATTAGGTTGACAGCATCTCTTTGAAAAGCCAAAACAGGGCTGAAAAGAGAGCATTAAGCCACCGTGTTAAGTTTGAAGCTTTTCCACAGGATAAATGCAGAAATCGCAAATGTTTGATATGTTGTTTTCTAGTACCTTCTTTATTCCAGGTCCAAGGGACCTTTTCCATTTACATACAGTTAATGAGTTCCTGCTATGGGGATCATGCAGTCACTCACACATTATTTTATCCTGTCACCTTCTCTTTGTGTCTTTTCATGATCTTTTTACTTGTTGATTGCTTAGACTATAAACATATATATTTGTTGCATTAATAAGTAGACAGGACTCAGTTGCTTCATGCAGAAAAGTCAGTTCTTTATTCACAAAGCTCATATTGATAGGAGATATCAGAAGGCACTGTTAGACCTAATTGGCTAATAAAACACTGACACTCAGTTATTGGTCAGTAAAATGGCTAGGGTGTACGTCTGTCAAATTCGGTTAGTTTACATATTTTGTTCACTGATTCCTATGGGACAGATTTCTTGTTTATTACAGGTGCAACTTTTTTTTCTCTCTAATAATAGGCTGTTATGCAAACAGATTCTCATTCTCAAGATTTCTTCACCTGGTAACTTAGCTAGCTGTACTTAGGAGAAGTAACAGTCCAGCTGGTAATTCAGCAGAGCAAGGCCTGATTTCATAAGGCCTTTATTTTGTAATATCTTTACCTGTATGTAACATACATTGACCAAGTACTTAATCTCCAATTATAAATGTATCTCACAGCCCATTATTCACCTTCAAATGCTCTGTTTGGCAATCTCCCGTTCACTGCCAATAGACCCGGGGCCCTGCAGTTCAGAGCTTTGTTAGGAGGTGCTCATTACTAAACTGGCTGTTGACGAGTCACACGGAAATTTTGGTTGGGTGGCTACAATAACCCGGCTCCAGTCTCTGCAGCCTGCAGGGCATGTTTATATATGTATATATACGATGCTGCAGACACAAGTGTAGCTGTGTGCTACTTCTGAAAATACTAGTCCACAGGAGACCTGACCAAGTAAAATTAGTCTCCTCAAGGTAAACAAGTATCTGCAGTAAAAAAAAAAATATATATCTATTAATCCAGCAGTAAACTGAGGACGGGGAGGTGGGGGTCCTATGGTGTATCTCGCCTTTGCCTGCAGGCTCTCCCAAGCACAAAGAAGCACTTGTGCCTGGTCACGCTCATTTGCTGACCCAAATCTGCTGGGCTGGGGGGGGTTGTGTGGTTTCCTCTTTGGGCATGAAATCCCTGGACATGGCAAGAAGGCAGTGGCCCAGTGTGGCGGCTACCCAGGGCTCCACCAAGGAGGGCCAGGACCTGGGCAGGGGCCGGTGTCTCTTGTGGTTTCCAGGTTCTGCCACGTATCCCTTGTAACAAATCTGTCAGTGTGCAAGCAAGCTGACCCCCCAAGGCTCTATTTGATCACTTGGTTCTCCAGCAGCTCTGAGCTAAAGTGAGTTTACTCCTTGGGAAGGATGAAGTGATTTCTGAGTTGGGCACATGGAGAAATTAAAGCAAGAACCCAAGAGGTTCTAAACTGGCCTCTCCCTTCCCTGCCCAGATCTCCTCTCTTCATCCCACTCCTGAAAAACCATGAGAGGCCACTCAGCCGTGGAGAGGGCGCGGGTGTTTTCCTGGGAGCATCCCTCGAACAGGGCTTAGCACAGAAGTATGCGGGCTGTGGCTCAAGTGAGGTAATGGGAGGATGAGGCAATGTGCTAGTCAGGGCTTGATCTTGATTTACAGGGTTTCATGGGGAACACTTTTAACAAGCAGGTCTGACGCTTTAAAAAAAAAAATCAAAAAAAGCCGCTCATTCTGGAGTTCGCTGTACAGTGTTGCCTGCGGCAATGGAAACGGCAACGTGAGGCGCAGGAGCCGAGAGCCGGCGTTGCGGACGGCGCCGCAGAGCACGGGCAGCCAGCCCCGGCCGGAGGGCCGAGCCGCCCGAGAGCGGCCGGGTGGCGGGGGAGGTGGTCCGGGCTGCAGTGGGCCGGGCGGGCCGCGCCTCCCTCCCGCCCTCCCGAGGGTGTCTCCTGTCCCTCCCCGCCTGCCTCCCTCCCGCGCAGCGCGGCAGGTCGGGGCGTGCGGCGGCGCGGAGCGGCGGCCGACGGTGAGGCGGAGCGCCTGAAATGGCGGCACCGGTGGGACGGGGGAGGCGGGGGGCGCGGCGGCCCCGGGGGAGCGGGGCCGGGGCGGCAGCACGGGAGAGACGGGCAGAGCGCGGCCCCCGGCCCCCGTGTGCGGCAGCGGGACCCGGCGCTCCATCCGTCCCTGCCGGCACCCCGCGCCCGTGGGGACCTTGCCGCGGCCGCCCGACACCGGCTCTATCGCAGCACTGCTTTGCTTCCTCTCCAGCGCCCTGTGGCATTGCACAGCTTTGCAGGGGCTTGGCCCTTGTATGCTTCGTTGGGTTTTTTTTTTTTTGTGTGGGTTTTTTTTTTTTTTTTTTCCCTTAGAAAAGTGTATTAACCTGTTGCGGGTGATGTCATAAACTTTGCACAGCCCGCGGAACTAGTGAAGGTGTTCTGAATGTTGCTGTAAATCTTTTGAAACGATTATTACCCCCTTCCGCCTTTTGTTCAGTCAAATTTCCCTGTTGTACAAATAAAGAGTTGGCCTTTATACTGGGCTTGTAGGACCCTGGTAGGCGGAGGAGGGAGATAACGAGCACTTTACCACACAGTCCAGGCGATGTTCTGTTCCCTTCTTTTTCTGGGAACTGCATCAGATGGGGAGCTGATGGCAATGGGTTATTTCTGCACCGTGGTGTTGCTTGCCATGAGGAATCTTTACCAGTAGCTTCTTCTTCCTGTCCTCTCATGAAGAACGTGAACTGCGGTAATTTTTTTTAAAGTCTGACTTTTCCTGAGGGCTTTTGTAATCAACTTGTTGCAGTATCCTGTTGAATTTTAGCAGTGACACATATCTTTATTTCAGGCTACTCTATAGCATCCCTTAAATTCTGCACTGCTTCACTTCCTTTGTCCTCCTACAGCTCTTCCTGGCTTTCTCTGAGGGTTCATGAAAAAGGGTTGGCTGAAATAGCATCACCCATCAGAGGCCGTTTGTTCAAACAGTTTTGAAAGACGTCCCTTTTGAGAAAACACATTTCCTTTGCAACATTTATGTCCAATGCCAAGGTTCTTAGGGAAGCTTTTGGTGTGATGAGTGGTCTTACCAGCTGGTATTGTGGAGGCTGAAGAGACTCTTTTAACATCCCACCAGTAAGACAAAGGTCGGTCCCAGTCCTCCTGGTTGACTGTCATTGCTGCCAAAGGACTGTCTGTGGTGAAGGGAGCAGAGGGCCTGTCTTGGCTGAGCTGTGGCTGAGCTCATGGTAACTAGAAAAGTCAGTGCAAAAGTTTCAGTGCATTTATATTCTCTGAAGCATTTTGTGTGCGTAGGACAGGCAGTTCCCAGTCTGTGGATTGTTGGAAGCTGGGGTAGCATCACTTATGCTTTATATGATGCATCTGGTGACAGGTCCCTGTCAAAGGCACAGCACTGGCTTGCACAGGTGGGCCGGCTACAGCTGCTCTGTGTGCCAGCACTTCTGCGTCACATGCCCATGCTGGAAGCTTGAGCTGCGAGCTGGAGGAGGTGGCAGCTTTTCAGCTCCTCCATGTAATTCACCTCAGATCACATCCTTGCTCTACAGTTTGCTGTTGATGTCTTTGAGTTCTTGGCCTGTATTTACTTCTGGTCATATGCTGTATTTCTGCAAAAAGTGTGTTTCATTCCAAACTCTTGCTCGTGTTCATTGTCCTGTGGCTTCTGCAGTGGAGGAGAATGACTCCCCCAGTTGTCTGGTAAAAGTCTTGGCACTCCCTGCTGTATGCTGGCTTCAGGGACAAATAAGAAAACATCTTTTCTGAGTGCTTGAAATAATGTCCCATGTGTGACACTTCATTTTACTCTGGAGTCTGAGGTGGTTAATCTCCCTTGTACATTTTGTGAGAGTTTAACCAGTTTTATTTCTGCTGACTCAAAGCAGATGCATTAAAGGGGTTTTATTTGCTACTTGCAGCGCAGCGTCAGAAAGTTTCTCTCTTTGGGTGTGATGCATTCTTCAGTAAGGGGGTGGAAGAAAGCTGCTGGTATTCCCTTGTCAAGCAAAAATGCTCAGTGGGAGTAGCTGTGAAGGGCTCTCTTTCCCCTTAGGAACTTCCCAGCAGGCCTATCATTCCCAGCAAATAAAAGTTGTATCATGACTTGAACTGTTTCCTTCACACATGCAGACAAAGCAACAACTCCCTTGCTCTTGAGACAGCCCTGAGGAACAGGGTTGATTAGAGAGCTGTGTCTCTTCTAGCCAGGTTATCCCACAGGCAAATTCACTTGTTCCTTCTCCATAGTTTGGCTTCTTCGCTCAGGAATGCAGTGAACTATTGGCGGTGGATGGAAGGAAAATGTGTATTTACATGTGTTTGTTTGTGTAATATCTCTTATCACCATGTGTTCCCTCTTGTGGCAGACTATCCTGTCTGGCATTTCCAGGTAATTTGGTCGTTTATAAAGCAATCATACTGTCCCTCTGTTCTTCTTGTGCCTTCTAAGACAGAAGCTTAGAAAGAAAAAAATTGACAGCCTCTGAAAAACAAAAAGGGTAACTGTGCTTTTTCATGTCCCAGTTTACCATTACTATCCTCAGTGGCCTCATCGGCCTTGTTCCTTAAGCCTTGTGAGAGGATGTTCTGCCCCTCAACTCTACTGTATTCTGCTCTTGAGCTCAACACTGGGTCATCTCCAGCTCTCCCTGGGCATGTGCACTGACAGCTGAGGTCATGGAAAGTCTGAGGGAGGGGTGCTCCTAGAAGTGACAGCTCATCTCAGCTTCTCTGGCTTGGAGGAACAGAAGCCTTAGTCTCCCTGGTTGTTTAAAAACCTTCAGGATCCTAAGGATATAGACCAAGTCTCCTGTCTCACTCACTCATCCTGCCTTTCAGACCCTGAATGTCGTTTTTCTTTTGCCACAGCAAAGCTGAAATGAAATTAACAGTGTCACTGTAAAACCATCCCATTTCCCCATCCTTTTTTGTACATGCATTTTGACAGTGCTTTTCCCCAGGATGGTAACCATCCTCCTAGTCTGTGAGAAGTGTGCTTTTCCCTTCTACCCTGTGTCTGAAGCCAGGGTGTGGAGGGAGAAATGATGAATGGTAGGTGTGTGGAATGGAGATGAGGTCCCCACAGCACAGAAGCTGTTGGCTGCCAGGCCCTCTTGGCAGGGAGCTGGCCTGTAGTAGCAGCACTGCTGATGGGCATCTCTCTTCAGTGCTCCTTTCTGTCCTGCCAGCCATACTCCTCTGGTTGTGATCTCAACACCCTGGGATCTAGGGGAATGGATTCAGGGAGTCCTACTAAGTCCTGTGTCCTGGTTGCTGGCTGTAATAAAACTCTTGGCAAAATCAGCAGGAGGGTGATGACTATTTTCCACTCCTGCAATTTCATGGCTGAGTAAGAGATATGTTTTGGGGACTGGGCATTTGGGTGTGACCAGATTGTTCAGTGTTTCTAGCCTGAGTTTCTTGTGCTGGTCAGGTGGTTATGACCCCAATCCAAGCTGCTATGCAGCTCTGTATGGCCAGAGTGTAATAAGATCAACATGGGACTGAAAGTGTGTCCAGCTCCTTAGAAGGATGCAAGCAGGAACTGATGCCATGACGTGCCAGCTGGGCTTTTCATGGAGTTACGTGTGTGTGTGTGTGTTTATTTCATGCATGCTTTTGATCGCAGTAGTGGTGGACATTATTGAAGGCAGGATACTGGTTTAGTTGGATAAAGAAGGACATCAGGAATTCTGTTCTGCAGCAGCTGAGGGAGGGTCCTTGGCAGCTGTTTAAATTCATTTGGGTGCTGGTCTACAGGCACTGTCTGCAGGGTGCAGCCAAGCAAATGCACACTGTGCAGCTCTGATGGATGTTACATTGCCTGCTGCCATGGAGCTGCTTCTCTTGCCTGCTGAGGTGAGTGCATCCCAGAGAGGGAGCATGGAGGATGTGGGGTGTGGCATGGCCTCTTAAGAGAGGTGGAAGTGAGATGTGTGGGAGGTGCAGGAGAGGATGTTGCGCAGACCCACAGGTTGTTCCTGGCAGCAGTAATGAGGCTTCATAAAGAAAAGCTGAGGCAGAAGTCGGTGACATAAAATATTTGGCATTGAGCATTGTTTCTTCTCTGTGGCTGGTGCCAGACCTGAATACAAAAGGAGCAAAGTTCACTTGTTCAGCCCAGGTTTTCTTTACTGTTATAGGAAAGAAAGCTGCAGTGGGGAGCTGGGGCAGTGGAAGGGTTGTAAGGGTGAGTGCCTATGCTTTGGTGAAGTCTGTCCTTGTAGCTGTGATGTGGAAGATGGACACTATAGTAAAAAATGCGGTGCCCCGACTCAGGGAAGAAATGATGATGTCTCCAGATCAGAAGGCTGAAGGATCTGCTTTATTAAAACTATACTATATTACATTAATATACTATTTAAAGAGATAATATACTATTCTACATACTTACTTCTTTCTTACCTAACTAACAAAACCCGTGACTCTCTGCTGAGTCTGAGACGCAGCTGGATCCAATTGGTCATTGAACCCAAACAACCTTCACTAGAATCCAATCAAGCAACCACTTCAGGTAAACAATCTCTATACCACATTCCACATGGAGAAAACAAAGGAGCAAAGATAAAGATCCTCTCCTCTCCTCTCCTCTCCTCTCCTCTCCTCTCCTCTCCTCTCCTCTCCTCTCCGTGCTTTTCCTGAGAGACAGAATGATGTCTCTCTATCCAGTGAATGTGAATACCACAGGACACTCTTGAGACACGGTGGAATTGGGCTGAAATCTGCAGCATTTTTCCCAGATGTCTTTGCCACTGTAGGAGAGGGGTAGGTTTAAAGGAAGAAATACCTTTGGAGATGCTGTGGGAGAAAGATCTGCTGTGCTGTACAAATGGACGAGGTGAAAGCGTGTCTGATACCTCACCCTGAAATACTTCTGCTCCTTTGGACAGTGGAAGTGGACAAGAGAAGGATCAAGCAGATGATTACTGTTTTGCACTATTGGCATTGCATGGCAGAATAACAGGTGTGTTTTGGAGTCTGGGCTGCATTTGGATCTTGCTGGACTGTCCAGTCCCAGCCAGAAAAGTGCTGTACAACTCAGTAGGTACATCTCAGACAGGAGTGCAATCAGTTCAACACAGACTGAAAGTAGTCCTTGGCAGCTCTTTCAGTACAAGCATATGACTTAACAGCATAGCTGGAGGATGAACAATAGATTAATTGGCTCATTCACTAATGAAATTCAGTTAAAACTGGGACCAAGAGTGGTTTGAGGTAGGAATTACTGTGGGAGAGGTTTCTGTTTCATCTGGAGTGAGTCGCTGACCTGTTATCTGCTAGAGTAGCAGCCACAATTCCTCTGTGGTTTTTCGGGAGTACTCTGACCCTCATTGTCCACCAAGGTGCAACAATAAAGAAAATAAGGAGGAAGGATGGTTTTGATTAAATTTATCTACTATCAGAGCCAACTGGCAGATGGCAGCCATGCTGACGTTTCTGACATGGCAGCCAGTGAGCAGGACTTGTAGTGTCTGACAAGGCAGCTGTGAGTCATGGCTTGTGAATGTCAGTATTTCTTCTTAGCTTTGGTGGAATCCAGAAGGGAGGAATTCATATCCTACATCGCACCCTCACACTGCCCTGGGAACAAAGATGGTTGGCTCCTTTTCTCCATGGTCACTGCAGGCTGCATGCAGAGCTCGCAGGGGGGTGGTGGGGAGCTGTGTGTGCCATCCCAGGGGTATACAGTGAGTGTAGAAGCCAGGCACATGGACATGCGGGAGCAGGAGAGAGTCTCATGGTTCTGTTGGGTTCTGTGTGGATGGGAAAGCATTGGTCTTCGTGCTTGTGGTTTTGGCTGATGAAGCATAGAAAGGGTGGGTCCAGTCCTGTGTGGAAGTACCACTTGCTGAGGAATTGACCTGTGGTTGGTTGCTGGTTCCCCCTTGCTATGTGGAGTAGCCCTCTTCTGTATTTGCTGGGAGATTTGGCTAAAGGCAAGAGGTCTGCTGGACGTGAGGAGACATTTGGTATGGTCTCCAATGTGCCTTGTCCACTTGGAGGGTTTTTAAAAGGACATATTTCTTGTTACTGGGAGGACCTCTTCCTGTATTTGGGGTGGAAGAACTGTCAGGCTGGTTCCTGCACCTTTGAGTCCCAGTTGTCTGGGTTTTTTCCTTCTCCTGAGCAGGGAAAAGAGTGTAAGTGTCTGGCTGAGCTCATGTTTGAGGAATGAGGCTGTGCTCAGCCTCAGAAATGGGCTCTGGAGAGCCAAACAAAAGCCTTTTCTGTCCATTGTGCACTCCCCAGGGCTTACCTCTGGTGTATGCAGTGTGTTGGAGACAGGAAGAAAAAAGGGAATGTAAACCAGGACAAGATCGTGGTTGCTGACTTCACTGGGCTGTTTGCCCTCAGGCACTGTGGAACCGTGCATCCTGACTCACAGGTGTGCTGCTAGAAGCCTGGGAGGAGGGAAAAGCAGACAGTTGCAGAGAAAAACCTGTGCTTTCACTGGTGTCATGAACTTTACTTTGGCTGCAACTGTCTCCATGTGGAAGAGAACCCTCTTGTAGAAAAAAGGGTTTTATTGTTTGCTACTTCATTGAGAATTTTCACAATCTTTTAAGAAAAAAAGAAGGGAGGGGGAAGCCAACTTAGAGAGCAGTGAGAGCAGCCAAAACAAATTATTGTAGTTACATCAATGTGATTTTTATCAATAACACATTTATAAGGGGATAAGTGGGAAGCTGATTTCCCTGTGTATGAGGGCACAACTGGTGTGGATCATCAGTATCCTCATAATTTTTGACACTGATAACCACGTGTGGCCAGCTCTGGTCCCCTCTCCCTGCATTATCCTGCCCTGGTCAGAGCTAGAACACTCTTTTGGCTGAGGTGAGTAATAGGAGGAATATTTTCTGTGCTAGAATTGACCTGGTTATTTCCAGCATGGATTTCAGGGTTTTTCTAAATTCTTAAAAAGCAAGAGAGTAAGTTTTGTTTTCTGGGTTCCTCTATCCTAGAGGAACCTCATTTTCACAGTGAGCATTTAGTATTGAAGATAGTGACTGGGTTTCTTCAGAAACTGTTGACTGTGGTGTTCTTGCATTTTCTCTTGGGTATGTTTTGCTTTTAATACTAAAGGACTTAATGAGAGTCTTAACCTACAAGTGAGCTGTGCTGTGGACTGCTTTTCCCCTCCTGCTCACTAATAGCATTGGATTAATTTAAAGATGGATAATGAGTCTGTCCAGCAATGGAGAGCAAAGTGCTCTGCTGCTTTCTGCTGAGCTCAAAGAAGTCTGGATGCTGGGGATGTGCCAGTTGTGTTTTTAGAAGCTCCTGAGGGAACAAAGTATGCTTTCTCCCATCTCAGGATGTGTTCTTGAGCCTTGGTATTTGAGGGTTATTCCAGGCTAGAATGTGCTACTGTAGAATATAGAGTGGACTGCTTCTAGTCTTTAAATGTTAAGCTTTAAAATAACAGAGATCAGATGACATGATAATGGTTCCTCCTGACTTGAAAATTGACCTCTGAGGTGGATGGGGTGGTTGCGGGGAGGATGAAGTTTCAAAGTCATTTTAGCCTTTCCTTTATTGAAGCTTCTTCATAGAGTCCTAAGTTAGCAGGAGGGTGGTTTGGTGGAGAAATCCCCTTCAGCATTTTCCTGCTTCCTTTGAAGTCCAGCTGTTTTGTGCTGGCATCTGTTGGAACCCTTTCCCACTTTCTTTTCCTTGCCAGCTCTAAATGAAGTGGATGATTAGACTGTCATGGTTTAACCCCAGCCAGCAATTAGGTACCATGCAGCCACCCCTCACTTATGCCCCTGCTCTGGTGAAATGGGGTGAAGAATCAGTAAAATAATATAATTAAAAGTTATGGATTGTGATAAGAGCAATTTATCAATTGAACCAATGTAAAGTATAATGATAATAGTAATAATTTTAATAATAACAGTAGTAGTAATGAAAAGGAGAGCGAGAGGGGAATAAACCCCAAGAAACACAAATGATACACAACTCTGTAGCCTGTCCCCCAGCAGCTTCAGGCCAACTCCCCTCAGTTTATATCCTGAGCCTGACATTCTATGGCATGGAACATCCCTTTGGCCAGTTTGGATCAGCTGTCCTGGCCATGGTCCTTCCCTTCTTGTGCACCTCCTTAAAGGCAGAGCATGGGAAACGGACAAGTCCTTGATCTAGAGTAAGCACTGCTTAGCAACTACCAAAACATGTTTGTTATCAACATTGTTCTCATACTAAACCCAAACCACAGCACTGCACCAGCAACTAAAGGGAACACTGACTCTGTGCCAGCCAAAACCAGGACATACATTGAGACAGACTTGCCAAAGTTGCTCTACTGATTATGGCTCTGTACCCTTCATGGAGAGCTGCCCTTTGCCTGTGCCTTTGCTTGTAGCTGCAGAGAGGAACATAGCAAGCCCAACTCCCCGTGCCACTGGTGGATCCAGGTGTTTCAGGGAAGCCGTTGTTGGCATGGGGCTGGGGGGTTTCTTTGGAGCTTAGCAGTGCGGTGCGTGCTGTGGAACCAGGGACTTTCTTTGTATCTTGTGTACTGCTGCCAGCCTTGGTGAATGGCCAGCAAGTAATTGCCTGGAGGCAGCCCTTGCCTCCGGGTTGTTTATTCACACGCTGGTGCCTCCCAGTCAAGTTTACAGGCTGCTCCAAAAACAGCTACGTAAATGGTTTTGGTGGAGTCATTAAAACGTGCTACAGAAGGGCAGGGCTGAATGGGGAGGAATGTTTTATTTTTGGCTGGGACTTGTTTAATTTTACTGGAAGAACGATCCTTTTCAAGGCAGCCTTATGCAGCATGGATTGAGCATTGTTTCCAGCACTGCTCCTATAGCAACAGGAGTGAGACAGCTCCTATAAACTTCTACTTACAGCTCTGGGAAATTAAATGTCATTTAACTGCCCTTAACTGTGCTTGATATTTGATCTGACTCTAATAAAGTGATTTTAGCTGTGGAGAGGAATATAACTCCTCAAATCATTCAGTGACCACTTCAGAACATCTCCAGAGACAATGTTACTGGGGATATATATAAGGACTGATGGTCAGAAGAGATTTCTTGACCATTCCTGGTGCTGCTGTTAGGAACGTGGGTATTTCCAGATGTGAGTGCTCCCACAAGAGGATATTCTGTGTAGAAAGGGAGGCTCCTGAAGTTGTCACTGGCATCTGTGACTGCCATGATGAGGTGAGAGCTGCTGTTGCCCCGTTCTGTGTCTGCATGATGTTCCCTTTTCTGTCTGTGTGCCAGGGCACTGCAAAGTGCATCACCCCATTCCTGGTACTGTAGGTACCTGCTCCGCTGCTGGCACGCTCAGAGGTTTTATCTGGCATGGCTGGCACCGGTCCTGAGCTAATCAGCAACAGGTCTGAAGCAGTAAGAATGTCAACCTTGGTTTCCCCTGCCAAATCCCTTGTCAACTGCTTTTAAAATACGATTTTAGTGGCGTTCACATTGAGGCGGGCTGCCTGGGAAAGATGTGTGGGATGGCTCCAGAGACTTGCTTTCCTTGTTTGCACCACAGAAAGTGAAAACAGGAGCAACTCACTCAAAACAAAACAAGTTTTGTACAAAAGCTAAAGCTGGTGTGGGTTTTTGTGCACCTCTTGCTTTGTGCTGTTTGCAGTCAGATGTCTTGGGCACAGGCAAGGCAGTGACTGCTAACAAGTAAGGTGAAAACTTTGTGGTTTATAGCTTTGTGTTCTGCATTGGTCTTCCAGAAGACCAGACAGCTTGGCTGCTGGAGGACAGATGCTGAGGAGAGCAAATTCACTCCTCCTCTCTGCTGGGAGAGGCACTTAATCTCTCTGTGCTCCTGTTACAACCTGCTCTCTTTTTTCTTTATTGGGGTGCTTTGAGGAGGCAGAAGATCTTTCAGGCAGTGAGATTATAGAACACTGTGTGATTGAGAGGCTAGAAATGTACCTTGTGGTGGCACACAAATTGCCTGCCCTCTCTTCCAAGTACTGCTGCATAAGTTTTTAACAGTGGGATTTTAAGCCCCATGATTTGTTTGTGAGTTTGGTGCAGTGAAGATGACAGTTTGCCATGGGATATGCACCTGAAACTGTGGGGAGGTAGAAAATCTACTGGCTTTCAGCCGAGGACCTTTTCAATGTACAGATTTGTAAGGAACAAAACTGCACTGAGACTGCAGCCAAATTTTGAGTGACTGTGTAGTAGCTACAAGGCAGCACGTGTTCTTTGGTTAGTCTTTGCCCTCAGCTCAAACCACTGTGTAAAAACCCAGCTTTTAGCAGAGAGTGAAAAAATGGTTATCACTGCTACATTATTTGGAGAGTGCTTTGAATTCGTGTAGAGGGTTGCCTGAATAGGCTTTGTGAAGGCTGGGAGGATTTCTATCTTCCCAGGACTTTTAGTGCTTGTTGACTTGGTTCTAGTACTGGCATGGCTACAGGGCAGGGAGGCTTTGTGAGCACTCTCTGAAAACACTGAGAACCCAGTGGCTTTGCTTCTGAGCGCTGGGCTCAAAATGAATGGGATGAATAGGAAGATAATGAATAGGAAGGGATCAGGCAGAAAGCTGATTCGGCACAAAATGTTTTGTTTAGAAATGTGGTTTAATGCTACTGGTAAATTCTCCAGTGCAGACAAAGCCCTGCTTAAAAATTAAAAAAAAGGAAAAGAAAACGCCAAACAAAAAGAACCCCACAATGCCCATGAACAGAGTTGGGAAAATAGAATTTAAAATACCAATAGTAGGCTGCAGTGAAGAGTTTGCCTTGTCTGTTGGCTGACCCTGACCTATCTGAACTATTGCTCCTTGTTGTGTCAAACCCTCATTGCTGTGAGCTCTCTGCAAACACAGCCAGGCACTGATTTCTGCTGCTTCCAGTGAGAGAAAAGAGAAGGTTATTGTTCCTCTCCTCAGCTCAATGACTAGTGAAGTGGTTCCTGTGTATAAATAGCGTGAAGTGCTTTGGGATCCTTCAGGATAAAGGAGGCCTTATGGGATACAAGAGGAGGTTGTTTGAAGCAGAAGGAGTTTCCCTTGGTCACACAGTGGGTGCTGGTCTCTGCCTGCCTTCCAGCTCCCGATGGGGACTAGGTGCTTGGAGGGGCTGCTTGTTTCCCTGCTTAGCCACCTCTGGGAGCAGGAGACATGGGCTTTCTGCTCTCAGGTTGAGGTTGACTGTGAATGTTTTTTCAGGGAAGGGCTTTTTGTTTGCTTTGTAGTGAAACAGTGCTAGGGTACAGACACACATTCCCAGGCATGCTCAATCACTCTTATCTTTCTCTCATACGCTTTCTTCTCTTAATGGTTGTAAAATTTGTTTTATGCCAAGGTCCTTGTTATCCTCAAGGATCCTGCGGCCAGGCATTGCCTCACCCAGTTTGGCTAACCCACTCATAAAACACTTAATTTGCAGGTATGTGGGTGATGCTGAACATGTAAATCCTTGCTGAGTTTGAAATTTATGCTTATTGTTATTTATGCTTCAGTAAGCCTCTCCTCTGGGGAGTAAACAGTCTTGAAAATATGAGTGGAAGGTCTGAGTGCTCTTCTCTGGAGAGATAGTCTTGTCTCAAAGAGCAGGTGACTGCTCAGGTGTATTAGGCATGCAGCTGCTCTCCGGATACCTTATCAAAATTAGCAGGAGTCTGGGGGCTACAGCTCTCTTGAGGGGTCTATTTGAAATGTTGTAATTAATAAAAGGGCCAGGAGACCTTGTGCTCCTTTCTCGGTAAGGCCTTTATTTAAAAGATAGCCTAAGGGGGCGGGGGTACGGGGTTTGCGACGCCGCCGCTACTCCCAGGTGAGTCGACGTCTCAGAGGAGGGGTAGACAATCCTGTCGATTCCGGCAGGATCAGAGTCTCCACCCTCGGAGGATACGTCCAGAGACTCAATTATGGCTCGTTGGTCTAAGGTGGTGACTCCGTTCGGACCTTTCTCAAGTCACGGCGACTGGCTCCAGGGATGTTGAAGGCTTTCTCCGATTCTTTGAGACTTCTCTGTCTTGTAGATGTGGATTGTTGAGCAGTTCTTTGGTTTGTGGTTTGAGTTCAGTTTTAGTCCTCTGCTGGGGTCCGGCAATCAATATGCAGCACGCGCTAGGCCTCCTGGGAATCAGGAAGTCACCTCAGGGAGCAGCGGCTGAGTTACCCGACGCCATGAAGGGGACAAAGAGGGTTTAACTTACTAGGTAAAAGGGTTCTAACACTAGGGAAATATACTAAAACTTAGGGGAATACAACCGGAGTGTGAACCGGGGATAAGGGCAAATGCATCAGGTAGGGAAAATACAAACAGGGGTGGAATCAGTGAATGCACTCAAGTGAACTTTCAAACTGTGGAATAAACAGACAAAAGGTTAAATATACAAACAAATGATTAGACCTTAAATTTATTCATAACAATCCCCCCTCTCTTACTTTGACCGGGCGTGAGCCCGCATCAATTAGCAGTTTTTGGCTCCTGATAGTAGAACTTCCTCAGTCTTTGGTATTTGTCGTACACTTCCTTGGCTGTCATTCTTTCTGTGCCCTCTAGCCTCATTATTTTTGTTTTCTTTTTCCCTCTCTCTGAGGAGATTTCTAGAGAAGTGGGAATCATACTGCCTGATCGAATTGCAGATATAATTATCTTAATTACGCATGGTATAAGGCAGGGAAGGAATAGCAGTCCAGCTAACCCCGCTACTGCAATAAATGCTACCTTTTTCCACCAACTACTCTTCCATGACCAAAAATTATCCCACCAGTCTGTGTTAACAAGTGGAGTTCACTCTTGGGTTCCAACATAAGCAATTTTCCTAATTTCTTTAGATATGTTACGGATTACTTCACTTCTATCGTCTATCTCAAGGCAACACTCTGTGGTGTTAAACTTACCACATATTCCTCCTTCATCCACTAGCAGGTAGTCAACAGCTAGTCTTATCTGATATACAACAGTGCGGGTTTGGGAAAGTTGTTCACTAACGTGGTCTAGGGCTAAGGCAGTTCTATTTGAGATGGTTTCTATTACTGCTTGGAGTCTAATTATACGGTTTAACATGTATATAGGGGTCCGGTACTCCTACGAGCTATCTTGCGCCCAGGTGGCAGGTCCATAAGTCTTAATGATCTCCTCAGGAGTCCACCTTTTTCCTTTCCATTTCTGAGTTCCTCCCAATTCTACCAGGCTCCTTTTTTCCCTTTTTGAAGATGTTTTCAGATTATCATATAAAGGAACTCCTAACCCTGGACCTGCTTCTTTGGGAAGTAGGAAAAAGGATGGCTTTATGATCCCTATTGTGCAACTGCCTGCCCAATCCCCTGGTAGATGCGTGTAAGCGGCTTTCCCACAAATCCAAAAGAGATCTCCCGGAGCCTTCCAGAACCCTTCCCCAGTTTCATGTGGGAATTCCCAAAACTTTGATATGGACCTCGTTCCCCAAAAGGGGTTAATTCCTTTATCTGCACACTCAAACAAGTTGTAACCCTCATTGTATACACACCCGCTTTCTTTTTTACTCATACTCCAATACTGGTTGGGTTCCTGGGGATCCCAATGCATGATGAATGGTGTTCCTTTCATTATTAAATATCGTTTACAAGCCATCTTCCCCACTGGGGTGTGGAACTTGTTTCCTGTTTGTAAAATGCATTCCTCTCCAATCACACTGTTCTTTAATTCCCACCTCTCCTTTCTCCTATACTCTGGTGTCACTTGTCCCTCCTCTATTTGTTTGATTTCCAAAATTTCTCTTGGTTTGAGGCTTATGCCTTCCCAAGGCCACACATCTGACATTTGTGTGCTCCCACAAACCCAGCATCTGGTGATGTTTAACTCTTTGCTAATCTTTTCTACCAAATCAATGAATAGGTTCTTCCCACCTAGATCTTCCCATTCTTTGTTACTAGTTTCCATATTCACTTTCTTTTCCTTAATTATATCCACTCCCCCTTCATTTATATCTTTTTTCTCAAAGCATAACCAGTTCTCTTTCATGGGACAGTCCCCTAGGAGTCTTTGCCTAAAAGAGGCCGTATTCTTCGTGATCCAGTAGACCTTCCCTCCCTCTTTACAAGTTTCCAATTGGGACTGATTGTAACAGGAAGGACTCAAATTGGTATATACTCTTACTAAAGACTCCAAGTTCTCCCCGTCATACAAGGGGTGGTAACACTTGATACAGGAGTCTATTCCTCCTGTACTAGAGAGACCCATAACCATGATTATCATCACTTTTATAAAGGGTCAACTCATTTTCCTCAGGAGTCCGGTAGGCGTCATTCTCCCTTGACCTCCCCCGGTCTTGCCTCCTGGGATTATCTTTCGTGTCTTCACTGCACAGGGGAACTGAGTCTTAAGGTCTTTAAACCTTATCCTTCCTATCTCCCTCCCTTCTTCCCTGTTTTGGAATTTGTTATTCCTGAGGGGCAGTTGTCCAAGGAAAGATAGGTCTTTTAAGGAAGTGCAGCTATCCTTTAAGGGGGTTTGAGGTAACTGTTTCAATACATTCAGAAGACTTAAAACTTATCCACTTGTAATGGTTACAGCGTACAGAAGCTATGCAGACAACAAAACTGTTACTGGTGCAGTTTAACAACTGTATCAGTTCTTGGGAATTTTCTTTAATTTCACCTTTAAGGCTCCAGTGGGTATAGCAGTCCAGGCTGGGGTACTGTCTGTTGGCTCAGCCTCTTCCCTTGGGGGTTCTACAGGTCCTTTTACTCTTGAAATGTGCATCCACCCTTTTTCCCTGGTCCTGATGGCTGTGTGTGTAGTAAGTAGGACTTGAAATGGTCCTTCAAATTGTGGGGTAAGAGATGCAGTAGTCCAAGATCTAATTAGAACCCAATCTCCGGGACTGATGTTATGGGTGTTTATTTCTAACGGAGGAGTCTGGGGGAGATATCCCTTTTTCCTGAGTTCCCCTAGTGTTTTTATGATGGTTTCTAGGTATTTTCGGGATGCTTCCTCTCCCTCTACATATTGCGCAGTACTGTAAGGGGAGATTAGAAATGGAAGACCAAACAACATCTCATAAGGAGACACCCCCAGGTCTGCTCTGGGTTGAGTTCTGATCTGAAGTAATGCAAGGGGGAGACATTTCACCCAGTCCAAACCTGTTTCTAGAATGAATTTTGTGAGTGCTGTCTTGATGGTCTTGTTCATCTTCTCTACCCTGCCAGAGCTTTGGGGATGCCATGGAGTATGTAACTTCCATTTTATTCCCAGGGCTTCAGTGGTGTCATGCAGAATATGAGCTGTGAAATGGGGGCCCTGATCAGAATCAATATTATTGATTAGCCCATACCGGGGGATAACATTTTCTAATAAAATTTTTACTACTGTCCCTGAGGTCTCATTTCAGGTGGGGAAAGCTTCCGGCCAATGCGTTAGGTGATCTACGATCACCAGGAGATATTTATATCCCCTTGCCGGGGGCATTTCTGTGAAGTCAATTTGCACATTTTGGAATGGTCGCTCGGCCAATTTTCTTCCTCCCGGTATAGGTTTCCTCATCACCTTTTGGTTTACCGTCTGACATGTTATACAACCTTGTGTTATCGCCCTTGCTATGTCGTATATTCCCACACAGACGTAATCCCTCAAAAATTGATCACACAGTCCTTGTGTCCCCCAATGAGTAAGCTGATGTATCTCGGCTAGAACTCTCCGTGCTAGAGCTTTGCATATAAACTTTCTCCCATCTTGGAGAATCCACTCCCCTTGGGGTCCTGGTTGCAGTTTTAGTTCTTGTATAACTTTTTGTTCTCGTTCTGAGAATACCATGTGTTCCCTTAAGGTATCCTCTCCCCCATTTATGCTAGTAGCATCCATTAACTTTAGGACTCTGACAGGTTCTTTTGGGTCTTGGGCTGCTTCTTTCGCAACTAAATCAGCTGCCTGGTTCCCCCTTACTGGTATTACATTTTTGGTGCCCCCTCACATGTACTACTGCAATTTCTTCAGGTTTCAGTAATGCCTCCAAGATGGACTTAATCATTTCCCTATGGGCTAAGTCTTTGCCCTTAGAATTCAGGTAGCCCCTTTCCTCCCAGATTTTACCAAAGGTGTGGACAATACCAAAGGCATACCGAGAATCAGTGTAAATTGTTTCACACTTCTGGTCTAGAAGTTCTAATCCCCGCTTTAGAGCATACACTTCACATAATTGGGCAGACCAATGTGCTGGTAGTTTTCCCTTCTCCTTGACTTCTGGATCTTTCTCATCAGATACTTTTATCACTGCATATCCTGACATTCGCTTCCCATTCACTACTCTTGATGACCCATCACAAAAATATATTTCTCCCTGTCTTAGGGGTGTGTCACCTAAGTCTGCTCTGACCTTTCTGCAGGCTATTAGTCTGCAAACTAATAGTTTCTACACAACAATGTTCTAAACTAGGGGCTGGTCCTCCAGATAAAAATTGGGCTGGATTTACTGATCTGGTGGTGACTAATTCTAGGTGATCTGAGTTCATCAACATAATTTCATGCTTTAGTACTCGGGCATCGGAGAGCCACTTGTGTGCCCCCTGACTAAGAATGCCCTTAATATCATGTGGGGTATGTACCCTGATATTTCCTTGAAATGTCAATTTTTGAGCCTCCTCAACTATAAGAGCTGTTGCTGCTATGGCCTGGAAGCATGTTGGCCATCCTCTGGCCACAGGATCTAGGAGTTTTGATAAATAAGCGATAGGCTTCTTGTGACTGGCCCATTCTTGAGTTAAAACTCCGTGTGCTGCCCCTTCTTCTGCATTAACGAATAGATGGAATTCCTTCTTTAAATCTGGCAACCTCAGGACTGGTGCTGAGATAAGTGTTCCCTTGAGTCTCTCTAACCTCTCATCATCTTCTCTTGTCCATTCTATTGGGCCTGGAAGAACCAGCTTTTCATATAGAAATTTGACGTTCTGGGTGTAATTCTCCAACCATAATTTACAATAGCCAAATAAACCCAATAATTTCCTGATGTCTCTTTTTGTTTTTGGGGCCGAAGTTGATACAGTCCCTGAGATCCTCTCAGGATTCAATTTTTTGTACCCATGTCCAATCATGTGTCCCAGGTATATTACCTGAGGTTCCACAAACTGTAATTTGTCTTTTGATACTTTTAGTCCAACTATCCCTAAATAATTTAGTAATTTGATGCTGGTTCTCCGAACTAGTTCTTGGTCCTTCCCTGAAATTAAGAGATCATCTACATACTGGAGTATCTGTACTCCTTCTTTGGGGGTGAAGGTCTCCAGTACTTTTTCTAGAGCTTGCCCAAACAGGTTAGGAGACTCACAAAAGCCCTGTGGCAACCAGGTCCACCTTAACTGCATCCTTCTATTCCCCTCAAGGTTTTCCCACTGAAAAGCAAACCAGTCCCAACATTCCGGAGCTAATGGACAGGCCCAGAATGCATCTTTCAAATCTATGGTTGTGAACCATGCGTGGTGATGAGGGATTTTACTTAGAAGGGTATAGGGATCTGGTACAGTAGGGTGTCTTGCTATTGTTCTTTTGTTGACCTCTCAGAGATCTTGTACTAAGCGATATTTCCCTTCAGCCTTCTGGATTGCCAAAATCGGGGTATTATGCAGTGACATACACTGCTCTAGAATACCTTCGTTTAGCAGAGATTGGACAATGGGCTCTAAACCCCTTCTGTTCTCTTAACGACAATGGATATTGTTTGACCTGTATAGGAGGTCCCTCTGTCATCTGTACCTTTAAAGGGGAAATATCTAACTGCCCATATTTTCCCTTTCCAGCCCAAACCTCTTGACTTATTTCCCCTAAATCTATTTCAGTCAACCTCAGCATTTTAACCACCATCCTTCCCCGTTGAGGAATTATTCCTATCCTTAACTGGACCTGGAGGTCTCTACCTAACAAATTAGTATCTAAATCAGTGAGGTAGACCAAGTCCACCTGACTCGCCCGGGAATTTCCTTTTTTAGTATTTTTTTCAAAACTGGCGCTGAAAAGGGTCTGCCCTCTGCCCCCACGACTTCACAAGTCTCACCTCCCATTGTTACCCCCAATGGAACCTGATTAATACTAGAACGATGTGTGCCAGTATCAACTAAAAATTCAAACTCCTGAAAATAGGGACCTACTTCTAAAGTTATCAAGGGCTCAATAGAATGGTACATGAGGTCCCCTAACACATAGAGCCCCTGACATCCCTAGTCCTGCCCTCTTAATATTCTTTCAAGGGCCTCTTACTCTCTCATGATGGCTTCATCTCGAGAGGCTTTCTGACAATCCCTCTTAAAATGTCCTACCTCTCCACAATAATAACATTTTAAATCCTCAGGCCGCCAGGGCCTCACTTGCCACACTGCTACATGAGCTTTATTAAGAGGCGTTCTCCCACTAGGTGGATTGGGGTTCTCCTTCCCTTCAGCTATTTCTTTCCCTACCCCTACACTTTCTCTTGCCACTGCAATCATCATTCGTGCTTTGCTCTTGGCTTTCTCTTCTTCTCTACGCAAGTACACTCTTAAAGCCTCTCTTAAAAAATCATTGATTCCTTTTTCCTGCTAGTCTTCCAGCCTCTCTAGCTTTCTCCTAATGTCTGGTCATGCCTTGGATACAAACTGAACCTTTAGCAAAACTTGGCCCTCTTGGCTCTCAGGATCTATGTTTGAGTATTGCTGAAAGTTCTTTTTCAACCGGCCCAACCAAGCAGCGGGGGTCTCATCCTTCTCCTGACAACAATCAAATGCCAGCTTAGAGTTGGTTCCTTTGGGGACTGCCTCTCTTATTCCTCTGATTATCAGAGTCCAGTACTCCTCCATATTCCTCCTATCTTGCGCCTGGTTGGGGTTCCAACCTGGATCTTCTACAGATAATTTACGGCCTGCAGGAACCCCAGTTTGATTTTCCCTGTCCCAAATTCTTATGGCAGCGGCTCGAACCAACTTTATTTCCTCGGGACTAAATAGTATCTTTAAAATGGAGGTGAGCTCCCCTCAAATATAAGTATTAGGGCCAAGGGTTCTGCAGGAACCCCAGTTTGATTTTCCCTGTCCCAAATTCTTATGGCAGCGGCTCAAACCAACTTTATTTCCTCGGGACTAAATAGTATCTTTAAAATGGAGGTGAGCTCCCCTCAAGTATAATATTAGGGCCAAGAAACTGGTCAAGTTGTTGCGATACCCCTACTGGGTCCTCTACTAGATTACCCATTTCTTTCTTAAAGCCTCTTACCTCTGAGGAAGTAAGAGGTGCATTTACGTATCCTACCCCACCAAAAACTCCCCCCACAGGTACCTCTCTTAAGGGGAATAACCGATCTGCCCGCATAGTTCGGGATCTTATGTTACAATATAGACCCTCATCTAATCTCCCCCTTGGGGTCTCATTTCGGGGTTGGGGAGGTTGCAAATCCTCAGCTCCAATGGAATTATCTACTGAGGACTGAGATTCTCCCCACTGACAAGGGGGCTTAGGGACCACCTTTGGTGACGGAGACATGAACATAGGGGTAACAATTTTTGCTAATGGGTGTTCAGAATAAACGAAAGAGTATATGGGGAGGACGTAGGGGTAAAGAGGGGATCAGGGAGTTGAGATGGGGCAGGGATGGGAATCTGGGGCTGGGAGGCTTGAGGCGGGTTACTGGGGGCATTAGGGACAGGGGTCGGTAGGGATGACTGAGTAGGGGTTAAAGGAATTACAGACGATGACTGGGTAGTAAGTGGGGGAGACAAGGGAGAAGACACCTAAGAAGGAGGGGGAAGTACTGGGACAAGAGGTTGTGGAAGGGGAGTCTGAGGGGTGGGTGAAGTTGCTAAGGGCGATGAAACAGATGAGGAATTGGTAGTTCGGGACAGAGAGGCTTGCGACATGGGGATAGGGTCAGGAGAAGAAGATAAAGGAAGGAGGGTTGGAGGAGGGGGAAGAGGTTTAGGAGTAAAGTTCGGTGGAGGGGGTAATGGAATGAGAGTAGGTGGTGGTGGTAAGGGTTCTGGGGAACCTATAGGGTGAAGAGGGGGAGGCAGGTGATCTAGGGGATCCCATGGTTTGCTCTTTTCTTTCTGTTCCCTGTCTGGCTCCTCCTTGCATTCTTTTAACTTGCAGATCTTAACAGACTTCCTTCCAGTCTTTTCCTGCCCCCAACAAGCAGCATATACCAGTTGTTCTTCATCCGGCTTGTGTTGACTACGTAAATTCTGCATTAATTGAGCACACATCCATGCGTCCTCTGACCCAAACCACGGCCATTCGATATCTAGCTTTGGCCAGACTTCCATACAAAGGTGGATCATCTTTATCTTACCTAAATCCCAGGTTGCCTTATTCATTGCCCAGTCATCTAACATTCTCCCGAGGGGGCTGTTCGGGGGAATGCTCTTAACTCTCTTGGCCTTTCCACCACGGGAGCTTCTTTTGCTAGTACATTGACCCATCCTGAGGGTATTACAAGAAAAACTCTTAACGTGCCTTACCCAAGCACTAATCAACTGACGGACCACACAAATTAGGCTAGAACTTATCTCTCTCTCAACAACTGATTCACTCAACCAAACTTCTACCTAATCCACTAAAACAAAACAAAACTGCAGTCCCCCTCAATCCTTACTGCGCTCAACTCGCACTTCCCCAGGGTCCCAAGCGCCTGGGTTAGCCTGAGGCTTGCAGGTCAACACACTGACACGCTGTCCTTCACCTGCCCGAAGGAATACACTTCACGCACACACTTCCCCAGGTACCTAAACACTAACCTGAAGTCTGCAGGTCAACACACCACGATTTTAAAACCCTTCTACCTGCCCAGAGGGTTGGACTGCGCCCGACTCACACTCCCCAGGATCCCGAGAGCCCGGGTTAGCCTGGGGTCTGCAGGTCAACTCACCACCACTTAAAACCCTTCTACCTGCCCAGAGGGTTGGACAAACTAAACCAAACACACACATAAGAGGATAGGGGAACCACAGCAACTAAAATAAAACCTAGGGGTCCCTCCCCACACCTTCTCCTTCAGGTTGGGTTCCAACGGCCAACCCCTAGGGTGGGGAAGTTTTGGAGTGAGGTCCTAGCAGGCTAATCCCTCCCCCAGTCCTTAACTCCCGCTTTCCCAGAAACCCAGAGCCCGGTCCCAACGGGGTAGCGCTATCCCCTTCCAGCACTCCTGGGTCCTGACCTAGAGGTCAGGTCCTGGCGGAGATCTTGGGGGCCCTGCCTGGCCCCTACTCCCTCCCCGTACCTCCCGTGAGGCTTAGGTCTTAGCGGGGCCCAGGTCGTCCCTCCCTCCACCTCACAACTGAGTCAGGGGAGCTAATCACCTAACCCCTGCGGGAGGCGTCTCACTTGCTTCACTGGGCCCGAATCGGGCCTCTCTCACTTCCCCCCGTTCCCGGCCGGCCCCCTCGCGGGAGTCCAGAACCGCGGTACTAGGGGTCCTCACCCACCTCGGGGGTCCGAGCTGCCAGCCCCCGTCTCACTCGCACACACACTCACTCGCCTCCCGTATCCCACCGCCGGAGGTCTTACCAATCCGGCGCTCTTCAGCCGTCGACTCTCCCCGTAGGCTGTCTTTGCCGTCCGGATGTGGCCAGCTGTCCCCCGAGGGTCCGAGGTGGATAGCCAGTCCTCCTGGGTCCTCGTGGGCGTGGCCGATCCCGGACGAGCCCCCAAATTGTTGTAATTAATAAAAGGGCCAGGAGACCTTGTGCTCCTTTCTTGGTAAGGCCTTTATTTAAAAGATAGCCTAAGGGGGCGGGGGTACGGGGTTCGCGACGCCGCCGCTACTCCCAGGTGAGTCGACGTCCCAGAGGAGGGGTAGACGATCCTGTCGATTACGGCAGGGTCAGAGTCTCCACCCTCGGAGGATACATCCAGAGACTCAATTATGGCTCGTTGGTCTAAGGTGGTGACTCCGTTCGGACCTTTCTCAAGTCACGGCGACCGGCTCCAGGGATGTTGAAGGCTTTCTCCGATTCTTTGAGACTTCTCTGTCTTGTAGATGTGGATTGTTGAGCAGTTCTTACTTTGGTTTGTGGTTTGAGTTCAGTTTTAGTCCTCTGCTGGGGTCCGGCAATCAATATGCAGCACGCGCTAGGCCTCCTGGGAATCAGGAAGTCACCTCAGGGAGCGGCGGCTGAGTTACCCGACGCCATGAAGGGGACAAAGAGGGTTTAACTTACTAGGTAAAAGGGGTTCTAACACTAGGGAAATATACTAAAACTTAGGGGAATACAACCGGAGTGTGAACCGGGGATAAGGGCAAATGCATCAGGTAGGGAAAATACAAACAGGGGTGGAATCAGTGAATGCACTCAAGCGAACTTTCAAACTGTGGAATAAACAGACAAAAGGTTAAATATACAAACAAATGATTAGACCTTAAATTTATTCATAACAAAAACACAGCACCTTGAGCTCGGGCAGAAGAAAGGAGGGATTTGGCAGTCATTCTGAGGGGTGACAGCAGGGCTGTCATGTGCCCATGGAGATGTTGCATACACTGTTGATCAGAGACGGTTGATATGAGATCCTCCCTCCATTCCTCCCAGAATGGAAACAAACTTACCCTCTCTGTTCTTTGGAAAAGTGCTCTCCCAGTCAAGAGGTAGTGTCAAGCAGGGTCTGCCAGAGATGTCAAGGAGGAGGGATTTTGACCAAAATCTGTTCTGTGTGCCTGCCCTCCCACTCCCCCCTAAATTTAAATTACAATTCTTTAGAAGGAGCTTTTCCTCCTCGGTGGATGCCTGACTTGTGTTTTGCATTCTCTCCAGTCCAAGGCACAAGTACTTTGGCTTTGCAGCATGTTCCAAGATACTGAGATGGAAAGCAAAGCACTGAGCTTTGTGTCCTGGGTCAGCTTTCCCTTCTGAAAAGCCAGGAGCGTGGGAGCTGCATGAAGCAGACGAATAAAGGGCAGGGCACTGGGGCTGGTCTTGGAGAGTTTGGGCTCAGCCTCAGGAGGATTCTTAAGAACTATTGCTTACCTTCTAGGTGACTGTGCCTTTTCTTCTCTCCTTAGTTCCTCAGAAAGTTCTCTTGTATGACCTTTAATTAACAAACCCAAGAACTTTGTTTGGCCTTCTTTCCAGTGGTGCAAGAAATGGAATTTCCACTTGTTTCTCTGAAGAGATGTTTTTGTGGTCTAGAGGCTGTGTAGTAATGTGAATCAACACATTTCTGGCTCTTATTGGCATCATTTTTCATAGGGAATGGAAGCAGGGGTAATCTAAGCTGGTTATAAAAGAAGGTGTGTTGTCCATACTGTGCTAATTTGGGACCCTCTACCTGAGAAAAGCAGGGGAAAGAGGGAATGCTGGAGGCCATTTCTAGTACAGCAGACTTATGCAGCCTAGCTGCCTCCACAGAAATGACAAGCCCTGGGATGACACGCCAGCGTTAGAGGGATGGAGTGCTAGCAAGGGCCCTCAGCCTGTTGCTCTGCCATGTGCTGGGTACACTGGAGGATATTTCTAAAAAGGTGATGTGGCTGACAGCCCAGGTGAGGTGTCTCTGCACTGGTACACTCAGTATGGGCAACAAACGGGAGGAGTTGGAGGCCACTGTGCTGCTAGAAAGCCACAACCTACTTGCCATGACTGAATCTTGATGGGATGAATCCTGTGACTGGAGTGTGGCTATCAGTGACTACATGGCTTCATCAGAAGGGAGAGCTGAGGAAGGAGAGAGGGTGGGGTTGCCCATGACCAGATGGAAAACTTGGTCACTTCAAGGCGCTAACACCAAGAAGGACTTTGCACTGCACAGAAGGATCTTCTGAGCTCTCTCATGGAATTGCTTTCAGGCCTTTTGCACCAGAATGAGCTGTCATTTTATGTACACAGCCTTGACAGAATTGATAGCAGCATTTACAGGATGCAGCAGGAAATACAAACCTGTTCTGACAGCTTTCTACCAGCAGAAGATGTTCATGCAACCCCTGCTGCAGTTGAACTCTTTCCTGTTATCCAGTGCACACTTTGCAGTTTAATCAAATGCATTCACTCATAAGAGGTATTCTGAAATCATGTGCTCTCTACTTAAAGGGCTTGATGGCAAAGCATATAATCATATATTGATTTCAGAGTAGTCTTTGGCATAGTTCATGATTCTCTCCATCTCTCTTCTCTTTTCCTTCAGCTTTCTCCTTTCTTAAATCCATCAGCGGACTAGAGCCAGCAAGAAGAGAGGGGGTGGAAAAAAGCTTTTGAAGAGGACTGAACATTTGCACTGGTGCTGTCACCTGCTTTGGTGGTAAAAGGTCAGTGTCAAGACTGCTGATCCATGTTGGCTGTCACTTTGGGGTGGATAATGGCACAAGGTGTGAATTTGACCTCTTTACCTGCAAGCTATAGAATTCCTCTCCTGGGAAGGCTTTACTTAAATTACTTTTAGCTGCTTTCTGGCAGGTGAGAAGCAGCTGGAGACCCTTTCTGAGGATGTTCAGTGGGGTAGGTAAAGTGTCAGTGGTAATGTTTTCATCTTACAGAGAGGGAACTCAAGAGAGGTCATGCTTTCAAAGCCTAGAGTTTAGCCTTGACAAAGAATGTCAATGAGTTTGCTGAAGATTAAAGTTATTGGCCCACACCTGCATTGCACATACCAAGGGAAGGACGTCTGCTTTGTTTCCTGATGGCTGCCAGGGTTATCTGGCCCAGCTCAGATAGTCTCCAGTGGAACATTTCCCTCCCCAGATGCAGTGGGATTTCCTGCAGGAAGTCTTTCTTGTGTGCTTTGGTAAAGATGTTGGAAGTTATCTAAGTTATGGTGTATGAGTTATCTTGTGGAATAGTTGTCACTGATGTATTGGGTACCAATTTGCTTGCTATCACTCAAAAATCAATACTTTTAAATAATGATGCTTTTAATGGCCTGGGAGCTATTAATTTTCTTTGGCATTGTTTCTTCCCCATCTGTCACATGCTGCTTTAGGGCAGGTTATGCAGAAAAAGCCTGCAGGCCTGGCTTTCTTTGCTGTTTAATTAAGTGCTGTTACTGTGCAAGTTGAGGCAAATGTACCAAGCAGTGTCTGGGATGACTAAATGAATGTCTATCCAGCAGGAGAGTGTGTGTGTGTGCATGTCATTTACTTTCTGAGCTGGGCTATGTGTGCCTATGTGTGCCTTTGGGTCTGCAAAGAAAAATACACTGGCGTTGTGTGGAACACACAGAGCAAGTCCTGCCATTGAAATTTTAGGTCTCACAGTTGTCTGTGCAGTGCTTGTGTTCCCAGATGCTCAGCACCCAGAACTGGAGCCATACTGCTCAGCTTCTGGTGAGTTCTTGTAGTCCAGTTTGTCCTAAGGGTTCAGTAATGGTAGGATGAGAGCCCAAGAAAATCAGACCACAGAATGGTTTCATGTTTCATGTGATCCCAGCCTTGCCTGGCAGTCATGCACTGTATATTCTTACCCTCCTAGGAGGTTGTGGCTTGCAGTCACACAGGGCAGGATGAGCTCACGATGTTTGTATAGGTTCCTCCTTGCTTCACTGTTGTTCCACTGTTATTCACTGTTACTCATATACTTCATTGTTAGCATCTCTCAATCTCTGATGTATTTAAACCAGCAAGCTGCATAAATTATTGCCAAAATTGCTTTACCAGGCATTCCTCTCATTATACGTATGTATTCTACTAATCATAAAATAAGTTATTCCAGTTCACTGGCTGAAGTAGTCTTTGCTGTCGAAAGCACTTTTGATTCCGTAAAATTGTGTTTCTGTCGGGCTTTTGCCAATTTGCCAGTCACCTGGAGCCTGTCATGCCTCTCAGCTGGCATTCCTCCAGCAGCAGAGTTTCTCAGTGCAGATCCTCATAAAATCACTGGGTTTAGAGAAAGATGAGGGTCTTGCACTAGGAAGGAAGAGAGAGGCAAGGGTCAGACTGAGGGACTTGCCCAAGTCTATGCACAAAGTCTATGTCAGAGTGGGAAGCTGGATTCAAGCTGTTTGACTCTCAGCTTCTTGAATTAATCTTCAGACTGTTACCCCTCCTTTTCATCTACAGGTTCTGTCACTTGTTTTTCCTCTCAGCTTAATGCATTTTGTTTTCCCTAGAGTATTATTTCTCTCTGTCATTTCTGTTGTAGTGTGTGTGGGCATAGTAGGAACCTCTTGTTGATTCTTGTGACTTCCATAAAAACACTTCTTTCCATTGTGTGACTAAATTTCACAGCCTGTATTCCTTGATTGCTTGCTGAAATTTAACTTGCTGATGAAGCTACTGTCTCTTGGACCGGACCAAGTAAACTTCACTATGGAAGTACTTTTAGTCTTCTAACCACTTTTTCAGTTAGCAAAGTACTTCCCATTATGAAGCTCATGTTTAATTAATAATGTTTTTATGTAATTGTAAATATACCCCTGTGGCAGAGCTTTCCATTTCCTGTTAATCGGAGAGTTCATGTGTATTTATTGATAATGATTCAGAACAGGTTTTTTCCTCAATGTTTAAAATAGAACAGAATTATGTGTGTTAATTACTGTTGCTGCTTCTTGTCTGGTTTCAAGAGTGATTCATATCAGTTCTGAGGGTTTGTTATAAGGATGACTGAAGGCAAGAGACCCTGGCTATGTCAGTGAATTCAGGATGAGGCCCCCATATTCATCCTGGTGCTGTGACACTGATCAACACCTTTGTGCTTTTTGGGACCATGAGGCTCAGAGCCTGAAGGGACCCTAAGCCTGGGAAGCAGATTGTGGTTCCCCCCTCCCACTGCCAGGTCTCCTTGGGAAAAGCATTTCACTGTAGTCTCCTGCCCTCTCTTGCTTTCCCTGAAGACCAGGATAGCTCCCTGAAGCCTAACCCTGTCTTTGCAGGTGATGGGAGGCAGCAGATCACCCTGTGTGAGGCAAGGAGCACAAACAGGACTTCCAGAAAGAGGGTCTGGAGAGCTGCCTTTCCCCAAATAGTTGGCTTCATGAGTCATTAAGCATGCAGAGGCAGCCAGTGCCATCAGCTCTGCTCCTGGCTAGGAAGGATAGATCAAACAGGAGACAGCCCTGATTGCTTTCTGATTCATGGTCTGCCATCCCTGGTGATTCACCCTGCTTTATAAACCTGCAGCTGTTCCCTGCCAGCTTTCTGGAAACAGGAATATCCTCTCCTGCCAGCAGTGAAGCCAGGCTGCCTGAAAGGCCTGTACCCAGAGCTGGGTGGAGCAGGACCTGCAGTCTTGAGGGGGATTTCAGACTGTCTGTCATCTGATGCAAGTGCAGTCTCAGCTGTGCATCTGCCCAGTCCTCACCCTGGACTAGATGGAGCTGTGACTGGGATTTCTGAGCTCTTGGATGGATCAGGAGGGACAAGTTAGTATCCCTTGCTAGGGCCCAGCACCAGCTCTATGGTGATATGTAGGGGACAAACGGATAGATGGAAGGAAGGTTGGTTCCTAAAATCCTAGGGAGCAAGAGGGAAACTGGGCCAAGGAGCCTAAGGACAGAAAGCATGGTTATCATCCCCTGGTCAGTCTCTGCAAGCCTGCAGTGCACGTTCCTCTGCATACAGTCCTGATGTTAGAAGGGGTGGCCACAAGAACTGTTGCTGGAAGGCATCTCTCAGATCTGGGCTGAGGTACCTGTTCTGAGCTGTGCAGGTGTGTATGGCTGCCTTGCTGCTGCCATTCTTGTTCTGTGGCTTAATGAAGCCTCTGGGAACTGTAAATCTGTCACCTTCCATGAATGCTGTGTTCTTGGGGCGTCTTCTCATGGAGAATTTGCAAGCCTGGTCAGTGTATACAGTACCAGCAGCATCCATTCCTTCCCAAAGCCCGGGGCCCTTTTGTGCTGCAACATGGTAATTAATCTGAGCATTGCTGGAGGTTCTGATCTCTTCTGGAGATAACTCTGAAGAGTTGTTCTCCTTCATCTATGCCACCACCTCAGAGCTGCTCCCTTTGCCAGTGAAGCAGCATTCTGCTGCCAACTGCTGTTTCCAGATGTTATTCTGGAGAAAAATATTTTCTTGTGAAATGGTGACGGGGATGGGCATGGGTCGTACTGTTGGCATGTTCACACTCTTGCTTTCCTTGTTAGCTTTACTTGTTAGTTTCTAAAGCATGGGCCTGGCTGGGGCTTTTGAGTGGGCTGGCATGAAGCACAAGTAAATAGTTTCCTGCAAATAAAATACAATTATGCTGCAGAATGGGCAACTGCTGTTCCCAACCTTGGTTCATCTGGCTCTAAAGCCAGACATTAGAAGTGTGGTGGCAAAGACAATGCTGATAGTCACCTGATGTGCAGCCTGGCTGTGTGTACCTATTTCTCACTTTCTTTGCTGTCATGTGTTTTGCCAAGGTAGATGAGTCTGTACTGCATGGCTGGGTGTAGCTGCAGTGGGTCCCTGGAGGGAGTTTGCATCACTTGTGTGAAGAAGTTTTCTGTTTTAACTAAGCATGAACTCCATGCCTCTGGAAAAATGTAGAGGCTGTTTGTCTCCCTGCTTCTAGGGAAATTGCTGGTTTAGGAAAACATTGCACTCTGATGTTGGTGCACAATGTTTGCATCATTCCTTGCTGGCTGGTGTGGGAAGAAAGAGATGACTTTTTAATTGAATGCAAGTGGTGAGGATTTGGTTGCACTTCTGCATCCTGCCTCACACAGGTGAAGCTGGCAGCAATACTCTGTGCAGTGCTTTTGTCCTGTCTGCCTGGTCAGGCAGTGATGAGAATACTTTTTTGAAAGGTTCAGACTTTGAGGTCTGAACAACAGGCAGTGAAGTAACATGGAGATGTGCTTGCTGCAGACCCACTTCTGCAAAACGTGCTCCAGGGTGCAGCAGATATGTAACACTGCACTGGGACTGACTCACAACAAAATCCCATTCCTTACATATCTGCAGGGGCATTTTTATGCTGTCAGATCATATGAAGCCAAGGGTTGTGTGTCTTCCTCTTAGTAGCTGGGACAGTCTCTTAGTGCCCTGGGGGACAGCTAGGCAGTGAGAAGGGCCATGGAAAGTAAGCAGTGAAGAAGAGAATTAATTACTCCCAACAGACTGCAGGGATTCAAAAAGGATAGGACATCTGAACATGTAACAAGTGTGATCCCAGTTACAGTTGTAATGATCAAAAATAGCCCAAACTCAGAGAAGGATCTATTTAAGACAGTTGTAACTAATGCCAGTGAGAAAATAATATTATTTGGAGACAGATTATTCCATAAATATCAGAGACCAAGGTTTCTGTTGCCACCTTCAGAACAGCAGCTACAGGCTGCAGTCAGAAGCCAGACAGGGATTTTCTGGAGAACAGGCCTGGGACTGTGCAAGATCTTGAGTCACCCAAATGGACAGGAGAGCTCTTTATCCAGGCAAACACTGTCCTGTGTCCCTGAAGTTAGCTGAATGGCTTGTTCACCAGCTTACTTCAAAAGATTGCGAGTGTTAGATCTTGCAGGAGGAGGATGGTAATGCTGACCTTCTGGGAGAAGTGGTGTGATGACTGACTCACTCAAGCTTTCCTGGTGTTTTTTTTTTGTTGTTGTTTTTGTTTTTGTTTTTGTTTTTTGTGGTTTTTTTTTGTGGTTTTTTGTTTGTTTGTTTGTTTGGGTTTTTTGTTTTGGTTTTGGTTTTTTTGTTTTTATTTTTGTTTTTTAGGAACTTAGTGAACCAGAAAGATGCGTGAGTATACAGAAAAGAAGGAAACATGTGGGACCATCTGTCTGAAGTACCTTCTCTTCATCTTCAACTTCTTTTTCTGGGTAAGAAAACTCAGTCTGTGTCAGAGGCAATGAGGTGGCACTGCAATTTTGGTGTCAGGAGTGCAGAAATCTTGGGTGTAATGGAGTCTTGGGAAGAAGTGCTGATGTCATTAGGACACAGCCTTTGTCCTGTTGGTGAAATGTCACCCCTTGGGCTTGGCTGCTCAGGCTGCAGAAGTTATGGCTTGACACAGTAGCACGTGGCTGTTTCTAGGTCATGTTACCAAATAGAGAAAATTACAGGAAGCCTGAAAATAAGCCTTGATTTTTCACCTGGTTTACTTTTTCCAGGAGCCTGAGGGCTCCACTGTCTTTTCATTCCTCCTCTCAAAATGGCAAAGGGAGTGCTGGCAGATGACACACACCTTCTTAGATAGAGTGGATCTTCTTAGAGTCATACTTTCCACCACAGAAGTTACTGATGCCAAAGGATTGTGTTTCATTTCAGTGCATGGGACAGACCAATGGAGTGTCCAGATCAGACCTTTAAGAAAAACTATCTGAGTTTACCAGAAGCTGCCTAAAACCCTCTGGAAGCGGAAGGCTTACAAAGAGAGAGGGGACTGCTAGGGATGTGGTTGGGTTCTCTGTGTTCACTTGTCCCAAGGGTTAATTTAGCCAGTCAGGCTGGTCATACATATGTGACATGTTTTATTTGCCCAAAACCCAGCGTGGCTACATTTGGGAAGACTCTGTTCTGAGTATGAACTGGTGTACACAGGTGGATGGTTTAGGTAGCTTCCATCTCAGGCTACCTGGGGTGCTGAACTGGGTGTCTTGAAGCTTAAGACCTGCTCCAGTCCCAGTGAGTCCATCTTTTAATGTAGATCATCTTTGGCTAGCTGATGGAGCTGTGGTACATCCTGCTGCCCCTGTCCAGTTGTTCTGGGAGGTGAGGAAGTTCATGCCTCAGATGCCCTTCATTTGCTTGCTTCTCTCTCTCTCCCCAGCTGGCTGGAGGGGCTGTGATGGCAGTGGGCACCTGGACCCTGGCTGAGAAGAGTGACTACATCAGCCTTCTGTCCTCCAGCACATACTCTGCAACTGCTTATATCCTGGTGGTGGCTGGCGTGGTGGTCATGGTCACTGGCATCCTTGGGTGCTGTGCCACCTTCAAAGAGCGGCGGAATTTGCTACGAGTGGTGAGTTTTGCTTGATTGTTTTATTTGGGGGAAGCATCTTGGTTGTGTTGTGCACCAGCCTTATTTTTTGTCCTAGAACACGTATCACTAAGGTCTCCAGCTCCTGACAGCAGTGCTGTCCATGTCCCAAGGGACAGGAGCATTTTCTTTCATCCACACAAAGAGCGTGCTGCATGAGTCAAGAGTAAAAAGTGTAGTTGTAATACCTGTGCTTTTGTGAGAACATCCATTTGAAACTATTCAGTAGAAAATCTTGTGGCTTTTGTCTCTTCCTTTTTCCTTGCCCATTATATATTCTGTTTTGGAAAATGGGAAGAGGGAGGAAAATACAAGAGACCTGTAACAAAACTACCTTTTAATGATATTAGGTTCAAGCCAGATTAATACACTTTTTCACTTGGTTGTCAAAGATAAGAAAATTTCCAATATTTTCTTCAATTGCAAAAAAATTACTTTAGTCTTACTTCCACAAAAAAGAGCCATACTATTTTGATAATCTGCTGCTTCTTTTACAGCTTTCTCTGTGTTACTTCCTGAGCTTCCTGCTCACCCACCTACACTGAAGTTTTTTACCAGCCCTGAAGTTTCTATTTTGCTCACTCCCTCTCAAATCTCCCTTTCAGTCTGTAGTGTGGCAGCAGTCTGTTTTAGTGTCTGGGCTGCAGTGGTGAGTGCAGTGACTGAAATAACAATCCTTGGATCTTGGCTTTCACAGGTACAGAAAAAAATACTTCAGCCACCAGCTCCTCCCTTTGCAAATCCTCGTTCACCTGACCGACCCCATTTCTCCGCTATAGTTTGGCTAGAGGAACAGAAAGAAGAGTTGTGAGCAAGCCTGATGCTTCACTGCTATGCAGACCTGATAATCCCTGTGAGAGGCAGAGTGTAGGGCCAGGGAGGGAGAATAAAATATAGAGGGAGACACAGTGAGTGCATTGCTGATGCTTGTTCAGTGGGTTCCTGGTCTGTAGCAGTTGGTTTTGGCTTTGCTTCACTGACTCTTCATGCCAAAGAGATCTCCCTTTGTCTCTTTCCCTTAGCCAGAAGCTATGTATGAAAATCCAGTGGAGTTTTCTTTGTTATTCTGCCACAGAAAATTTATAATTGTCTCTTGGGAATACAAGGTCACTCTGTCTCCTTACACCACGCGTCCTTTTGGAGTGGCTGGTTGTGACAGACCTATTGTCTCCTCTTGCTTGAGCTCTGCTTTTGTTGGCCTGAGTAATCTGAGACAGGGCTGTGCTTGCCAGGGCTGGGTGAGCCTGGCTGGGGGCCTCTGCCAGCTCTGAGCTCAGACAGTAATCCTGACAGCTTCACAGTCACCCCAGGGGCTGTGCCAGCCTGTCCCATTTTCCCTCTGTACAAGAGACCCATGTAAATATCCGAGGGAGCAGTATAAGCAGCACAGAGCTGTGCTCTCCCTAGTGCTGCCTTGGTGCTTTTAAAAATCAATTACTGACAGCTTTGGATGCTGTTTGTAAAATACATATCTGGTTTTTAGAATGTTTTTTCTCTTGAAAAGTTGTGAAGCTGTGAAATTTTTTTCTGCCTTGTATGTAACTGAGTTTTATAAGCCCACTTCAAGGCTTTTCATAGTATTTCATTGCTCATCACTGACAGCTGTGCTACTTTTCTGTCATTTCTTACTGGCCTTCCTTAACCATGTGCTGTGCTGAGGCTTGGCAGCCAGCCTGAGAGGTGGAGTTTCTCTGGCTCCAGGAGCAGGCAAGGCAGTGGATCTACAGCCTGGCTGGCTGTGATGCTGCAGTCCAGCTCTTTACAAGGACACAAACCACTGCTATATCACACTTCAGTCAAAATGCAGCAGGAGTCCCTGGAAAGTCCGGGAAAGACCTGTCAAATAGGAGGCCTTGCTTATAAAGAGAGAAGGTGACTTTCTTCAGGCCTGGTCCCTGACACTGCCTTTTCTAGTCAGCTACCTTGGACAGGGAGAAGGCAACTCACATGGATTAGGATTTCTGTTCCTGCTGCATTTCAGCCTGGAACCCTCCCAATGAAGTGAGGTTGCTGATTTAGGAGTATCATTGCTATCTGTCTCCTTTCAGGTAGTAGAAAGATGTCTCCAGATAATTATTCAGAGAAGACACACTTAACACTTGGTACCTCACTGGATGGAATTTGGGCTCTTTAGATCTTGAGGAGATCTTGAGGAGCCCTGACTCAGTCTTGGCGCTAGAGCCAGGGTAAATTTTGCTGAGAGCCCACCCAGGTCCAGGCTTGTGTTTGCTAGAGAGCTTCTGGTGATCACACATTTCTGACTTGGGAAACAAGTAGGGCGTGTCCCTACAGTTCCAAGCCAGAGCTGGCGTACTCCCATAGCAGGTCTCTAGGAAAGCCTTGCAGCTACAGCTGAAGAGCAGGAAGAGCTGTGTGTGTCCAGAGTGAAAGCTGCTGCTCCTCTATATCATCATGATACCTGTAGGTGTCCCTGAGGGAACGATGAGAGTAAGATAATGGTGGAGTGTATGAGCAGAGACAGACTGCGTTCATGGGTGGGTAGATGCACTAACCTCCCTCACAAGGTTTTACTTGTGACTCAGATTTGTTAAGGTCTGCTGGATATGTGTTTGTTTCTATCCACTGTAAGCCAGCACAGTGAGCAGAGAGCTTGTGGTGACATAACTTTAGCTCTACCTGAAGGCATCTGACATCACACAGAGCAAAGAAAAATAAATAAGCTTTCCAGTCCATTGGTTGTTCTCGGCATCCTGCCATCCTCCTGCCCCTCCTTGGCAGAGAAATAATGTTGGGTCAGTTAAGGCGTAACAAGGTCCCAAAGAAAGAGAGCCAGCCGTTGTGTCAAGGGCTGCCAACCCTTTCTTGCCCTTTTTCAGCCTCCTGGGAGTGTTGGGAGCAGCCTTTAGCTATCCTGCACTCCAGTGTGTGACTCATTGCCCTGGGATGAATGGGTACCCTGTACAGCGGAGATGGTCGGGATCGCTGCGGGGGAGAGCCTGGGGCAGGGGAGTGAAAGGCCGAGATTGTGTGCTCAGATTAAAGCTCGGTCTGCAGATAAAACCCAGCTGTCCTTCCTTTGCAGCTGCTGAAGCCCAGCATGGGTGAAGGAGGAAGCCTGAGTGTTTGTGTCATTTTACTCCTGCAGAAGGGGTGGGGAAATACCTAGTGAAAAGAGTGCACAGTGGGGGTGTAACCCTTGTGCAACAGAAGGCATCCTTGCTGTGTCCAGATCTTCACCATCCTTTTTTGTGCAGGTTCGATGTGCAGTTACATTTGTAGGGAGCCATTTGCTTCGTCTCTTGGTAACAGACCTTTCTTAAGGTTGAGGGTAAAACAGAAAATGGGAGATATTTTATTTGTTCTGTCCTGGGGAAGCCAGTTCTTACAGGAACTTAGCTTGAGGTCCTTGTTATGGCTGGAACTGGGGTTTCTTCAGCTTTATCTACTAGAAGATTAATTTAATAGCAGTCACAGAACAGCCTGGATCTGTAAAGAAACTGTTCATTGCTGACCATGAGCAAGGCACGGGCTGTTTGTCAGGAGAGGGGTTCTCCCTGAAAAGCTGTCTTGGACCCTAAGCAGGAAGTGGGTGCATCACCCTGGCTCTTCAGGCCTGCCTAGTCCTTTTAATCTACTGCACATATTCCTCATGGGTTTGGCTTTCTTATTTGTTTGTGAATAGAACAGGGCTCCCAAACAGTTTTTTGTACTGCCCATTTGATTCTCCTTGTGGTAAGGAGGATTTACCCTTTTCACTTAATTGCCACTAAGCCGTTTTAGGAAATAGTCATGTTCTCCTATTAGTCTTCTAAGAGTTCTTCTCACTTTGGTTTTGAGATCCAGAGCTTTTCCATCTAGAGCCCATTGCAGGAGCACATACAGTCCCAGTGCTGAAGTCCATCCACTTCTACAGTGCCCCTCAGCCTGTGGCTGAGCCCTGCAGAAGTCACTGGGAGCACAAATGGTGCTTTATACTTAGCTGCTGTGCTGTATATTTGGTGAAATGGGCCCTCTGTGGCTTTATTGAGTCATCTTTATAACATACATTGCTCCTTAGTAACTTGGTGAAATGCCCTAAACAATGTCAAAAGAAGCAAAAGTTTAATTTTTTTTTGTGTTGATGTCAGAATCAGATGCTTTCTATGATACTGAGTGTAGTCATTAGGATATCTATCTAGGTTTCTTTTGTACAGTGATCTTACCTTGGTTGCCTGCACTTTTCCATTCTCTGTATCCCTCTGGCTCTGTGAGTTAAACTTACACTTGCTGCTGCTTGTCTTCAGTTATTCTGTGGTTTGGTGTTTTTATTAATCTGTGGGATTGTTCCTTTCCTACCCTATTGAAGTCTTAATCCCAGCCTCTGCTTTTGAACACTGCTGCAGAAAAGCATCAGTGAGGACAGAGTCAGGCATTTTACCAGGTAAAGGAAAGCTGTCTCCTGGCATCTCCTTATATTCTGTTCTAATGTCTTTTTCCTTTTATTTTACAGTACTTCATATTGTTGCTATGCATCTTTCTCCTGGAGATCATTGCAGGAATCCTGGCCTATATCTACTACCAGCAGGTGAGTGGACATTAGTCCTTGGAGACTGAAACAAGTGAGAGAGAACAGCTCGTTGTCATACCATCTCTCCAGCCAAAATTTTGCCTGGATGCTTGGGACATAGGTCTGTTCATGGTTCACCTACTCACTCCCCTTCATATACGAAAGATCTTGGATTATTTACTGGTTTTGACAAATGGTGGTCATTACTCCAAGGGGCTGCTCAGCCCTGCTGGTCAGCTCCTTCCTGTGGTGCACTTTGTGCCCTGTTTTTCTGCAGACCCTTGTAGAAGACAGTTTTTGAGGCTGTGTAGATATAGGGACTCTCCTGACAGCCTTCAAGGCATAGCACAAACAACTTGAAATCACGTTAGTGCCACTTTAGCGTGTTCAGGACACAGGAACAGTTCCTGCTGCATCCAGCGAAGGTAATGAATGGACCAGCTGAGAGGTCCTTTCAGGTCAAGAACTTTTTGAGAGCTTTACTTGAGCAGCACAGCTGAGGGGCTGGAGACACAGGACAGGCTCCCAACACCTGCAGGTCTGGCTTGGCACTTCTTGCAGTTGTCAAGAGCAGAGCTTAATTAATCACTTTGCTTTCAAAGGGAGTTTAATCACCAAGTCACAAACAGCCTGCAAAGTTGCTCTCATGTCTGGAAATCAATTGGAAATGGCAAATTAGGATTGTTTTCAAATGGCTGTCTGAAAAGGAGCTGAACATCCCATCTTGTTGACTTCAGTGCCAGGACTCCTTGCCATTCCATTTTCTCTATGCTTTGCCTTGGATGGGCACTGGTGGTTTGCAAGGACCCAAAGAACTATACTGGCTCCTGTCAGGAGGGATCTGGAGTATGAATGTGCATATTTAACAGGAAAAGATCAGTCCTGGCAGGCATGGCAGGAAGTCAGGATCTGTCCATCCATCTGTGCAAAGGCATGAGGTTCATATGTGACAATGGATGAAGTGGAGCTGATACCTGGGTTGAAATAAGGGACAGCATATTCAGAACTGTACCCTTGAGTGCTTTAGATCACTTCAGTGCATCTCTGATCAACAGCTGCACATCCCTTTGCCCTCTGGCTGATAAATCCCACTTCTCTCTTGGTTGCAGGCTGCTTGCTCTGTTTGCCACTCTTTTTATTTCAGCCCTTGCTTTGGTATCTAAGGCTTGCATGTGTGTGTCTAAACTGGTTCTTTATCTCTGTTCCATGCTGCAGTTCTTCCCTGTGGGCCCGCAGGTAACTGCTTTTCTCCCAAATAATAATTCTGCTAATGGACTCTCCTCTTTATTTGCCTCTGCCTTCCTTGCTGAACCTTTTCCTTTATTTCTATTATGCTAAATCCTTTGCATTTCCATAGAGCTTCCCAGCCCAAGATCTCCAAGCATTTTTCAAATATTAATGAATGATGCCTCATATCATCTCTGTGAGGTAGGTGTTGTCCCCATCTGACACCTGGGATTGGAGAAAGCAGTGTTTCAAAGGGAGAATAAACTCCAGAATGTATTTTGCACAGTTTAATATAACTAGATTTTGACCTCTCATTTACTACTTATTGTGTAGAATAAAAGGTATATAAAGAGGTTGCTCAGTGGTTTATTCCATTGACCCCATCTAAAATGCATGTTGGCATTATTTATATTGGTATAGGAACCTTGGAATTTCAAAGGTGTTGGACTAAAGCAGTGTTGCTGCATGAACCAGTATGGAGGAAAAAAAAAAAAAAAAAAAAGAATGTGGCTCTTTGGCACTTCTTGGCTGTCAGCAAAGGGTGAAAAGAATTCAGCTAGATTAAAAGAGTCTCCATAGAGATAAGTATTTGAATCCAGTCACTTGAACATGCCAGTGGTTTATGATGATGCTTTCAGAAATTCTGCTCTTGCAAAATCAGACTTTGTCTCTCTATTATCTAGAAAGGCCTTGCAGTGATTTTTGCAATCACGGATTTAATTCCCTCCTGTGGCATCTTTTTTCAAGATGATACAAGAGCTCTTTGGTCTATGTGGCTTTAGTCCGTCATGCTAAGAACTCTTGATTTCTTCCTGTTCATGGACAGAGTGATTTGTATTTTTTACAAAAAAATTTAGCATTTTTTTTTTACAGGCGTTAGAGGGAGAAGACTGCACATGGTCTCACAGGCATATTCACGTTTAAGCAGGCACGCTTTTGTATTCCCTTTCATTGCAGGCACGTCTTGGCAATCTTGCACATTCAAGGTGAGGAGCCATGTGGGGATGTAACACAGGTTGAAATTTGATCCCAAAGCACCTCCCTGCTGTTATTAAAACAGAGGTCTGATCTGTAATCATTTGGAAATAAGCCTGTCCAGTCCAGCCTTGGAGGACAATCTTGAAGGAAGCTGTAGCTTCCACAAGGTTCTCCATCCTCCTCTTGGAGCAAAAGCAATGGAATGTATGCAGGGTCGTTCTTTGGGTTGTTCTGAGGAGTGAGTTTGCCTTGTGATTTTATCCTTCATTCAGCTGAGCCTGGAGCTGAAACAAAATCTAAAGAACACCATGACCCAGAAGTACCGGAAGGAGGGAGAAGAGAGTGTTACCAGTGCAGTGGACAAACTGCAGCAGGAGGTGAGTGTCTCTGGAGGCAAAGAGAATTAATGCAACTTCAGGGCTTAAAACCAAGCACACAAAAGGCATCTCTTGACATCCACCCTGCAGGTATTTCTTCTATAAGCTGAGTGTATGTTCTGATTCAAGACAAAATTGGGTGAAGTGCAAGGCCTGAGCCATGCAACTGGCAGAATTGCATGGTGTGATCACTGAATTGCATGACCAGTAGCACTGGGGAAATGATATCTGAACTGCTCCCAGTGAACTGGAGCTGCCAAGTCACTCTGACAGCTGCTTCTGCTTTCCCAGTTCAAGGCTTTGGAGAAATTGCTGACATTTTTCATTAAGCTTTTCAGTACCCTGCAGAGCAAGATGTAATGAAAGAACTCTCCTGCCACTGTTGTTCGCTGTACCTGGCTCAGGGGTGGTTCAGGTTAGGGTGACCACAGTTCTGACAGGTTTTCCCACAGAAAAGGCCCTTGTGCATCGGCACTTCCAAAGCACAGGGACTGCTCTTTGCATAGTGCCATAGCAGGTGCATTTGTGATGGTAACTGGTAATTAAACTTACCCTGTTGCCATCATTAACATGCAGTTATGAGCTGAGGCAGCTGCAGGTGCACTCTGGTTACAGTTTGTCCCAGCAGTAAACAAAAGTCACAGTTGCTGAAGGATGGATGAACTTGATATTTAAATGGCCATTTGGGGAACTCTTAACACAAAAGTCACTAATAATGATAAAAAAAACAAACCCATGAGATAGCTGGAGTGTCAGCAAAGGAGGGTGAAACGCAGGGCTTGATGTGGGAGGCTGGAGGAGAAAAGGGTTGCAGTGCTTGCAGGCTCAGCCTTTGCTCTCTGTGTGTGCAGTTCAAGTGCTGTGGGAGCAACAACTACACGGACTGGGCCGACAGCCTGTGGATCAAATCTCCAGAGGCCAGTGGGAGGAAAGTCCCAGACAGCTGCTGTAAGACAATCACTGACCTCTGTGGCAGAAGAGACCATCCTTCCAACATCTACAAGGAGGTAAAGAGCAGAAGGGCTTCAGAGCCACCTGTCACAAAGTGTGTAAAGGAGGTGGGCAGGGAGTGACAGTGTTGGGTTATTACTGCAAACTGTCAGTAGGCTTCAAAGTCAGTAAGATTCCTTGGAATGTAGATTTCACTTCTTTAGCTGACTGTTCAGCTTTGTAGACTGTTATTTAATATATAGATATAGAGGAAAATAATTATGTTTGTTACCACTGGGTACATTAATTATGGGGGGAAGCAGGAGAGGTTGTTAGTTCTGACAAGAGATTTGGATGCAAGTCCTACATTTGACACAGCTTCCTGTGGTTAGAATTACTGCATGAGTTGCAAATGGAGATATTTCTGGTCCTTGATTGACAGTTGCAGGGCAGAGTCAGACAGAGCCTGGCTTTCCAGGTTCAAACCAAAACTCAATAACCAAACTGTAATAAATAGCAGTGGGAAGAATTTACTATTAAAAGGCTTCAGTTATGTTAAGGTTGTTGGTTCTGGATGCACTTAGCAGCATTTCCTTGGCCTTTTGGCCTCACAGGAATAAACATGCCCTCCAGGCAGGAGCTAGGCAGTGAGTGAGTGAATCTTTCTCCACATACCTGAGAGAAGAATGACACTCTGTGTGTGATGTGGTCAGTTCTTCTGCATTTCTCCTGCACTGCCAGCAGACACCTTGGGTTTGTTCAGAGGTTCCTGAGCTAGCTGGTCCTGAGCAATACCAGGAGTGATGCAGTTCACATCATCTGCTTAGCTTTTCCAGAGATATTGGGGGAAGAGATTGCTCACAGACACTACTTTTTAAAGTGCTGCCTTCAAGGGTCACAAACATTGGATTAAAATGAGCAAGAGTTTAAAATGAAGCTGATTTTCCATGTCCCTCCTTTCACCCTGCAGAGTGGTTGCATTACCAAGCTGGAAAACTTCATTCAAGAGCATCTGAAAATTATCGGGGCGGTGGGCATCAGCATTGCTTGTGTGCAGGTAAAAAGGGCTGAGGGGAGTTTTGGGGTACTGGGCAGAAGTTGAAGGAACTCCTGAGCTTAGGGATGGAAAAAAGACATTTTATTGCTCTTCCCTGCCTGGCACGAAGTTGCCAGGTACTTCGGGGACCTGAGGATTCACCAGGTTCAAAGCAAAAGTCTTTGTGCCAGTCTGGTGAATTCCCTGCAGGTGACATATCCAGCAGGGCCGGGGAAGGAAGGAGTTGTTCTCCGGGCCTGTGGGAGGCCATGGCTCGGCAGTCCAAGGAAGCCCTCCTGTGGCTGTGTCCCATAACTGCCTGCCCTGCAGCAGGGACCTTTGCACCCGGGATCCTAAGGATTATCTCGAGTTACCCAGAATTTTTCCTTCAGCTGTGTCATATTGAAGAACAGCCCTGTGGGTGTTCAGTGATTTATGAGTGGGTGTTAAATCAAGGTGTAGAATGTGAATGTCTTGCACTCTCATTTTAAGAGGTAATGGCACAGGATATTCTGTTTTCATGATGCAGATGTGTCTGGGAGTTCCTCATCTTCCCCTTTGTTCTGGCAAGCAGCCAAATTACACTCCAGGAAGCTACTGGTGGTTAATTACAAGGATTAGCACAGATTGTTTTTTCCTGCTGCCTATTGCAAGCTCTGGGGTGTGTTATCCCCAGGCAGGAGCTGCCTGACACTCCAGTGTGGGTCTGAACTGTTAATTTGCAAGTTGCTGATTCCACTGCATCCAGTCTGTGGTTTTCATGTATTTCTTTCTTCCCTTTACACTGTAGATCTTTGGGATGATTTTCACCTGCTGCTTGTACAAGAGTTTAAAGTCAGAACCGTATTAATAGCTGTGAGAGCTCTGTTGCTCCCCCTCTGCCACTTCCCTTAGCACCTGCCAAACCTGACCACTTTCCACCACCACCACCACCACCAAAGTGTCTGTAACTTGAGTACTTGGCTTTGCAATTGAATGCCTTTAGAACCATGCACTGCCTTACCTGCCCCTCTGGGGAAAGCCACCCTCCTTGTTGTGTACAAGGCAGCCGGGAGTTCAGCGGGTCCTCTTCAGTGTCAAGAAACAAAATGCTGTGGATCTTCTGCTAGAAGCTTTAGCACAACAGTCCCTTGATATAACTACAAAGCAAGATTTATCCAAGGCCATTTCCCTTGAGGCTTCTCCTGAGCCAACACAAAGCTATCAGGATGCTGTAGAAGAATCGTGGTTTGCTCTCCTGAGAAGCGGCTCAGCAGTACTGGGCACTGGCTGTGAGGACAGATGATGGTTCTGCACTGAGCTGGAGCCAGAGCTGAGCTTCTCATATGTGGAAGATTTCTCTCTCCCTCCTGCCAAGTGTGCACCAATATCCTAAGACAGCTGTTCTCCGCCAGAGAGGATGCCTGCCTGGTTACTGGGGGCAGGAGCTACTTGCCCAGCTGACTGGGAGCACAACTTGGTGCAGCTGAAATCTAGGTGTGACAATCATGTTTCCAAGATGTTGTGGGTGCCTTAGGATTTCTCAGCAATGCTTCCTTCTCTTCCTTGAAGCCTCCTCCAACACAGTGCCATTAGGAGCCACAAGAGGCCTTTTGCTTCCTAACAGTTCTGGAGCAAAGATGATGGACTGCCTTTTTTGGGTCTAGTCTGTTTTATTGACTGGTTTCCATCCTGAGTGAGGACTCATTTCCACCTCCTTATTCCCTGATGAGGTTTGGTGAATAACTGGTCTTTTTGTGAGGCTGCCATATCTTGCTACCATTTGGCCTGCTCAGTTAGTGGAAATACCTTTTTCATCTGTTACATGTTGAGAGGTTCCCTTGGTTTGATTTTTCTAACTAACACCTCCAGGTTTACCTCCCTTGGCAGGAAATGGATATACACCAATGTTTTTCAGCCTCCAAATAGCTTGTTAATCAGCTGAGGGTTTTCTGGCTTTGTCTGAAGCTCACTTTACTGGTTACTGCCAAGAAAGTCAGGAGAGTCAGTTTCAACTAGTTGCCCCAGTGTACTTGGTAAATTGGTAGTGCTGGGTTAGCTGTTTGCTGCTGAGGAATAGGTTTTAATTAAATATTGTCTCTGCCCTGGGGTCCTGGACACACACAGGACACAGACATTGCCATGGACTTGGTGCCAGCAGGATCATAGCCTGAATTCACAGGATCTTGTGTTCCTCTTGTCTTGTTCTCTCCTTCCTTGTATGCCTGTTACACTCATGAAGCAGCAGAAAGGGGAGTTTCTGAGCAGTGAAGACAAGCTCAGACCCTTCATAAATAAATTTCTTCCCTCTTCTGGCCTTTTAGCAGTGCTGGCTGAGCCCCTGACAGCAGATAGCCAACATAAGCAGAACATCCAGACCAGTAAAGGGTCTTGCAGCATTGTGGGGGTTTTGGTTCACACAGCAGAAATCGTGGACTGGCGCTAAAGGGTGACACATTAAAATTCAGAGCAGGTCAATCTGAAACTCCTCCATTATCAGTCCTATGAAATAATCCTCAACTAATGCAGAATGAGACTTAGAGGAACTGAGGTGTATCCTTGGTTCCACAACAGTAAGAAAGAGAGGAAAGAAATCTAAATTATTCTGTAATGATCTAAAGGAGAAATTTCTAAATTATTTCTTGTTTTATAGTAGAGTTCCTTAACAAGTATTGACTACTAACTAAGAGGAAAATATGGAGCATGTTGCTTGAAGCAATATTTCTGATTTCTTAAATATATCTTCATAGCTGCCTTTGCCCATTCCCTTCAAACACATTGTACAGGGTTGGGAGAGGCCAGGAAGAACGAGACATAAACAGTAAGTTGGCTTTTGTCCACTGAGTTGTTTTATACTTTTTCTCTGTGTAACAATATTCATCGCTTTTGTGTTTTTTCTAACCCAGTTTAAGTTGCTGGCCAATAGAAAAATAAAGCTTAAGACTCTGTACTGACTGTGTGTGGCACAACTGAAGGGCTTCCATGAGCCAGATGAGTTCTCTGGCTTGCTGCTGAGGAGCCAGCTCCTGGAGAAGATGAATGAAGGGACCAAGCAGGGAAGGAAGCTCGGGAGAATCTGCTTCACATCCCTGCCCCTGCCAGCCTGGTTATGATGTGTTGTGGGGTGCTGCAGGCTGCTCCCCCCTGAGAGCTCAGGGTGCAGAACTCAGGGGTTGCTCAAGGTCACAGGGGTTACTTGAGGTCATTTAGGCTTACTTGAGGTCATTGGAGTCCCTGTTGGGGGTTACTTGAGGTGATCGAGTGCCTGTTAGGGGTTACTTGAGGTCATTGAGTCCCTGAGAGGGGTTCTTGAGGTCACAGGGGTTACTTGAGGTCATTTGAGTCCCTGGTAGGGTTTACTTGAGGGCATTTGAGGTTCTTATAATTGATGAAGGGGTCAAATGAGAACACGGGGTTTAATTATTATGAGCTCGGGCCTAATGAGAAGGTGCAGTTTGGTGTAATGGATCAAAAGCTGCCAGTGCAGTCCAGGGGAGCCCAAGTCCTCAGGGTCACCCAGTGGCCTGCAGTGTCACCCATTATTTGCCCTCTGTCCTGTCAGGGTAGTGTCAGGGGTTGTTATTAGCTTTATTATTATTTATTATTAATTAGTAGTATTAGTTTATTTTATTAGTGTTTATTATAATCTGTAAGCATTAGCATTTATAGTATTGGTATTAGCTATTAATACAATTATTAATAATTCTACTATTGGGATCTGTTAAATTCTATTTACAATATTATGTTTTAGGATCCAGTAGTATAATCACCTATTGCAACCTTAAAACTATGATTATTTATTAGAATGAATAGCACATTTGTTAGTATTGATAGTTATTAGCGTATTATTAGCTGCCACAGGGGTATAAAAGTGTCCTGTTGGAACCTCCATGATTTTGACGCGACCAGGGGCAGGTCAAGAAGCGGGAGCAGACCGATGCCGTGTTCCATGGTCATCCTTCGGGCTGTAGGGGTGGGGATGCCCCGGGACGCGCTCCGCGCCGGCGGTGTCCCCGCCCGCAGTGCGGGGCGCGGCCGCGCGGTGGCGACGGGGACGCGGCGGTGTCCCAGCCCCGCAATACCGCACGGGAAGGGAAGGGAAGGGAAGGGAAGGGAAGGGAAGGGAAGGGAAGGGAAGGGAAGGGAAGGGAAGGGAAGGGAAGGGAAGGGAAGGGAAGGGAAGGGAAGGGAAGGGAAGGGAAGGGAAGGGAGCGCCGCGCCTTGCAGCCCAGCAAAGGGCCCGGCTCTCAGGCTGCAGCACCGCACTGCTCACGAAAGACAGGTTGACAGCTTGACCTGGCCTGCGCTGGGCTCTGAGCGGAGATTTCTGCCAAAAACACCCGCAAGCGTGTTTGCCTGTGCAGGGGAGACAGAGCCGGCTGGCTCGGGAGCGAGCAGCGTCCCGCTGCGGGACTGCTGTGCATTCCTGGGATGCGCTGGGAAAGACAGGAATGTGACTGTGTACACTTACGAGACTTCCTCCCAAGCCCCATTTCCAGGAGAAGTGAGTTGAAGGTGGAGCACAAAACGAGAAGGAAGGGTTGTCCTGGTGCCTTCTATGTCCTTAGGAGTGCAGTGTGGCCACAGCCACCCCTTCTCAACCCCAGAGGGAAATTAGCACCCTTCCTGCAGTATTGTCCTGGGGTGGTGTCTGGGACGTCTGGAGCACAGTGTTTCCAAGCATGAAGCTATTGCTTTAAAGTGATTTCTCTTTCTCTTTGAAAGGGCTTCTGCAGTGTTTGTGCTCAAGGTGTAGCTGCCATCTTACAGCATCCCCACAGCCTCAGGTCTCTTGGGTGCTTCCCCCTCTCTGGAGACAGGAGTACAGGCTTGTCTTGCTTTGGACCTGGAGATTTCAGCCGTGCTAATTGCCCTTTGCAGCAGTTAGCTCAGCCCAGGGCCTGTGCTCCTGGGTTGGCCAGGTGGTCAGCACAATTTGCTCAGGAATAAAGGGGAAAACAGCTGTAGTGGTAAGCAGTTTTTGCAAAGGTCCAACTTTGGGCAGTTACTCTGTTCCTGCTGTTTCAAACAAGATGAGTATTATGCTCCCCTGCAAGGCTGCTTTTAACCCTCAACCAGTTCACAGACATGCCATTTCTTCTCCTGCCGTTTAAATGGGGGAATTTTCCCCCTAGGGAGGCCTTGGTGCCCCTTTCTTTTGCCATTTATGAAGCCTCCCTTCAGTGGTGATTGCAATGTCCTTGTTTTCCTGATGGGCTGGGACTGAGCATGGCTGCAGCAGTGGAGAGAAAGTTGAGGCTCAGGCAGTGATACTCTCCTCCCTGGTGAGATAGGACAAATACAGCCTGCTTGGGAAATGGCAAAGGGGAATGCTCTCTCATTTCCCAGCTGGCCACGGAGGCAAAAGGGAGCAGATTCATGTGGTGCCTTCAAAGATGATAAATTCCTTGTGGGGAGGGAGCACAATGCTCTCAAACAAGCTGTAATCGTATGAGCATCAAAGATGCTGATACCCCCCCAAATGCATTCAGTGACTCATTCCAAGTGCACCATTCTGGGGATCTCAAGTCCTCTTAATGCTCTGCAAAGGAGGCTGCTCCTCCTGCGTGCCGGCATTAACAGAAAGGAAGCTGCAAGGGCTGAGGCCATCAGGATCAGCAGCTTTCCCTCTTCTGATTACGGCTCCTCTCTGCAAAAATGAGCTGCTGAGCATAAGGCATTTCCAGACTTCATTTTTCTGTGTAGTGAACTATGTTGCTGACAAGAGCAGAGCAGTTTCTACCCACATGGAGTGTTGGGACAGCCCTGTGCCCTGGCAGGGCCTGATCCTGCCACCCGCTGCTCTCTCCCAGCATTGGGACAGCAACAGCCAACCCTGCCCCCTTGCAGTCCCAGATGTGACTGACGGCTGTCACATGTGTCCCTGGCAGCCATGGGGGGACCGTGACGGTCCCACTGAGCCCTTTGCACCCCTGGGGTCAGAGACAACCAAAGCAGGCACTGACACCAGGGTGCAGAGGTGTGGGGTGATGCTTTATAGCTTTGGCCTTATGTGCGTGTATGTACATCTGTAGATTCCTGCCACGCTGGAGGATTTCCACTGCTCACAAAAACCCTTTCAGGTGAGGTTTGTATTTCTTTGCTCAGAAAGGCTGGAACCCCTTTACCCGAGAAGTCTGACACTAGAAAAATGTGCTTGATCCTTCCAGACTCATGGTTCCCCTCTCTCTCCTCCCCAGTTCCTGGGAGAGCTTCCTGTTTAATAACCTTTTTACCCTCCCAAGCAATCTTCAGTGGCTACTTGCTTTCCCATGTTGTTTTGCATACTTTGATTCTTTGCTGCCCATTTTGGGATGCAAAATTAAGCAATAATAACCTGAAATGTGAGGCACCAGGCTCAGGTTTTGGACTTCAGCTGCTATCTTTACTCCTGGAGGATGTCAGCTCAGTTCCCTCCAGACTGAAATAACAGCTAATCTCACTACAAAATGACATCTGAAGGCATGTTCCTCCACACCCAGCTCTTGTGGTTCTTCTCTTGCTTCCTCTTATATACTGAGCATCATCAGGACCTATTTTATATTCACCTAAATTAAATCTTGTCCCATTTAAATGTGCCCAACTGTCCAAGGTATCCCAGGCTAATTCACATTTTGTCCTTGTGTTTTCCATCCGTCTTCCATCATTGTTCCACAAACATGGTCAACATTATAATCTATTTCCTTTTCCTCCTTCCTCCCTCTCCCACTGCCCTTTTCCAGGGTTTTAATAGCAGCCAGTTAAAGGATGATGTGCTCTGTCCTCTGCTGAATGCCTTGTGCTCTGCAGAGGGGCTCATGAGTGATTCAGTTGTTTAGGCTCTAGCTGGCTGTTGTGGCAGGATTACTCAACAGAAACAGAGGTTTGTCTACAGTTCCAGATTGAAAAATCCTGAACCCCAAAACAGGGAGCAGAGCCCTAAATAATGAAACAGTGAAGAAGGTTGCATATGTATTAAATACATTTTTCATGTGTATTTCACAGTTCACTTACCACAGGTAATGTCACGGTATCAGGCTATTAAAATCATAGTTCCAACAAATATGGGCTCTTGGCCCCCTTTACACCAAAAAAAAGAACTCTGCCTTCAGGGAGTGAACTGAATTTAAACAAACGTGGGCGAGAAGAGGCAGCATTTCACAAGGAGAGCAGTGCATTGGTGGGGATGTGGTTACGGTTCTGACTGGAATACAGGAGTTGTGTCCCCTGTCTGCCTGGATGCTTGAGGACACCTCTTGTAGCAGGGTTTTTGGCAGAGCTCATGACCCCTTTGGTGAGATGAGCAGCTGCTCAGATTTTGCTGGGACTGGTGTTGGTGTTGAATGGAATGGCAGAGCAGACAGCAGTGCAGTAAAAGTCCATCCTGCACCTCCTGAGTGAGAGCTGAGCTCCTTCTCACCTTCGAGCCCCGCACCAGGGCCTGCTCAGCACGATGGACAAATTAATTCCTAACAGTTTTTCCGTTTCCTTGTCCTCTTAGATTGAAAATTTCCTTTTAGTGCCTATTCAAGCTGTGCCAAGCTCCACAGAGCCCCAGCTGCAACTGCACCTCCTCAGCTCTGTCTGCAATGTAAGTAACGATAAAAATACAGCTCCAAAGGAGTTATGACCCCACAAAACTGCTGAACTCTGGTGGCACTCCTCTTCTAAAACCATTCTGGTTTAGAATCACTCATTTTTTTCTGGTTTCACATAGCCTGGAGCTTGGAGTAAACTTGATTTTGTTCTTGCAGGCAGAGGTTTCTGGAACGTGGATGCCAATACCTTCTGCTCTCCACGCACTGCTACTCTTTTTTTCACTGCTTTAGGATTCAGAGTCTTTCTTAGAGACAGGGTCCAAGGATGATGCTTGTCTCCCTGGGGAGGACCAGGTGCTGCCAGCCTGTGGGTTAACTGGCAGCAGGAACTAGATTGGAGCAGAGAGGCTGTTTGGGATTTGGGGAGAGGGAGCCAGTTCCTGCTTCACCTGCTTAGAGCCAGTTCAGGGGAACAAGTTTTTAATACCACTTTTCCCCAGGAACTGATCTTGGAGGAGGCAGCAAGCCACAGTCCCCTCAGGTGCTCCCACCTGCCCCACACACAGACCCTGCAGGTAGGGTTAGCCTGGCTGACATCACCTTCTGGGCAGGGGTCAGGAGCAATGGGCTCTAATTAAAGCAATTATGATTTTAATAAGGCATAATTGAGCTAATAGCTTTTTTTTTTCCCCAGTCTACATCCTGGATAACCTGAAAACCAACCTGTGAGCTTGTTTTTGGGGCTTGTAGGAGGCAAACACTCACCCCTTGTTTCCTCCAGCTAATTAATCCTGTCTCCAGTCCTACTAGAGGTGGCAGGAGATGGCCCTGGTTGCTCTTAATGAAGTTAGTTCGTGCCTGAGGGTTATTTGAAGGCTTGAAGCTGCTCCCCAGCATCTCTTTGCAGGGCTGGGTCTTTCCTTCTGCTCCTCTAGTCTAGAAGGAGAGGGCTCTGGAACCAACCATGTGGTGGCAAATGGGGAACAACCATCCTTCCCAGCCACCAGGGTCCTGCCCCCGGGCCAGCCAGCAGGACGAGCTCTATGCTGATAGAGGCTGGGAAGCCTGGCAGGCTTAGTTTGGGGCTCCTGTTTGCAGCACTGACAAAGCTGAGGCTGGGGAATCACTGCAAATGAAGTCAACCTTAGACCTGGATCTGAGTTCTTTGTGGTGGCCCAGATCTTGGTGGGAATGCTTCTTCCCACTGGAAGGCTGGTGGTGGCCGCCCTCTCCCTCAAGCCTCCTTGCACCAGTTGCAGTGGCAGCTTGGTGGTGACCCTCTGGGAGGGGCATCTGCCAAAGGCTGGGGATGAGCAGCAGAGCCAGGACCAGGCACTTGGCACCTGGCCCAGCACCCTGTTCCCAAGCTGTCCCTGATGGTTGCTGAGGTCCACCGCAGCCACACTCTTCTGCCCTCACAGGCAGCTCTCAAAAGCATCTCAGCTCTCTCTAGACATCCAGCCCCAGTCATCTGGTGGGATTAAATCCAGCCTGTATTACATCTGCCTAAAAGTTTTCTGGGGACCTGGGGCTCAGCTGCTCCCTGGAGTACCATCTCATGGTGTCTCTGTAACACAGGTACCAACACGATTTTAATACAACTTTTTAAAGTATGCATTTGTATCTTGTAAGCCCTTGAATACAGCAGAGTCCCTTTTATATTGAAATTCAGGATTCTCAATAACATTTTATTATGAGGATTGCTATTTTTGGAATTGCTGTTACTGTGTTATGAACAAGGCACCTAACATCCTTCAATATGAAATCATTAAGGGCACAGCAGAGTTCATTACAGGGGCATTTCTCTGGATTAAGAACAAATCAATACCACACACTAATATCACAGCCTGCTACCTGACTTTGGTTGCAAATAGCACATCCAGAGGCAGATGCTCTTCTTTTGGCCTCTTGTGCTCTTCTTCCAATATCTTATTTACTGTTTTCCCCCAAGCTGTTGTGATGGATTTATGAGCAGACAAAATCCAAAGGTTGTTTTTCCTTGAGCTACCTGAATATTGTAGGTTTTAAAATAAAGAAGAAAGAAATAGCCAGCTTAAGTTTGTGATATTGCAGTAACCTCATATGTAATATGATTTCCCTGCTTCTGGAACTTGGCTGAGGGAGCTGGGGTTGTTTTGCCTGGAGAAAAGGAGCCTCAGGGGTGATCTTAATGCTCTTCACAACTGCCTGGAAGGAGGTGGTAGCCAGGTGGGGGTTGGTCTCTTCTCCCAGGCAACCAGTGACAGGACAAGAGGACACAGTCTAAAGCTGTGCCAGAAGAGATTCAGGTTGGACACAGGGAGGAATTTCTTCACAGAAGGTGATTAGACACTGGATTGGGCTGCCCAGGAAGGTGGTGGTGTCACTGTCCCTGGAGGTGTTTAAGGAAAGACTGGATGTTGCACTCAGTGTCACGATCTTGTTGACTTGGGGAGTTCAGTCACAGGTTGGACTTCATCCTCCTCACATATCTTCCAACCTAATTGATTCTGTGAAACCCCCTGGATGTATACAAGGGGGTGAAGGCTTGAAGTTCTCTCTGTTTATGTTTACTTGATCACATTTAGAGTTTACAATAAGTTTCAGATGGTTTGAGTTAGGAATGCACCTGTGGGAGGCGGGATGGGAAGGAAAATGGATGATAATTTATAAGAAGTCTCCAATAGAAGGAAGAGCTCTGCTGTCCAGGTATTGCCCTGGACAGGTATATGCCCTGGAGAATTTCCTTCTTTGTGGAGATGTGCCCTGTTTGAGATGTGAAAGCAATAGGAGTTTGTTGGCCTCTTGGACATGCTGCCCTGGCTGGGGGCAAGGGGGTGAGGGTAAACACCACTGTTGTGGTGAGTTTGGCCCCAGCCACCATGAAAGACCTTCAATCAGGCAGTGCATGACCTGGGTTGAAGGCTCCAGCTTTGTTCTGGACAACACAGATCCCAGTCCTGGACCTGTCCCAAAGCAAGTTTGCCCATTGGTGGTTTGAGATGAAAGCAGGTGTTTAACTGTGGGGATGCCAGGCTGGCAGGAGTCACCAGCTGCCCTGGCTATTGCTCAAACACCAGGAACCATATCCCAAGATGTCTCTGGCTCTAGCTGAAATGGAAATTTCTCCCTGGTGCTGCTCACAGCTCCTGCAGCACCACATCCATTTGGTTCAGTAGCAGCTCAGGTCGCTGACATGAAAGCTGCCATGGCCAATGGCATCTGTTTCTCTTTATTTATTAGAAGCAATTTTTCATCAGTGGAATTTAATTATTAGTATTTTGCTTTTAAAAATGTTGCTTAATGGAGGAAAGCAGCCATTTGTCTAGGCTGCATTTAATGCTGAGTGGATCCAAAGGGGCTTTTCTTTAAGCTGTTTTGACAATAATATTTAAAAAAAAATCAAATTGGTGAAGTGTGGAGCTGTAGGCCATCTTTGTAATGATCTGAAGCACTCAAGCCCTTATTAACTTAATGCTTTCATTTACTAGCTCATTCCTGGAGGAAGACCTCCTAGTCAAACTGCTATTGCTTTTTAAAAAAACTAAAGTTAGTAATTGCTTCAGTGGCATATCTCATTACAAGGAAAGGCCTACAGCCTAGAGCAGCACTCATCTGATTTTTGTTTCTAAATTTTCCAGGGGAATTTCAGCAAAACCTCTTTTATACCTCCAGCCCAAGTGTTAGCTATTGCATTGCTGCCTATACATTTCTAAACTCAACTAAAAGTTCTGAATTCCCACTCTCTTTGGAAATGGGAGGCTTGAGGGCTTGGCTCTACGTGTTATGGTATTGGGGAGGAGCTGGGCAGAGCCCATCAGCTGGTGGGTAGGGGCTGCTCAGTGCTGGGAGGAGCACATCCCATTTCATCAGGACTTTAGCCCCGAATAGGTGTCACTGCTCTGATTACCCTCTACCCCCTTGCCCTTGTTCCATAAAGTGGACGCTTCTCCTTCTCCCTCCTATCACTGCCTGGGAAGAAGCACACTTTCACACACACTGCTGGAAGGAAGACTTCATTAAAAAGGAAAAAAAGAAGGGGGGGGAGGCACTTTAAGGCAGCTTTCAATAAATAGCTGGGGATAATTGGGCTTTAGCTGTGTTCTTATAAACCTTCTGGATTGGTGGGTACAGTGATGCTTCTGATCTCTAAATTGCTGCAACAGCTCAGAGCAGCAGCTTTCCATCAGCAGTTCCCACAGTGGGCTCTGCTTAGTGTCAAAAAGTGATTTGAAAAAACTCTAATTAAAAATATTCCATTAGGATTTGAGGATATATGATAGGGGTTGCTGATACGAATGCAAGAAGACACCAGGGGTTGGGTGAGGTTAGGCTACTCCTTGTTGCTCATCTCTGATGGTTTCTGAAGAGTGGGATGTGCCATCCCAGAGGTTCTGAAAGGGAAACTGAGGCATTGCACTGGTTGCTCAAGGCTCACATTAACTAGCCTGTATGTTCTTGTCAAGGCCTGTCCCTGAACACACACCATGAGCTGGAGCCTTTTTCTGTCTTTGAAAGACACAAGCAAGGTGTTATGTAGAGATGGGCAAAGGGAGTCTCTGCTGCTGCTGTGGACCAGCCTGAAGAATGCAAATAGAGAGTGGAATAGGATGGACCCAAAGTACTTCAGGGAAGATTCCCATTGAGCTTCATGCACTTGGAACGAGTCTCTGAAGAGATGTTGGCAAGGAAAGTGACATTTAGGTAATCTCTGAAGAAATTCAAAGCTTGTAGATACAGCTGTGGTGAACCACTAGAAATTGTGGAAAGCAGCAGCTCACAAAAGGTCAGTATCTAAAAGTGGGTGTTGAGCACAGCTGTCCTACTTCTGGCACTGATTTATTCAAAGTTTTTTTAGAAGTATTTAATGTCTTGGAGTTCTCTGATGAGACTTGCTTTTAAAAGAAGGAGATGTGATTTCCAAAGAGAGAGTATTCAGTATTTATTCTTCCTTTCTCTAAATCCAGCTTGTGGGATGGGCAGTGTGTTAATTCAAAATCATTGGTGCCCACTGAATGGCTTGACCACAGCCTTTTCCATTTGCTTTGTTAACTGCCAGGGTTCTTGAGCTCCCTAAAGTCTGTGGGCTTTTAGCATTTTGTCAGCTGTTCCATGCTTTTCTTTGATATTTAGTTGTTCATCTTCTAAAGAGCAGGAAATAATGAGCCCATTTTATTAAAAAACTTGCATCGTATTTGGGAGGGATAAAGAAGGGCTTTCCTGCATGAATTTTCTGGCTTGGCTGTTACAAGACTCAGTGTTAAACACAGGAGCAGGTGTATCCTGAGAGTAATTGTGGAGAAACCTATGTGGTGCTTGGGATCTCAGTGGCTTCACCCCTGCTACCTGTGCCCTACAGCCAAAGACAAGGTGTAGCTCACCACAAAGGATGACCGACACACTCTGGAAGGTGTGTCTTCGTGGAAAAGGAGAAATTAGATTAGGGGTGCAAACCCTAACATTTTCTGCATGAATTGTCTCTACATTCCCTATATATTTTTGGAAGGGAATGTGAAGGAGAAAGCAATGAGGGTTTAAACAAGACTTATTCCCATGTGAATATTGTGCTGCTTCCAAACACCAGCCCGAAGAAAAGCCTTCCAACTGCCCCTGCGTGGCAGGAGTCACTGCAGCTGAAGGTACCTTACCTTTTATCTTCTTCTATGGCCTTATGTGCTAGAGGTGCACATGGCTGAAGTCTGCAGCAAGATCTGAAAGTTCTTTGAGTGCCTAATGCTTGGGCACCTCAAAGAGCTTTTCTTAGCAGAACTTAACAAAATGAATTAATCCTGGACACCTGAGTGGTGTAGGGCACCACAGGTTACCAGGTCATTTTAAGTCACATAAGTTAATGAAAAGACTCCAACAGACTTCAGTGGGCAACACATCAAACCATCCAGCACGGCAGAGTCAAAGGCTTGGCCACATGCTCCCTGCCCTGGGTTTTCAGACATCTTTATTGTACTGTCCCCACTGAGCAATTAAAAATGCTTTCTCACTGACTGGAGGACCTGAATAAAAATTGGGGCTGAAAGGAAAGCCACAATGTAAATCATGGTGCAAATTCACTGAAGGGGAAAGCAAATCTGTGTTCATATTCTGGGCAGTCAGAGCCAGGTGGAAGCAACATTATCATGGAGATGTTAGAAACTATTTGGAATTACACTGATTCTAGAGGAAGATAGGTTATTTGGTTCCAGTTTTGTTTGCTTTTTTTTTTTTTTTTTTTTTTTTTTTTGGCAGGGCAAGGATTAATTTTTCTTGTAGGGCCATTTGCAGGGAAAGACGTAGCTCCTGTTCTGGATTCTCAGAGATTGTTATCAAATGTTGTTATCAAATTGTTATGAAATGTAGCTTTGTAGCCACAGGGCTAGTTAGACATCTTGATGGAAATACACTGCTATGGGGGTTTGTGTAATGGTTTTAATCAGGATTTTGAGAGTTTTCATATTTCTTCATATAGACAAGAAACACATACAAGAAGTCAGACTTTAGTATCTAATTCCAGACTGCATTTAGGGAAAAGTCATGGGAAGAACAAAAGCCCAGCACACATCTCAGTAAATCACCTTGGGGCAAGACCCTCGCAAGAGGTGGTTTTTCAGAGCAAAATTCCTTTTGAGATATAAAACCTGAGGCTCATTACAGATCAGCACAAGAGCATTTCACTTCCTTCCTGCAGATGGACTCAGAATTATGATCAAGAGGGTTTTTTTGTTTAAAATTGCCATTTCAAGAAACATAAAGCTTTCCGAGCACACACAGCTTGGTGCTGATGCTCCAGGTTGAAGCAGGGCGCTGAGCTCCACAAGCAGTTCCTCTGTACTTCCATGACCTCAGCTCCCACCGTGTGTCACAAGCAGTGCTTCGTTATTTCGGGATGATTGTGATGTATGAAGGGAGGCTGTGGCTTGGGTGACAGAGGGTCTTCTGTCACACTTCTAATTTTGACTGCTCGCTTTCCCAATACCAGGTGTGCTGGCTTTGGCTGGGCTGGACCTAATTCTCTTCACAGAGGCTGGTATGGGCTGTGTTTTGGATTTGTGCTGAACACGGGGTTGGTAATACAGAGATGTTTTTGTTATTGCTGAGCAGGGCTCACACAGAGCCAAGGCCTTTTCTGCTTTTGGTACTGCCATGCTGGGGAGGAGGCTGGGGTGCCTGGGAAGGTGGGAGAAGACACAGGCAGGACAGGTGACCTCAACTGACCAAAGGGATATTCCAGGCCAAATTAAATCAGTATGTAAAGTGAGGGGTAAAAAGGGGGAAACATTTGAAGTGGTGCCATTTGTCTTCCCAAGAAACTGTTACATCTGATGGGGCCCTGCTCTCCTGGAGACATCCAAACACCTGCCTGCCCATGGGAAGCAGTGAATTAATTCCTTGTTTTGCTTTGCTTTGCTTGTGTGAGCAGCTTTTGCTTTCCCTATTAAACTGCCTTTATCTCCACCCACGAGTTTCCAGCTTTTACCCTTCTGATTCTCTCCCCAGAGAAAGTCGTTTCTGCTGGTGGGAAATGAGGGAATGGCTGTGTGGGGCTTGGTTGCTGCCTGGGGTTAAACCACGACCTGGGTTAGTGTGAGCCCTGCAACAGCTTTTCAAGACAGATTTGAAAAATTTCCAAAATGTTTTACATGTAAAGTGAATAAGTGACTGCAGAGGAGTGGTGGGATTTTTGTATTTTTCAAAAACTTTCAAACTGACAAAATTCTCCATGTAATTAAGGACTGCATATTCACTGCCATTTTTCTTCTTTTTTTCCCCACTGCTGCCTATGTGTTGATTTTGTTAAGGGCTTCTTTTTCTGGTTGAGGGAAAACTGAGGCTTTTTTATTTCTTTTGTGTATACACGTCTTTTACATTGTCTTGAAAAACTGTAGTTGTTGTGAGCATGTTTAATGGCTCTTCCCAAAGACATCTGGCAGGTTAGAAAGCAGATCCAATACTCTTATGTTATTAACCACTGCAGAAGGTAGCACAGGGGAAGTGACAGCAAAAAGGGAATTACTTTTCTAGTTACCAATGAGCAGGGGTGAAAGATGGGATTTATAGAAATCCATTGAAAATTTCAGACTCTCTACAAAAGGATTTAAGCTCTGCTCCTGCTCCTAACCCTCCCAAGGAACAAAATTCTTGAGATAATTTTTCACATGATCATGATTAACTGTAGTCTTTGCCACATTACAGAAATGGCTTTTTTTTGGTTAATGCTGCATTTGCAAACTCCTGGGGAAAAGCTGTGATGCACACAGGGTCTCAAGGGCTGCATGAGCTAATATTAGAGCCTGCTGTGACTTAGTCTTGCTGCTCAGGTGTTTTTGCGGCTCCATGAGTAGCATCTGTCTGAGGGAGTGATACCAGACTGCCATTGGCTTCCACTGCACCCTGGTTTTGAGAATAGTAATGAGAGCAACCAAGGTGGGTTTTTCTTATTCCTTCACATTTTTTGAACGAGGTCTGCTGTGTTTTTGCAGACTGCATTGTCATTATTAAGTATTTAGGAGCCATAACTTTTAATATCAGACAACTTGGCACCCGCTTTGAAAAGAAACATGTTATTCTAAAGCAGAAAATGAGATTAGAAATTTGCTTTTGCAGATAGAAACCAAGTCCTGTCAGCTCATCTAATCCAGTTCCTTGGCAGTGATGCAGGCCAGCTTTCTGCACGGCATTCCTGCATGGCTGCCTCTGCCAGACGTTCCCGTCTGGGCTGCTGCGCTCCCAGTGCGGCTCGCGGAGCGAGTGCGGGGCCTGCTGATGGATCTGTGAACAGGCTGGCACGCAGGGCTGTCACACCCCGCTCTGACAGGGAAAAGCATCCTACATGAGTTCACTTGGGAAACGTCATCCTCTAGTTCAGTGTCCCTTTTACAAAAAAGCCTGAGAGAGAAGGGAAGAGCTTTTTTTGGTTTGTTTTTATAAAGTGTGTTCAGCTTGCTAATACAGCAGGCATGCAGAACATAGCTACCCAACCAACTATGAAACAAATGCTAGAATTAATTGCTTAAATCTCTTTGCATTAGGGTAAAGCACAGGTTTTAAGATGTCTTCGGTGAAGAATTGCTGAATATGAGAAACATCTACTACTGTCTTGTAGTAAATTGAAAAGCAAGTTCAAGTGTAAGGATTGGTTGGGTGATAGCCAAAGGCAAGCAGCAGTCCTGCCTCTTGTTTTGTGAGACAATCTGGTTTTAAGCTTTGTGGGTACAAGTTTGACCCAGCACATTAAATAAGCACATTTAATAATGACTATTTCTGTAAACCCAGGGTTTGTTCAAACCAGATTCTTTGTACTACAAAAAAGAATCCACAGAGATACTTCTTACCCTGCAGCTGATACATGAGTGCCAAAAGTTTAATTGCACCAAAGAGCAACAGACTGCATCCTAAGGAATTATCACCTTTTCCAGCCCATTCTCTATTGGGCTGCTGTAATGATGAACTAATGCTGCATTTGCATGGATTCCCAAACCTGCACAGGTGTAGGAATGGCCCTCCTTCACTTTCAGGTAAGATGGGTGTGTCTGCCTGTGGACACACCATGCACCTTCATGCATGGCAAAAAACAGAGTGAAAACATGATCCAACTCATAAGCTGATAGTGCAAGCAAAAGGTGAGACCCTGGGGCATGGTCAGTGCCTGTCTTAGGCCCCAGGGCATGGTCAGTGCCTGTCTGGATGTAGGTGACCTTTCCCAGCCCTGCAGCTCCAGCTGCCCTCTCTCTGTTTCAGCCCTTCTCTGTCGGGCCAGGCAGCACCGCAGCACACGCGCAGCAACATGAAGTCACTGACACGATGAGCGGTGGAAAGCGTTTGTACCAGCCACAGAGGGGTGCAGGTGCTTGGCAGCAGCAGCACTTTGATCCTGTTCACACCAGCATGCCTCAATTCTCACATCTAGTGCTCTCCGTGGAGACACTCAGACATGTTTTGCTTAAATGAAGGCACTGCACCATCTGAATCACTGTTTTTGTGATACAGCAGCCCCAGTGTCTGGTAAGGATTGGGGTAGAGAACACAAGTTGACTTTAACTGCGGTGGGAAGCAATCTCTGCGGGCTCCAGCAGCTTTCTGGAGCAATGCCTCAGAAACTTACCCACTTCCATGTCACTGGAACCACAGTTCAGTCCTGTGTTTCTAACCCATGCCTGCCTAGTATAGGACACTGAACTGGGTATTGGTATTCAGCAGTACCTCTAACCTTAAGGTAACCAGCAAGATCCAAGCATACACTTTACTTTATCCAGAAACTGTAGGAAGGATACAAGGAAAAAACCTCCTTTATTTCAACATTTTAATGAAATATAATAGTTTTTCTACATGGACAAACATTTGGTTTTACTAGCAGAAGCATCTAGAAGTTCACAACTCCAAACATGGATTTAAGAAGAAGCATCCAAACTTTTAATCTCTAGATCTTGTTTAAGTGGACTTCATCATTCCTTTGTTTCCTTGAAAGAGGTTAGTGGCTTGGGGCAGTATTTTATCCAGAAGATAAACATCTCTTGATGGTTGCACTACAGTTGGCTTTCATCCTTTACTGCCTGAAGTCCAGTTTCAAGTTTAAATTAGAGATACGTTCCACATGGCTTGCAGCACAGTGCTTTTTCCATCTCATTTCTCCAGGGGTGCATAATTCAAAAGCTTCTCAATCAGATCCACATGGGCAAGGAGCATTCTGCGGCAGCAGTATCTCTTCAAGCCAAGGGCATCCAGGGCATCTCTATTAACAAACAACAATAAAAAAACATAACAGATGAAGTGAGTCAGAACCATGTGTAAGCGTTTCCTAAGCAACACACTGATTACTTTGAGCTCAGTCATGGAAGAAAATTTGTTTGCAGTTCAAAGACAGACAGAAATTCAGCATGTCCCGTTAATGCCCTTTTCCACGTAGTGCTGTTGAGTGTGTTTGCCTATTCTCCAGCTGGCCAGAGCACAGGATATGCTGCTGAGAAGGGTCCCCCCCAGCTGCCACCGCTTTCAGACGGCACTGTTTTAACATGTTTCTGTAAACTGAGGATGATTCTTGTCTATTTCACAAGATAAATTTAAGATCTGAGCCACGCTAAAAAGGTGAGATATACAGAAACTAAAATAACTCGGAACACAACCTCCCCCACACAGGGATGCTAATTCTGAGGACGGCTACAATCCTTCCCAGCTCCCATGGGAGAAGGCACTCAGTTATACAACCTGCCCCCCACATACATACAAGTAAGTAAGTGCAGACTGGTCAGAAATCAGTCTTTCCACTGAATTCCTTCAGAGTGACTGCTCCAGATTCTTATGTTTGGGTAGAGGATGTTGAGTCATCCTAGCCTGAACCACTGCAGGTGTTTTCCAAGGCTGTGGCTATCAGACCTCTTAAAGGTCACGATACTACCATGATATTTAGCTGCAACCTATGAACCATAAATCCAGTCTGATACTCCTTCAGAATGTGACATTTGTGAGACATGCCTGATCTCAGGTTTATATGATGATACTGATATAATGCAGTGCAATAAAGCGTTTGCTCAAAACAAACTTAATTTCCTGGAACTTGTAATTCTCCTGTAGGAATAGGCCAATGGATACTTTTCTAAAATACAAATGACTGAAAGGAAGCCTCTGCCTAAGCTGGACCATGGTAAAAGGTTGTTTGGCTTCAAGGAGTGCAGTCTAACTGCAGGAGCCAACTTCCAGCAGCTTCTCTGATGTCATTCAGTCCTTGCAACTGTTGATAGTGCAGCAGGGCTGCTCGCTCTAGGACAGCACCTGCAAAACTTGTTTTAGAGAAGTATAAGAACACTGTGGGCATTTTAAAGAATGTTTATAGATAACATCACACGATGCCTCAAGTTTCCAAAACACTTGAGAACAAAAGCATTTGATGTGTGTTGATAGGTAAATTTTAAAAGCTAGCTGGAGAGTTCTGAACTCTCATATGCAGTTATCAGAGATGCAAAATACTAACATTAATCACAATTTCCAAAGTCATACTATATACTTTAAGACAACTTTAGTTGCATTTGTCTTTTCCTCCAGCTTCCAAGGACTTGTGGAAAAAGAGCACAAAGGGACAAACAGAAAGGTGTGGGTGTATTTTTAACTACTGAGTCTTCAGACAAGTTTTCCCATTTTGTCCATCCACCATTAACAGTGATTCCAGTACTGCACTGTAAGATTTTAGCTGTTTGATATCTGTAAACTCTACTTCTTACAACACCATGATTGCATTAGTTTGAACAAGCACCCCAGAATCAAGCCAGTGACCACAACAATTGTTTTCAAGTGAGCATTTGTCAATGACAACACAAAACTCCTATACAAAAGCAGAGGAACAATAAAGATAGGGAAAATATTAAAATGTAATGCCTAGAATATATGTCAGAAGCTCTATCAAAAAAGTCCTGGTAAACTGTAGTATGAGTGAAAAATAATTAACAGCCCATGGTATTGAAATGCTTTTAACCCCATATATGAAATAAATAAACTTACATGTAAAAACTATTAGGATCCCCAACCACTTGAATGAAACCAAATTATTTGCTTTCTACTTAACATCTACTTTCTACTTCAACGTCACGTAAATTTCTCTTTCACCCCTCTGAGCTGCAAACATCCATGGTTATTTTTTTCTGTTTCATACTTAAACTTGATGAAAGTGTATTTCTCAAGTTTTCTTCTCAAAGCTTTTGAGGTAGTGTCACCATAGTTAAGGCTCTCGAACTATTAGCAGAAACTCTGGCTATGCAAAGGATGCACAAACTCCTTAACACAGAGTTGTCAGGACTATCAGTAGGGTATCTAAAGCAGTTAAAACTTCTTTCTCCACCAAATCAGTACTTAAAAATAAGGTTAGCAACCCTGGGTTAAAATGCTTAAAAAAAAAAAACCAAAAACCTAAAAATGCTAAACAGTTCTTACACGTGTAACTTTTTTTCCTTCTCTCCCTTTAAAAAACTGATCACGTTGGTGTCAAACTTGGGTATATGGAACGGGAAGGGAAGAAACAAGCAAATGCGTATAGAGTTACATATATGGGAACATTTTGGGTGCAAGGGCCATCACTTGGCAACTTCCACATTACTGCCCTGAAAGATTCAATGGGGAAATAAGTACTTTGTGCCTACTGCAATTTCAAACTTTTGGTTAAACGATCTCAGAATGTACCTGTAGTTTTTAGCCTCCTACGTCTCTTTTATGACGCCACGACCCTGCACTTGTGCCTCTGGCCCTGCCTTGCCAGGGAGGTTGGACGAGATGATCTCCAGAGCTTCCTTCCAACCCCAACAGGTCTGGGATCTTATGCACCGTGTACTTCACCCAAGGCGTGAGTCGAGCAACACAGAAACAAAACTCACCCTTCCGTGTACTCCGCCTGCAGAAGGCCAAGGTAGGCTTCCCACTTGTTCCCCACTATTTTGCCGCACGTGAAGCACCTGACCGGGATGATCATTTCTGCGCCGTGGCTACAACGACACAAACACCGCGTCAAAGCCCTGCGCAGCGACCGGACACCGCGCTCCGCCACCCGCGCTCAGGACTGCGCTGCCCCGCGCCGGCACGCACCACCCTGGCGGCGGCTGTGGGGTGCGGAAGCCCGGTCCCGAGAGCTCCCTGGAGGCGAACGACCGGCCCCAGCCCCGGCCCCGGCCCCGATCCCGCCCGGCACCTCTGCGGCCCCGCGAGCGGCTCCCACCGCGCGGCTCCTCCGCTGCCGATGGCCGCCGACCGCTGGCCGCCACCACCACGCCCGGTCGGGGGAAACCGCGCCGCCGCCGGCCGGCCCGACACAGCGGGCAAGCGGGTTGAGCGGCCCTACTCCCCTCTGTGTACTTGATGGTAGCAGCCCGCGGTACGGCGTCCCCGGCGGCCCAAGAGAGGGCGCGCGCCCGCGCGCGCGGGGGGGGTGGGCTCGCGACGGCGCTGGGCGCGCGGCGCGGTGAGTGGCAGCCGGGGCGCCCCGAGCGCTGAGCGGCAGCACCGCGACCGCCCCCGCGCCGCCTCCTCCCGCCGCGCCCGGGCGGGCACTTGTTGCATTGCGAGAGGGCTTCGGCAGCGGGTGGGCTTCTTATCCCATCCTGGCTGAGGTACCGCAGCGGGAAGCGCAACTGGTGGTTGCGGCGCGGCAGCCGCCCGCCCGCTCTGGCGGAGGGGTGAAGGGTGGGCATCCCGGCGGGCAGGGCTGAGGGATGAGCCGGGGCGCCCCGAGGCAGCCCCGCGTTCTTCCGCGCCGCGGGCAGGGGCGCCAGCGCGGTGTATCCTTCGCTCCCCCGGGGCAGGGGAACGGGGGGCGGTGGGACCCGCCGCTGTCGCCGTGTCGCGACCCTGTCAGCGCAGCTTCGCGGCGTCGCTCGGGGCTCTTTGCCCGCGGTTCGGCGGCTCCCTCGGGCGGGAGGCGGCGGCACAGCCCGGCGCACAGCCCGCTCCCGGCGCTGCGGGGCTGTGCCGCGGCTCCGTACAGCCTGGACAGGCGATGTCTCTCTGGTGGCACTCGCCCTCGAGCCCCGGCCGAGTTGCGGGCGCTGCGGTGGCTGCGGGTTTCCGAGAGTTTCCAAACTCCGGGGCCATCTGGGACGCGGCGCCGTCCCGTTAGCTCGCGGTGCTGCTCCGCCCTGCTGTGACCTGTGCGCGGCTGAGCTCCCAGAGGTGTGCGCTGCCCCCGGGTACCGCCTGCTGTCGCGGAGGTGCCCGCGCCGAGAGGAGCCTTTCGGCGGCGGCCGCGGCCCCTGCCCCGGCCCGGGGGACAGTCAGCGGCTGGCTGCGGGCAGCGCGACCGGTCCCGCTGGGCACCCGCGCCGGGGAGCTCTGGTGGCAGAGGATAATGCATCTTACTCGCATTTCCTTAATCTAAGGATTGGGGAAGCATTAGGCACGGGATGTGTGTGCTTAGCGGAGGGAAGCGTGCTGTGATGGGTACAAACTTTGGGGACAGGCACCGCTGTTCTGGAGACTCTGGGATGAAGCATTCCTCTGTCAGTCCTTATTGCTCTCTCGTTTCAGCGTTAGCGTTATGCTAATTGTCCTTAGGAGAGCAGAAATTCTCCCAAAGTGTTATTATTTTCCAGCTAAAGTATCTGTGAGTTGATACAGTGCACAGCGCAGAGCCATTAATGTCAGGCATATAAATAATTGTTTCTTAATGCACAGCTTATGTTAATACGTCTTTTGTGACTATTTTTTGAACGACTGGATTATTGACCCTCTGCACAGAAATGCCAGACCTAACATGAACCATAAAAAAGCAAATAGTTTTGTTTTAATAAATAAGGGCTTGAGGTTGAAAGCATTTTTACAATTCTATTGCTAGTGAAAAGACAGTAATTTTTGCAGTCGCAGGAATAATTATGCGCAGTTGTGAATGAAGCGAATTGACTTGGCATGGAGGGTTCATCGCAGGATGAACCTCCTGCGATCTCTAGATTATGATCATTATTGTTATTGTAGGCCAGTGGGAGCAAAACCATGTCTTTTTATCCTTTGATTTTCTTTCAGGGGTTGGAGGGGGTGGGGAGTTGTGAATTTGAAGATTGTGCTTTGATGCATTTTCAGTACCAGGGCTCCAAAGTAATTTTCTTACTGAACTATGTGGTAAAAGGCATTTGTGTTTGGAGATGGAAATTTGCAATTGAGAGTGAGAAAGAGGGGCTGGAGCTGGGCTTCATAGCTGAGCCACATCATTAGATATAGGTTAGCATTTTATAGCTGCCTTGTAGAAATGTGCTTGCTTATTTCTTAAAAACAAAACTGAACTTTAACTTTTGGACCTAGTTCACATATCTGACTTTGCTTAGTGTCTTTTTTTCAAAGCAAAATGTACTCGGCTTGTTTGCACGCCATTACTTTAACTTTGTCGTGTCTTTTCTGGGTAACCTGCTTTAGCTGGGTGATGGACCTAATGAACTAATAGGTCTTTCATGGCTGTAGCTGCTTTGATCCTAGAAATTGTAAAGATTTTTATGAACTTTGACCTGGAGAGACTGCTACATACCAAAAACATCTTCTGCTTAATCTGACCATTTGCCAAGCTGCAGAAGTCTGTTTAGAAGAGCTGTGGGAGAATGTGCACACATGTGACTGTTTGGGAATTAGTCAGTGTTTTATGGGCTGTTAGCTCACGCTGATTAGGAGGACTGCAGCTTGAGCCATTTGTGGCATTGTCAGCTTTCCACTCTTGTTCAGGTGAGCTGGGTACTGATGGCACTCAGCTGTTAGTGTTTAGTGAAATTTGATCCCTTCAGCCATCTTTTTGAAGAGGGCGGAAAGAATTCAAGAACTGTGTCTCTTTAAGCATCCTTTGAAGAAGAATTGCAAGAATTGAAGTCCCAGCTCTTAGAACTAGAAGTACAACTCTTTCTCACAGTAAGTTCTTACCACATTTCTGGTCTCTTGCCACCTTCAATAAGCAGCAGTCCTCAAACTGCTGATTCTTTGGACCTTCAGGCAGCCTGCTGGTCAGAAAACCCACTGGAGCCCTCATCAGCATTAAGCAGAAGAGACTGCCCTGGAATTAATCGAGTTGAAGAAAGCTTGAGAACTCTGGGCTGCTTTCTTGATGTGCAGCTGGAGCAGCTTGAGCAGCTTCTGTCACGTGGGTTTGTTGTGAGGCAGTGTAGATAACACACCCACCTTCTTCCTGTGATCTGAACAACTTCTGAAAGCTGACAGTGTTCTGACCCACTGTCACTGTTGGGATGAGGCTCCTTCTTGGTAGTTTGTGGTGGATTTAGATCTGTAAAATGCAGCTAGGCATCGCTGCTCCATGGCATTGTTAGTGATGTATACTGAAATCCGAGGCTGGTGATTAAGGAGTAGACTCTGCTTCCTGTTCTCCCATCCACAAAATGCAAGGGAAAATATTGCTGCTTGTTTAGAAAACAAACAGAAATGAAGTCAGTTAAGTGACCTGGCGGATTGAACTACTCCTAAAATACTTCTGTAGTGGCCGTATGACCTCCTGCAGCTCATGCTGGCAGATTGTATCTTTTCTGACCCTGTCCCTGTAATTAGGGCTGGAGGAAAGACTTGTGGGATCTCTGCACTTGCACTGGTAGCATGAGAAACTGGTAGCTAAAAGGTATTTTTTACTTTGTTGGCTGCAGTAGGTCCGGTTTAGGTGTGCACTGTCACGAGTCTGGAATATTTTGACCTTTCACTACTTTTCACCTCCTGTTGTTTTTCCCCTTTTTCTGACTTTGCTTATTCTGTATACACTTCGATAATGACCAGAACTAAACACGTGGGTCTTTTAATATCTGACTTGCCAATGGTATTCAAGGGTAGTGAATTGTTATTTAAATATAGGACTTTTTACAACAGCTTTTCTGTGAAGGATTGTTTTAGTGCTATTGATCATGATGCAGACTTCTATAAAGCTGTGGGTAGCCCTGTTGGCCCTGCTTGGAGTTGAAAGCTCTATTCCCTGTTGCTCCCTGTGGTTATTTAGAGAAAGAATGTTGACAATTTTCTCTCCATCTCCAACTAACACTCAGAATCCTGTGCACAATGGCAGAAGTACTATATTCAGTGTTTTACTCCTTGAGGACCCAACGAGGCCAGAGAGGGAAGAATCCTAAGGGGAAGACTCACATGAATTGTGAAATGAGTGGTTAAATAGGACATTAGTCAGGAACTGAAATGTGAAATGGAAAGTTTAATGTATATAAATAATTTACATAGCAGTAGAGAGTCAGAGCAAGAGGGAAACATACAAAAACAAACATGCAGAATGAAGATTGGCTGTTACTTTTTCAGGCACATTTTCCACTCCAAGTTTGCTAAATCCTGCAGACATACTCCTGGGCTTTCTCTAGTCCTGGTTAACTACTCAGAAGTGTGTCATTCTTCCTATTCCACAAAGGGTGAAGGAAAGCGGCTCCCTCTGGAAGTCCTTCTTTCCCCTCTAAGGCATGAAGGCTTAAGGAGCGAGGAGTGGGATGAAATATAGATTTGTTTTCCCCTTGATTATTTTTTTAAAGTACTTTTTAGTGAATGACTTTCTTCCCCCAGCTCCACAGTGCAATTGGGTGTAGTGATGTGATGGTGGGGAGGTGGAGAGGGCCAAGGAGAGGCAGGGATGATGGAAGCAGGAAAGACTTATCTGCTCTGTAGAGCTCTGTGTTGTTGGTTGCCCCACACACTATTTAAGAGCTGCTCAGGCCCTTGGATTTAGTGAAACAAATACTGAAGCTGCTAAGCAAGGAGGAAATGAGGAGAAATCTCTCTAAGCTGGGGATGTGACTGCAGCTCTACTGTAATACCACACAAGCCTGATGCTGCTGATTTCATTAAAAGCATCATTCAGGACCTCAAAGCAGGTTTTAATACTTTATGTTTTTTTAAATATGCTGACCTTATCTGGTAAGCCTGTAATATTCATTGCAATGAAGAACAGCTGCTGCATAAATACATATATAATATCAGTTGCCAATTCTGTAAGCTGTGCTGAGACTGTGACTTGCTTGAAGTGGGGTTGCTATTAAAAGGCAGGTGGCAAGATGTTTATTTTGCACCTTGTTAATTGCTTGTTTTTTCTGCTGTAATTGGCTTCCTAATGGGGGCAGAATACATTTGGTTTTGCACACAAAGCTTCATTAGTGACAACTGATGGAACGATTCAGAAGGTGGGATTTAGATGAAATATATATATATATATATATTGAGTAACAGATGTCTCTGCTAAATAGAGTATATGAGGAAGTCCTGTAGATGGAAATGTTTTCCCATAAAATGATTTAAGATGTTCTAGTGTTAGGTATAAAGATCGCTGCCTATTACTTGAGAAGGGGGCAGAGGTGTTGTTATTTATGTTATTTTTGTAGGGCAGAGATTTTATTCTGCTTCACTAAATAGGAGTTAGGATGCTGGGATGGTGCTCTCTGCTCAGGACTCTTGGCATCCAGGTATTCATAGAGAGATCTTTGAGGATCTCTGTGGCATGTTTAGAGATTGCGCCTGCTGACAGACTGGGAGATGGTGAGCAGTGCTGGAATTCTGTAACTTTCTAAGCTTTGTGGAGCCATCCCTGTCTCCTGTGTTCAAGAGCTGTTCCACTGGGCCCTTGGAGGCAGGACATGGCTGTGGAAAAGCATAGCTGGACCATCCATGATCCTGGCTGTGCTTACAAGTGAGAGCTGATGTGGTGTTCTAGCTATGGGTGGATGCTCCACAAAGACAGTTCTTGTTTCAATAATGACTTTTTTTTTTTTTTTAATGTGGTGTAAGAGAGTTGTCTGAGAGTCATCAGGGTGGTCATCTGACACCATTGTGTTGGAGACCATGAACAGATTTTTGTGCTGTTCAGTTTAATATGCTCTTGTACCTGCAGAGGTTTTATGAAAATTTTGCCTGCTGTAGGTGAAAGGTGAGTGTACTTGTGTGTATGTATGCATGTGTATATAAAATTAATAATGAAAGGGTAAGATGACTCTTCATGGATATGAAGCCCTCCTGTCCTCCCCTTTTATTTTTTTTTTAAGCTCTGTGATGGGATTGAAAAGTAGACCTGTCTATTCCCTACTTTTCTACTTCCTCAGATGTCAGTATTTAACTAGTTTAAGACTGGATTTATTTGTCATGTTTCTTCTTAGTAAGGTGACTTCAAGGCAAAAGTATTGCCAGTCTTGGATTGACATATTTTATAAGAAAAAGTATTTAGTACTTGAATATATCACAGCCTAATTGGCTGTTTTATGTTGGAGGGGGAGAGTAATATCCTGAGGCAGCATTTTAATCAGAAAGACTGCCCATCAGCTCTATTCTTCCATGTAAGTGTCCTCAGATGACAAAATAATCCCCTTTCTTGGGATAGTGCTTTTAATTTCTGCAAAAATCTTTTTTTCCCCCAGAGGGAAGAATGGACTGTGTAGTTGAGGTGAGGGCAGGACTTGTCAATTATTAATGCTTGAAGGGAAAAGCCCCAAGGTGGTGTTCTTCCATAGAGAGAAGACTGCATATTCCCACTGAGCTCATGGATGTGCTTTTGCCTCTGATATGCTTCCTGCCTTTGGCTGGGAACCCTTTTCTCTGGGTGTATTCATGGGCCCCCTCCCATCACGGTTTATCTCTAAAGGCACTGTAGGGAGCCATCCCTCTTGTAGTACTTTACCATGGCATGTATGAATTTCTGAATTCCAATGAAAAGGAGCAGGGTGGGAGATGTTCTAACTTATTTTTAAGTCTTATCTCTGAGGTTCTCATAAGTGGTGATGGATGTATTTGGACCCCCGGATTAAAGAGCAGGCTCTGCTGAAGGTTATCCTTTGGGGGATGTTTATGTCTGTAATCAAACTTGGTGCTCAGACTTTTTCTTCCATTTGTCTTCTGGCCAGTCTTGCACCTTGCAAGCCTTCATGGGAGTGGGAATAGAAAATGATTGCTATAAATAGGAGCAGAGATGCATCTTGCTGTGTACCTTATCTCTTGACAGTGGCCAGGAGTGTCTGCTTAAGGAAGCAGATAAACATAAAGCAAGTGTTCAGTAGTAATGAAGTGGGATGCTTGCATTTTGTGTTTCATGTCAGTCTGTGTCTGTAATCTTGTTCCAGGGCTGGGCAAATAGGGAAGAAAAGGTATTTTTTTCTGATTAAAGCAACTTCTTCAGCTTGGTCATGTCAGCCTGTTGTGTCCAGATTAAGGTGCTAGATGGAAGCTGGATGTCTTAAACCATTTTCAAAGCTGCCTCTGCTCTGCACTGTATTCTGGTGAAAGACGACTATTCCTGGAAAAGTCCCTGGTGGTGTGCAGAGCCCGAGACCTCCCAGTGTACAGCTCTTCCAGCATGGATGTGGGGAGGAGGACAGACTTGATGCATTGGGTACGATGTTACCACTCAGCAGAGTGAGTTGCTGTGCACCTATCATAGTGCCATCCACAGGGAATCTTCCATTGCTTTGTTTATTGAGATGCTGTTTTTAAAATTAAAAACAGCCAAATGTTTCATAAAATATTAATAGGTGCTGCTTTAGTGCCTCTCATCAGATTAAGGATGTCACTTTCTGTGTCCTTAGGGTGATGAAGCCCATCAGCTTGGTCGTTCTCTCACCTTAAGCATGCATTAAGGTGACATGCTTCATCTCACAAGGGATGCGGAAGCTGTCACACTGCAGAACTGGGAACCGTAGGGGTCCTGCACTTCAGCTGTGGATTCTCAAATGAAATTTTGCAGAAGTAATACAGTTTGCTTTGTATGAGTGAATTCCTTTTTGTTAGGGAAGTGCTTTTTTGAGCAAAAATATTGAGGTAATACAGTGGTAGACACACGCACAATGACTGCGCTGCAGGAAAGAAAGAAACTGTGGCATGTTTTATACGAAAGACCAAGGACTGTTGCGTTTCAATGGGTAAAAGAGAGAGGCCTCTACATTCCTCAAACACTTTTTATGAATATGGATTTTGAAGTTGTTTTGCTTGCAGGTAAATTTCTTTTTTATTCAAGAGCCAGTTCTAGCATTTTAATCATGACACAGTGGTGCTGGTGTGGCAGAACATTGGGAAGCTGTGGGGAGTGGTAGCCCCAGGACTGAGGGAGGGTCTCCAGCTTGCTGCAGAGAAGCCTTGAGGGCTGCACAGTGGTGCAACTGGGACTGAGCCATGGGGGGCTTGCTTTCACTGAGTTTTCCATCATCTCTTGCCTCTACCCAGCCGTTCAGCACTCTTTAGCATTTGTACAGTGTTTGGGAATGCTGCACCATTACTGGGTTAAATAGTCTAGAAGTTCTAATAAATTCAGGACACGAGACCAACTTGACTTCTGAATTTCCTGGGTTTGGGTTGCATTGCCTCTTTAAACTCAGTCAGTTGTGGTGCCCGTGGCGTGGTTACTCCGGCGTTCCTGCTGTGCACAGCAAAGTCACACTCATGTGCACATCAGGGAGCACTTACTCAGGAGCCTGCTCTGAAGGGCAGCAGCTCCTCTGTCTGATCTGATACCGCTGCTGCTGCTTCGCTTGGTCGTGGTGTGAGGGAATAATAAAGTACAGCCTTCAATCATATGACCTGATCAGAGGGGGTTGTCTGTGGTGATTGATAAGTCCTCCTGGAACAATAGGCAACTTGAGATGTGCCCAGGGACTGCTGGGTTTGGTTGGGGTTTTGCATTAATTTTTGGCCTAAGTAAAAAGAACTTTGAGATCAAGGTTGCAGTTTTGTTTGCAGCTTGCCTTCAAACCTAAAAATCTGGCCTGACCTAAAAGGGTACTTTACTGTGTATGTCTCTGCTCTCCCCAAAAATATCTGAAGAGCACTTTCCTCCTCTCCTCCAGGATATGCTGAGTATTTTGGGTGCCCCCAAATTATTTTGATTCCTTAAGTTTGCTCTCTTCAAAATAGGCATAAACAAAGATATCTTTTCATATTTCACCCGTGTGAAATGTGTTTCACCCACCTGGCCTGATGAGTGACATGCTGAGAGCATGGATGTGGGTTCTTTACCCTGGGATGTCACCCCAGACATGGCTTTTTCCTAAAAGCCCCCTGTATGACCTTGTCAAGGTGCTTTGCTTCTTTTCTTCATTTATCACATTTGCCATTCTCAGTAGAGAAGCTAAAAAGCTTAATATTAAGAAAGTGCCTGAATCCTGTGAAATATAGCTTTTTCTGTTGGTATTGAGAAACCTTGGAAGATGAATGTGTGTATAAATTCTGTTTAGGTCTGTAATAACTGAGTTGTTATCTGCAATGTGGGTGAATCTTAGCCATGGGCAGTGTTACACAAAGGATGCCACCTATCAGCAATGGGGCCAGAGGTGTGTTTGGATGTATTTGCATTTCTGCAAAGGAGAGGTGTTTTTCTGCTTCTCTGTTGAGTAACTTCCTCAGTATGTGGGGTCAGTTTAAAGCAGAAATAATTGGTCCTCCTAAAATACTTGCTGAGCAAATATATTTTTTCTTTTGTTCTGCAAAACAAAATGGTATGTGGGTAAAAGAATGGCTTTTCCCCCAGCATATGTGCAGCCACTTTATGGATCGAAGAACAGTCTTTGGAGCTCAGAAGAGCTATTGCTGCTGTAGAGAAGTGCCAGCATGGTGCCCTATTTCCAGTATTCTTAACTTCAGTCGTGGTGGTGGTGGGCTGGAGCTGTGCTGCAGCAGCTCTGCTTGTACTGTTGCTGTTGTTTGGGCATTCTGCCTTTGCCATGGAATCAGGACATCAGGAGGAAAGGGATTCTGGGATGATTAGGACTTCTTTGTCACACACAAGAGAATTTCTTACTTGGAGAATGGATAATAGAATGCCTTTATAGGAGAAAGCAAGAACTGCCCAGAACATCCTGGTCTCCTGCTAGAGGTGAGGACACAGAGTTATGCTCAGAAGTAGAAGAGAAGCTTTCTTCATCTAGATACAGTGTTAGGCTTTCTAAAATTTGTCTGTGATCTCTTACTGTTCTATTGAGGTTTTATGTTTCTTTGCTTTCTCTGTCAGTAAATGACCATTTCATTTTGGCAGTGCCCTACAGTTCAAATTATAGTTGGGGCCAATTTATTGAGGATCTGTTTTGCATCAGTTTTATTGTTTGCCTGCTTTCTTGCTCTGCTGTGGGATTGTCATTGCAGTGCCTTTTGGGTACCCTCGTTTTGCTGTCACTGGCCTGACCCTTGGGCTTGTAAAGCTGTTTGAGGATTCCTCTGGGAGCCTAAGGGCCTTATTGGAAAGAAGTCAAAATCTCATAAGTTCCTGAGAAAGCTGTCATAAGCCTTGTGGCTGCTGGGTTATTGCCAGGGCCTTGATTCATGGGACACATGATGAGCCATTGCTAGACAATATTGGTTTCAGGTTCTTTTGTACTGTATTACAAAAGGAGAACAATTTCTGGGCCATTGTTTTAGCCAGTGTAAGAACACACAAGATTTTCTGTAAGGAAGTATTTACAGTTTATTAAGCATTGTTTTCTGGCTTTTTTCTTTTCCTTGCTAGAGTTCTTTCTGTGTGCACCCAATTGACCTCTGCAGGTTTCAGTCCTAGCAAGGATTCATCAAAAGTCAGACTGCTTTTGCGCTCTGTGGCTTTTGGCAATGGAAGCCCCACTGACCATGCATGGGAGTCAATTTAAAGGGAACTGCTGCTATGGGTGAGCCAGCTGTCCTTTACTGCTGTCCAAGTTGTTTGTTACAGTGAGGAAAATGGTTTTGATGACCCCTCCTGATAGTATTTTCTTGTAGGTACGTAGTTTGTTCTTTTGGCAGGCTTTTGATTAAGTTGCAGAGTTGCTCTGGTCCTTCGTATTCTCTACATTCTCAAGACATTTGGTAGTTAGTTGTTCCCTTATCTGCCTCTGCAGTGAAAAGGGTGAAAGTCAGAACTACCTTATTTGCCTCATGGAGTCTCCTTTTGCTGCAGACTCATGGCTGTGTCCTGTTCATGGTGGATAGTATTTGGTACAACCAAATTTCGAATAGCTAGTAATGAGGTTTTAATTTCCCATGGGCAAACAGTACTGCACCCAAAGAGCTTGCATTCTGTCCTGGAGCAGTTTTCTGGTTTTAGTTTAGACCCACTGCCCTACACTCTACCCATGGGGTGAGAAATGGGTGGATTAAAAAGTTATCCAGTAGAGTATTGAAATGTCATGAATGTGCATTCAAAGTAATTTCAAATACTTAAATTCAAAATGAAATGTGTCAGTGTGTTGAAATTGTTTGATACATCTCTTCGTTTAGGACTGAGCTGGGATGGAATCCAAACCAAGCCATGAAAGATCCCTGGAGGGAAAAGTGCAATGCAAATTGGAGGTAGAAAAGTCAGTCTGAGCTTTGGTTTGGCTTTGTCTTTGTAGTCTCTGAATGTGTGCCAGCTATGGATGAACAGCAGTAGGACAAATATTTAGGTGCTGCTGTACAGCCTATGGAAGTTTTACTCACTGGCATGCATTACCAGATATGAAAAATTGTGTTTCTGTCACAGCCCATGCCACTTAATTTCAGCACAGTGTTCTGCCAGCCCTGAAACGTGTCTGTATTTGCTTCTAGAGAGCTTGTTCAGATGCAGGGCTTGGTTCCATATATTTCTTTGTTTTCTTGGCTTGCCTTCTGCAGATAATAATAAAAAACCCCAGAAAAATCGTCTCCAAAGTGCTGCTATTGCAGCTGATACACTGATGGTTTTAGCAGCCATTTAAGTTGTTTGCTTGGTGTCCCTCTCCTCTCTTCCTTTCCCTTGATATGGATCATCTCTTTTTGATTTGCCATATGTGAGGATTTACATATGACGGTTCTACCATAGAGCTCAGCATTTGGTGAGCTGCATGGATGTTGTGGCAAACAGGATCTGTTTCTGAGTACAGTTTGGAAGAGCTGGTGTGTAAGGGACTCACTGAAAGCTGGAAGTATTGTGGAGAAAGGTTTTCTGAAATCCAATATGCCAAGCTGCCTGGGTGTTAAGTCTTAAGGGTCAGAGTGGACACAACAAATTTGAGGGACTGGGAAGCAAAGAAGTCAATGAGATTGCAAAAAGCCTGGCGGGTGTTTTGTACCTGTGAGTGCAAGTGCATGCCTGTGTGCAGGTGATGATAGCAGAGTGTGACTGTTGGTATTTCTAGATTTGAACAGTTTGAATTGCCACAGATGCACAGCAAGTTGTTGCTCACTAGTCTGGCCTTGATTTGTCAGCAGGGGTTCATGGATTAGGACGAATCTGTTAGGTTCTACCCAGCACACAGCCTGCAGCTTGTCCAAGTGGCATGGACTGGACAGGGTGTGTAACAAGGAGGAAATGATGTCAGAGGGATGGGGAAATCCTCCTGTGACTTTATAGGGCAGACTGCTGTGGAAATGTAAGAGAGTGGGGAGATGATAGCCATGAAGGGAGTCAAAACAGGCTTTTATGTTGATGTAACAGCACATGGATGATGAGTATGGAAAGTTGCAAATTCTGACTGTAGATGCCTTGGTTCATCTTCTGAAGGCAGAGGTCTCTGTTGAACGGTTTCATTCTAAGGCAGGGTGTGTGCAATGACGGTATGAGGTGTCTGAGTGTGTTATGACTGTATGAGGTATATGTGCAAAATTGCCTTTCACAGTGTCCTGCTGCTGCAGGGTGGATCAGACTGGCACTCCTTCTCTGCTCATGCCAATGAAAATAAATTGCCCCATCATAACTTGTGAGGAAAGCAGCATTCTGTCATCCTGTGTATAAGGCCACCAGCCAGCAGTGTTGGAAACAAAGCCAGCCTTTCCTGTGGTTTTGGATGCTGCTTCTAGGCAGGTCAGAGAGCCAGCTGGGCAGGGAGGTAGCAAAGTTGTCACTTCTGCAGTCTTCTTACTCATGGCTGCTGAAAGTTCTTCTTCTCTGAACAGTGGGCAGTGTATGTTTTTCCTGACCCTTTTCTCTCCCTCCATCCCCTGATTACATAAGACTGCCCTGTTTCTCCTGCCAGAGAAGGTGCTGTTTACTTTTGCAGCTCATGGAGGAGAAGAGGCATTATGTGTACGGTATTTTGTACCAGATAGTTTTTACAACCCTCCCATTTAATTTCATTTCTGTTTTCTCTTTAAAAACTTCACAGAGAAAACAATGATACTTTAAAGACACAGGAGGAGGAAGGGAGGAGAAGGAGCCATCTCTCATAGTTTTTTGTTGCTTATGTGTGTCACTGATGAGTGTGTGTGTGTGAGTGTCTCTCTGCACAGTGGTGTGGAACAAGTCCCTCGAATCTGAGTTATACTGGGGGTAGCTGATGAGGGGTGTCATGGGCAGGGCTGAGGAAAGGCAAATACTGAAAGCTGGAGCTGGGAGCAACTGAGAAAAGGGGGCTGCAGCTGGCCTAGTTCTGTCCCCTGCCTGTTCTTATTTTATTTTTGCCAATTCAATAGCAGAGCACAGGAGCAGATACCAAGTGTGATTTAAGGGGGGTAGCTGCCTTCCCCTGGCAAGAGGACCTCAAGCCTTCTGGGCTTGTTTGTGCTCTCATTTCATGCTGGTCATGCTGTTCTCAGTGATCAGCCTTGCCTGCCCAGTTTGCTCAGGTTTATACAGCTGCTCTGTCTGAGTTTTCCTGCATTGCTGGTGATGTTTCCCTCACTTCCTCTCTGTGTGTTTAGGGCCAGGAATGTTGGAACATAAAATCTCCCTGTGTTGTTTTCTTTGTTGTTGTTATTCCACGATCGGTTTGTTCCGAGAACACCTATGGATATCAGTAATGTTCATGAGTAGGTCAAACCTCTGCTAAAAGAGGGGTTATTTTATGAGATGTGAGGCAGAAAGTGAGGTGCCAACAATTCAGCGTAAGGAGCTATGGCTCGAGTCCAGGTTGTGCTGCCATATTGCATCTGCTTGGCTGGTCCATGTCCTGTTTGATGCCTTTGTTGTTTCCCCTGAGCATCTGAGTTGACTGAACACAAGTGAGTCACTGTAGTGTTTCTGGGTTACTAGTGCTGCATCTCTGAGCTTTCTGCCAGGGAATAGAACTGTTCTGAAGTCTCTTAGATAGAATGATCACAGTAAGGTCACCCACTCATGCCCTTGACCTGTTACTTTTCCCTTGGTATGATATTATTGCTATTTCCAAAAAACACTGTTTTCTTAGAAAAATTGCAATTCAATTCTTAAAAAAAAAAAAAAGAAAAGTTGTCTTTGCTGGAAATTGGCATTTGGGTGAAGGTTACATTTATCCTTGTGCATGTGGTATGGGTTGTAAGCAAAGTTTATCCTTTTGTTTTTCAGAAGGAGCCACAAAGCAGCTTAAAACATGGATTTTTCTCTCTCTCTGGGGAATACATTTATCCAAATTGAGCATTGCTACTCAGATATAACAACAGTGCAGGCAAAGTAAGGGAGCATAATATTAATCCTGTCTAGTTGACCCTGTGTAGTTGTTCCTAGTACCTGCTACTTAGTTGATGGGTCTGAAATACAAGGTGCAGAGATGCTAATGTCTAGATGATGATTTCCATCTTGGTGGTAAGAGATGTCCATCCTTCTCCATTTCCATTAGAAAAAGCTGACTGTGGTGATCTGCTAAACTTGGGTATTTAATGACTGCCTAAAGCTGGGCTGGATAGAATCAAACCTAGTGTTGGAGAGCAGTGCATGGCAGGCCCATAGTGCATGTCACTTTCTGTAGTTCTGGTGCTACTTGGGCTAAGAAAACTCTGCTTGTACTTTTGTAGAGCTACTAAAAGCTGGCTTCAAGTTGGATCTATTTATCTTTTTTTTTTTTTTTTTCCAGTCCAGAGCCTGGTCCTATGCTCCTAGTGATGTGAAGGGAGATGCCTTTTATTTTGCATGTATACCTTGACAAGTTGTTGTTGGGCCATTAAATCTCCTTTAAGTCAGGAAGTATAGCTGCTGCTGGCAATGTTAGCAGATCAACAAGCAGCATTTAGCTGACATTTGACCCTCAGTGTGGCACAGCACTTGCTTCTATCTCAGACTGCTGGTAATGATTACCCAAACACAGCCAGAGACCTCAAATAAGGCAGAGTCTTGACCATAGGAACTTCCTTAGGAAAGGCCAGAGTAAGTTGGTAACATCTACAGCTGGAAAACAATGCATAGTGTGAAACCTTGCCAATTTCTCTTTTCCCTGCTCTTTCTGTTTGTCACTTGTTCAGAATCAGGCCTCTCCCCTAGATCTTCTTATCTATTCCCTCACCCAGTCTGAGAACTGGAGATGAGCAGATAAGCATCGCGCCAGCCCAAGGTTGTACTAAATAAATGAACTGAGGGGATGCTTTCCTTAACCTTTCCATGCATTGCATGTGCTTGTGATGTACCAGTCAACCACTGGGTGTCTCTGGGCCACGCACAGCTCCGGGCAACATCTAGTCCCTGGAAAGCTGGCACTGGTTACACTTGTTTTGGTTTGTGGCTGCAGTTTTTTTTGTTTCGAAGGGCATTGTGTTCCTTTCTAGGCTGTCTACCCAGAACGTGTCTTCCCCGCTCCTGGTCAGGAGCAGGGTGCATGCTGTGGTAAGCCAGCACCCTGGATTGCCAATAGTTCCTGTTCAGAGGCCAGTAATTTCTCCAACCTTCTTTTGCTCTATTGCTGTTTCTGAACACTGTACCTCTTACTGCACTGGGCTGTGTGGAGGTCTAGAAGAGGAGAATGTTAGCACAGCAGCTTTGCTACCTTTCCCTTTTCCCCTTAGTTGTGACAAGTTTACTCTTGCATGCGCACCCAAGTAGATAAATAATCTGTCTCTCGATAGGGCTCTGCTAGCCCCCAGTATTTTCTTCAATTCCATGGAACGAGTTAGTTTTTCATTATGATGCTGAAAGGTAAAAGACACACTATTCTCTACGTTAAGAATGCAGTGACAGAAGGTAAAGCTTTCATTAAACATGCCTGGCAGAATTTATATACGTAAGTATCTGGGCTGTAGCTAGTATCTTTTGAAAGACAAAGGAAGAACACAGCTTTGTAATAGCCAGCATTTTCTGTTTGGATGGTTAATCAGCAGTACAGAAAAATAATTGAATTAATTCTTCCATAGACTTAGTCCAGAAAAAAAATCCAAAATATTAATGTCTGTTGCTGTAGGGTAGTTCTCCTTTTTCCATCTTAGAGCCATCTTGGGTTGACATCTCTGTGGTTTGCAGGTGATGGTATCCATGTTGCAGTTTTTGTTGCTGGTGAAACAGCTGAGCTGTACCTGGAGCTCTTTCCTGCTGACTTGGCTTTGAGTTGGTACCTGATTATGCTGAATGGTGCTTTGTCATTAAATAGATAAATTCACCAGCAGTGGGATGCGTTGTTTGGCTACAGCACTTACTTACATGCTCTTTGCACAGATTTTGCTGTTCTCAAGATGAGATTTGAGCCTACCTGAGGTGGGTACTGGTAAGTTTTGGGGGTGGTCAGAATATTATTCAGTGCTTTGCTGTGGGATGTCTGGCAGAACAAGCGCTGGACCTGGGATTAACTGATTTTATGAGTTTTGAGCAGTGATAGAAGTAAGATGAGCAAAGGGTGCATATGTTGTGTTCAAGACTGAATAATAGGAGTCATAGTTTTTTTTCTGAATTGGTTTGATGGCAGCACTCAAGTACTGCAGTGGATAGAAAAAACACACTGCACATAAGCTGCTGGTAATAACTTGCTAGAGCATTCAGAGCAGCATGCTTTACAGTTGTATGGGAGCTGAAAGTTCTCACTGTACAGACATAAAATAATTCTGGTTGGCTGCTTGTGTACAGGGCTTAGCCTTGCAACAACATGAACTAGAGCTCTGTCTATAAATTAGGCACTTAGTTGCCAAAGATTCATTACCAGCTTCGTTAGAAGCTGCTGTGTAGAGACAGCCATAGTGTTTGGCTTGGATAAACACCCCAGTTCTGGATATGTCAGAGGGAGGGGTGGCTCTGTGCTTGCCCAGATCATTTGGTTGTAGCGGTTCAGAGTCTGTGGCAGAAGACCAGGAGCTGGGAATCAGGACAGTGCTCTAGTTTCCATACTATGGAGTCAAAAGAGGATGTCTGACCAAATAGGATAGGTTACCTAGGACTTTTGGAACAGTCAAGGTTGAAAACCATAAATCCACTAATTGTATTGCAAAAAAAAAAATGTTTATAAATATGCCCGTTGTCTTGCCTTGGAAATTGTCAACGCTCAACCACATGCAGGCACAAATATGAGTTACAAGACCTGACATTCGTTTCTGTTTATTCTTCCTTCCTTCCTATTTTCAGTCTATAGAAGTTAATTCACTTCCATGGAGGCAGAAGCTTATGTTTTATTGGCAACAATCAATCCATGTGGCTGTGTGCAGCTGTATTTGGGAATGGAGGGTTATGCTGCTGTATTTTTCTGTCACCAGTATGTCTCAAAGAAAGAAGCAATTTGATTTTGGAAGGTGCTATATAAACTTTTTTGTTTAAGTAATTGAAATTGCCATATAATGAGAGAGAATGTTTATTATAAAAACAAAACATTCCTTGTATCACTGGCCAGACACATGGTAACGGAGAAGGAGCTGATTGGAATAGGTCCACATGTATGTAACATAGATAAATTGCTGTTGCTGAGGCAATGAAAAATGGGAACTGAGCAGAACTTTTCAAAGAACAGAAAGTAAATATCCTGTATCGTTTATGCTCCTGTAGTCTGGATCTCTATTCAGCGAAGTACTGACAAATCCCTGTTCAGCTAAGCGTTCAGAGGTACATTTCCAAAGGTTTTCAAGTCTGTGAAGGCACTGAGAGTAGTACATCAAAGGACTTTCAAAGTCTATTTGTCCTAGATACCTTGTACCTAAAAGGTCCATGGAGAATTTCCTCCTTAGTCCTTCTTAGTCCCTTGGTCCCTTTCCTTGGTCTGAGATCTGTCTTGCATGGGTCTGCCTTAGTCAAGGCAGAGCAGCATGTGCCAAAGAATTTCTCTGAACTGAGACCTTTATGATATCACAGATCAAAAAAAAGGAACGATGGGGAGCAGAACCAACCAGAACAGGGTTGTTAGTAAGGCCAAGCACACAGGTAAGACAGGATGCCAAGCCCAGGGCTCCTGGGGGCAGGACTGCCCACATGGGCAGCAGCTCAGGAGCTTGCGCTGGGCTCGTGAGGCTGCTTTGCTTTGCGCATACATTCTGTGTGAAATACACTGCAGAGATTTGAAGGTGTCACAGCGATTAACTAAATGGGAACTTGAATGACAAAACGATCCCGTTACGCTGCTTATAAGCTTGGCAGAAGGAGAGGTGTCGGGATGCTGCTGCGGCGCGTTTCGGAGCTGTGGGAGTTTGTGACAGAGCGGAGCAGGTGTGAACACTCCAGATCATGACTAAATGACATCTCGGCTGATGAAAGAGTGCTGTTTTGTTCCTTTCCCTTCAATGTTTTCTTCCAAATATAATTTGCCTCCATTATGTATTTTTCTCTCTTATTTATGGTTACTGATGGCTTGCAGTTTTGTCAGCCTATTCCTGCTGCAGGCATGGAAAGGAGGGAAATAGTCTTTGCTCTGTTGGTTATCAGAGACCCTGTAAGCATTGAGGCACTGCACACTGCACTGCAGGCTCTTGGTGTGGGGAATATGTCCTCTGGATGGATGGAAGAAGATTGGCAGGGTCTGTCTCTAGCATATCTGGAGCTGGGAATGGAATCCATGTCTCCTGAGTGCTTAATCCAACTTCCCAGGTTCTAATAGGCACATAGTCTTGTGTGGCAGTCTTTGCTGGCCTGCTGGTTTTTATTTTTTTTATGTGTTATATATTTTAGCTGCTGCTCTCTGGAAATAACTATTATGTTGTGACAATTTCATCTGGGGCGTTTTACAACTTGGGTGTTGTGGCAATTTCAGCTGGGGCGTTTTAAAACTTGGGTGTGCAAGTAAACGGAATAAAAATCTTTAAGACCTGAGGTTCCTAGTAGAAGCTGGGATTCTCTTCCTGATGCTTGTGGATTGACACAAAGTCTGGAGGAGGTAGGCTTACAAATGTCTTACTTAGGTTCCCAGAATTGCCCCAGGCTGCAGATTTGACTGTTTTTAGAAAATGTGTTTCAGTATTGAATTCCCATACAGAGTGGCCATTAATGCAGCTGACTTCTATTTTCCTTATGCCAGGGAAAAGCAGAAAAGAGTAGGATGAGGAAGGTCAAGGACTTTTCTTGCCCTTTTGGCATGCAACCATTTCTTTTGTAAAGTAACAACTCATTTCTTATCTATGTAGGTTTACTGACTTGTTACTCAAGGCACTGGATCAGGGATTTGGAACAGCTGGCACAAGTCATAAAGAATATAAGCTCCTTCATTACACCTGCAATTGGGATTTCCCACTGCCTCTCAAAGGTATGTTTGTATACATTAATAGGAGATGTTTGACTTTTGGGTAAATAGAACTGTACTTATTAGGTGAGGCTTTTCAGTCATTCTTATTTTCCTCATCTGAAAATATCTGTATAAAACCAACCACTTGCTTTTTTGAATGTACTGAGTTTGTGGCAAGGTTTGGCTACTGGTGGGAAGTTACAGGGGTGACATCTGTGAGATGTTGCCAGAAGGTCAGGGCCAATACCAGCTTCAAGATGGACCAGCCAGAACCAGCTGTCCCAAACTGGCCAAAGGGGTATTCCAGACCATGTGATGGCTCAGCAATAAAAGCTAAGAGAAAGGAGAAGCAGGATGGCATTTGTTACTATTATAATTGTCTTCTGGAGAAACCTCTACACATACTGGAGCCCTGCTTCCTGGGAAGTGGCTGAATATTTCTTGCTGATGTGAAGGAGGGAATAACTCTTTTATTTTCCTTTGCTTCCATGCACAGCCTTTGGTTTTGCTTTATTAAACTACCTTTATTACCCATAATTTTTAAAAACCTTATTTTCTTCTCCCTGAGTCCTGTTGAGGAGGGAAGTGATAGGGTAACTTGATGGGCACCTGGTATCAACCCACCACACAGGGACTTTTAGGCTTTAAAAGACAGATGTTCTTATTCAGGTGTGCAATTTAAGAAGCACTCTGTATGCTACAAAGTATATTGTACAAAGTCTGTCCTGTAAACAGTGAAGACTCTTGAAAATGTGACCTTTAAACATGGAAATAAGAACCTGATTTTCGGTTAATTACACCTAATGCTATATGTGTGAGCACAAATCTGCTCACACACCCACATGCATATGTACCATATACTACTAACCTTAAGCTTTGGGAAGGAAAGTGTATATTAATGGTAATTTTTTTGTCTAGTCAGAGTGCACACAGAATGCACTAGCATTTGCCTTAATTCTTTTTTGGCAGAAATTCCTGTAAAGAACCCAAGCAATGTATCTGGCTGGAGGACAGGGCATTTTATATTACCATAAAATAAATTAGTAAATTAGCCAAAACACTGCCTGGTTCTGCAAATAAAGCAGTGGACTGGTGGCCAAAGATTTATCTTTATTCAGCCTAACTTCCACTTACTGTGCCTGCTTATTTCTAACCTGAATTTGTCCCCTAAATGTGTTGCAAAAGCAAGTACTTCTACGTCATAAAAGTAATGCAGATGTCACTTGTGTGAAACAGTTAAAATATACTACTTGGTATAACTTTTAAAGAAGCATTTTGGAAGTGATACCAAACTTTTTGTGTGTTGGGGGTTTTGAGTAGATACCTACATTGTGGAAATTGAGACAAGATTTCTTTGGGTTCAGGTTGGCTCACATTGCTTTCTGCAGAGCATCTTGCACCCTCCAGGTATGTAGTACTGGCCCTGTGTAACAAATGCAGTGTGAATTCGACTATGGGCTGCTGTGTGACCACCGGTGCTGGACAGTGAAATTGCATTATGAGTATATTTCTTGAAGCTAATTCTTGTTATCCCACCCTACTGCACTTGAATAATGGAGTAGCTTCAGAGTATTTGATTCATTTTTGGATAAAACTAAACTGGAAGCTCTGTTCCAGGAGCATATATGGGCACTAGTCTGGTCCAAGTGCCGCATCCCAAACTGTGAATGATGCGGATCATGGGGTCCTTGGGCGCAGCTTCTTTGCTTTACAGGTTTGTTCCTATAAAGCTTACTTCTCTTTCTGGTTGATGGGAATAACTTGTGTAAGATTGGTGGTGCTCAGATGGGCTGGGAGGACAATGCAGGTGCTGTGAACAAGCAATGTATGGAGCAAAAGTGCATTCTGCTTCCATACATACATAAAAACAAGGGAGGTTGAGGATGTGAAAGCTGAGTACAGCCTTGGTTGCAGTGGCTATGAGATGGAGCTCAGGATCTCGAGTGGAGGAAGTAAAACAAAAAGCAGGATCACATTCCTGGACTTGAAATGAAGCGCCACTAGATGCTTCTGGAGCTAAACAGGGTTTTGATTATATACACTGAGCAACCAGAGAAGATTACATTGAAAACCAAATTTGCAAAACCTTCTAATGTGTTCATATTAGTGTCTAGTTCATAGTTTTCTTGGGAGTGCTGTTCTTTTACTTCTTTCTGCTAGAAAATCCTGTTAGGGCTAGAAACAAAAGATGTGCTTTATTGGGGTCAGATGCATGTGAAAGAGGGTGCTGGCTCTGGTTGTTGCTAGGCTACACTTGTGTGCTCACATAGTAAAAGAAATTTTTATATGTTGGGAGTGTCAAAGTATTTCACTTGATGCACGATGTCAGTCAATGCTGTTGTGTAATGAGTAGATGTGGTTAATTTTTCCTGTGATTGGCAGTAGTTGAACTCGCTTCCAAGTTAGTCTAATGCCTGGTAATTGAAGGTAATGAAAATACTTTCTAGAAAAGGTATTTTTTAGTAATTAATAGATGTTTCTGAATCTGTGCTTTAAAGGGAGACCCTGCTTCTCACAAACCAAGAGAGTTTGCTGATATTCAAGGATTGTTTCCCTGAGGAATGCATTCTGATAAGCAAAAAATCAGGCAAAGGATGCAAGAAAACTGTGTATGGAAAAAAAAAAGAATAGTCATTACTCAAGCACAAGCAGGAAATACACAGGAGATGGAAGCAGGGTCATGCCACTTGGAAATAATGTAGAGACGCTGTCAGAGTAAGTAGAAATGAGATAAGGAAGGTCAAGGTCCATCTGGAATTAAATTTGGCCAAGGATGTCAAGGACAACAAGAAGGGCTTCTTCAAATACATCAATAACAAGAAAAACTAAGGATAACGTGGGCTTGTTACCAAATGGAGGAGGGACCGAGGACACAGAGAAGGCAGAGGTACTGAACACCTTCTTTGCAGTTTTCACTGACAAGATCAGCCCTCAGGAATCTCTGACCCAGAGACCAGAGTTAAGGGAATGCCAAAAGGAACACTTTCCTTTGGTCAAGGAGGATTGGGTTAGAGAACAGCTAGGCAAACTTGACATTCACAAGTCCATGGGCCCTGGTGGGATGCATCCACGAGTACTGAGAGAGCTGGAGGGTACCATAGCCAGGCTGCTCATGATCATCATTGAAAAGTCGTGGAGATCAGGAAAGGTGTCTGAGGACTGCGAGAAACCAATGTCATGCCCGGCCTTCAGAAAGGGCAAGGAGGACCCATGGAGCTACTGGCCAGTCAGCCTTACCTCAATCCCTGGAAGGGTGATGGAGCCTCTCATTCTGGAGGCCATTGCTGTCCACATGGATGGCAAGAATGTGATCAGAAGCAGACAGCATGGATTCACTTAGGCTAAATCATGCTTATCCAACCTGATTGCCTTTTACAATGAAGCAACTACCTGGATGGATGAGGGGAGGGCTGTGGATACTGTCTGCCTTGACTTCAGCAAGGCTTCCAACACTGTTTAGGAGGATGTTGTGAGAGACAAACTCAGGAAGTGTGGCCTGGATGAGTGCACACATCACTCACATCACAGTGAGGTGGGCTGAGAACTGGCTGAATGGCAGATCCCAGAGGATCATGATCTGCAGCACAGGTTGACCCCAAGGGTCAATGCTTGGTCCAGTATTGTTTAACTTAATTCACCAATGACTTGATGAAGGGGTAGAAGAGCCTCTTCATCAAGTTGCTTGTAGACACAAAGCTGGGATGGTGCAGCCCTTCAGAAGGACGCTGACAGGGACCTTCTGAAATTCAACAAAGGTAAGTGCAGTGTCCTGCCCGTGGGGAGGAATAACTCCCTGCACCAGCACAGGCTGGGGGCTGAGCTCTTGGAAAGCAACTCTGTCGAGAAGGACCTGGGGATCCTGGTGGACAACAAGCTGTCTGTGACCAGCAGTGCCCTTATGACCAAGAAGGCCAATGGTACCCTGGGGTGCATTAGAAGAGCATTGCCAGCAGGTCGAGGGAAATGATCCTGCCGCTCTATTCTACTTGTGATCCTGCCCCTGGTGAGGCACATCTGCAGTGCTGTGTCCGATTCTGGGCTCCTCAGTACAAGAGAGACATGGAACTCTTGGAATGGATCCAGAGGAAGGCAACAAAGATGACTGGGAGAGTGCACCATCTCTCTTAGGAAAGGCTGAGGGAGCTGGGGCTGTTCATCCTTAAGAACAGATGAGTGAGAGGAGACCTCATCAGTGTTTTATTAGTACCTGAAGGGAGGGTCTCGAGGATGGAGCCAGGCCCTTCTCAGTGGTGCCAACCAACAGGTCAAAGAACAATAGGCAGAAACTGATGCACAGGAATTTTCAACTGAACATGAAGAAGAACTTTACTGTATGAGTGACTGCATGGAAACAGGTTGCCTAGTGAGGTTGTAGAGTCTCTCTCACTAGAGATACTCAAGAACTGTCTGGATACAATCCTGTGCCACGTGCACTAGGGGCAGAGCTGCTTCAGCAGGGACATTGGACTAAATTGTTCACTTCCAACCTTGAGCCATTCTTTGCGATTCTATGCAAATATCTTCATTCACACTCTGAAAGTGAATAGTGCATTTTTTTTCTGTGAATTTGCATGTCTTATGAGCTCCAGGAATTTAGGAATAGCAGCAATTGTGAATAAAGCAGATCTATTTTTATTAAAAGAAAAATGAATTGGATGTCTCATTCAAAACTTTATAAGTGTTTTATATAGAATGTGTCATTGTCTGTCCTAGCTTCAGTATGAATCAGCATCAGATATGGGTTTTTTAGGGTATATATGTATTACTGCTATTTGTGTCTCTATTCAGGAATTCAGAGTAAGGTGAGGGCCAGCTTGCATCCTTTTACCCCTGACAAGAAAATGGAACAATGCATAGAATGCAAAAAGAGTTTCACTCTTGTCTCTGAATGTTCTTTCATCACATGTTATTGTCCTTGAACATCTATTCTGTGTAATCACTGGAATGCTTCTTAGGATATTGAGGGGTAACTGAACAGTCCTGCTTCCCCAATTCAAATGAGCTGCTCTGCTCTCAGTGCAAGTCTCTCGCTTACAGTGCATGGGGATAAATTGAATGTCTTCCAGATACTGTCCTTGTGTCTGTCCTGGGGGAAGTCCAAGTGATTTCTCTGAGCAGTCTTACAGCACTTTTGTTTTTTGTTTCAGTCCTGTGTTGATGGGATTGTGAAAGGTACTGCACATTTAAACTAAAAGCCACATTAAGGAATTCCTATGGGTTATGCCACTTATGGAACAGTATGGTTTGTCTTCTCTGGGACTTCTGGGCTTTTTTTCTGTTTGTAGGCTTGATGTCTGTCTGGAATCAGACAGAACTTGTTATGCTGTGAGGGCAATAATGCAGGAGGCACAAAACCATTATGTAACATGAATTTCTGAGTCACAGAATGTTAGGGTTGGAATGGACCTTAAAGATAATGTACTCCCAACCTGCCACTGCCATGGGCAGGGACACTTCCCACTAGACCAAGTTGTTCAGAGCTCCATCCAGCTTGGCTTTGAACACTGCCTGGGTTGGGGCATTCATTCTTTCTCTAGGCAACCTGTTCTAGTGCCTCACCATCCCTACAGTAAAGAATTTCTTCCTGATATCTAAGCTAAGTTTCCCCTTTCAATTTGTACCCATTACTTTGTGTCCTGTCACTACAGCTCCTGACAGAAAGTCCTTCTCTGGCTTCCCTGTAGGCTCCCTTCACATGCTGGAAGGTTGATGTGAGGTCTCCACACAGCCTTCCCTTCTCCATGCTGAACAGCCCCAACCTAGCTCCTTACAAGGGGTCTTGTCTTACAGGGGTGTGTTTTAGCTTCACCATAGGCTGCACATCTATTCCTTTCCTGCTGCTTCTAAATCAGGTGGTGTTTTCTTGCTCTCAGTAATATCATTTGGCTTTGAAAATCACCTGCTGCAAGGCTAAAGCTGTGAGTGTGTGGAAACTATGGTGTGTCTCTTGTTCTTGCTTAATGCATCTAGACAAAATAGGAAATAACACCCTCTCTATGGAGTTGTGTATTGCTGCTCTTGAGCATCAAGCTTCTGCTTTTGCTTTTGGACTTAGCTGAACCCAGAGGTGACATCTAGAAGATATTTCTCAAAGCTTTCATCTGAGCACTGCAGTGCTGCTGTGTTTGCCAATGAAAGCTCCTGGGGAGGTAATGAAAGGCTTTTAGAAGCATTAAGTGCTCTGTGGGATAACAGCAATACCTTGTGTGCTGATGAACATGTAAGCTAGAAGATCAAGTCTTTGTTTCCCCTGCATTTTAAAGGAGGGCATTGAGCAGGGAATCCCTGAGAAGTTCAGCATCATGAAGGAAAAAAATTCCAGTCATTTTCCAGTCACTGTTGTCTGTGTTTGTTTTGGGTTTTTGATTTAAAAAGACAGCAAGACCTTTTTAAGGACACAATTTCTAAACTATAAATATTCTTGATAAGTAAGAATTTTTGTCTTAAATTCAGTTTTGTCTAATTGCTGCCTTCTGGTATGGATAGAGGGAGAGTAAAATGACAGCTGTAGGAATTTTGCTAGAAGTGACATTTCAAGTGAATTTTGGCTGTGAGGGTGGCTAAGAGCTTATCCTCATGCATTGCTTGAGAGATAATGGGACTGTCACAACATTCATATCTACTGCCGTTTGTTTTCATTGTTTAATGTGCATGATCACTGGAGCTCATAATTAGAAAATAAGTTCATTTTAGGAATATGCCTTATAAAGCAGAACTCAAAATTAGTATCATTATGAATACCATGATGTGTATGACTCCAACAAATATGAGCACCTATCCATTGTTTGCTTTTTTCCTTTGCAGTCGTCATATTATTCCCCTTGTGGCCCTTAAATACTGGCCTGATTTTTACTTCTGTAGATAATTGTCTAATACAATTCTTTTGGAATGGAAGCTAACCTCCAAGTTAATTTTGCTCTCTGAAGTGTTCAGCTTCTTAGGCAGATGTATATTTAGAGGCTCGGGTTCTTGCTGTAATGATTAAACCATTGGAGAATACTGTACTCACAGAAGTGAACACATTCACTCGCTCACTCATTCTGACTAACCTCCTGTGGAAAGATGAATTTCAAGATGCACTGTTCTTGAGGCTTTTGTCCATCCTCTTTTGTTTAACATATCACAGTACTGATTTGTGCTTTGGTTAATGTTTGTGTAGGCCAGACCCCCTGGTAGTCTGATCTGTGCATGTGACTATGTTGGCTCACTGGTTTTGCGTGTGTATTTTGACTGCTGGAAATTCTCTTGGTACATGCATTCAACTCTACTCTGTCTTGCAATTATTGTGTTGGCTCTTTTGATGAGAACCAAAGGTGTCCCATGGGGGAAGTTTTGGCAGAGGGCAGATTTGGATGCCTGCAGCAGGCTGTTTGTAGCCTAATACCCCTCATTTCCATTTGATGGCACAGTACCAGGCTTGTTCTAAGACTTTGATGGTCAATTAATTTGTTCTTTTCTGTTCTTGAATTGGAAGCTAATTGAGTAATTGTGAAGGGTGCCAGATTAAACTCTGTTTTTGCTTGGAGTGCCAGTGAAAATGCTTTTCCCTCACCTATATCCTTGAGAAACTACTCTTGAAAAAATGAGCTTCCATGATCATGCGTTTTGTGAGGTTGTCAGGCATATGCAGACGGTTACCACATGCTGGTAAAGTTTGACTCTGTCAGCCAATTTTAATCAAATTTGTCAGAAGGTGGGGGTCCCATCTTTTCATCCAAGTTACCTCCTGGCATCCTTTAGCTTGGTGAAAGAGCTGACCTTACTGCAGTGGTGGTAGCATAGAAAATCTAACAGGTGTCAGTGTCCTTGTATGTTTTGGACATGAGAGACTCAGTGTTTGACTTTCCTTGTGAACATGTTTTGTGAGTGTATGATATTACTATTTTCCCCCTCTTCTTCTTCCTTTTTAAAAAACACAGTCTGGGCTATAAAGAAGAGATCTGAGGCTGCCTTTACTTGAAACTTTAAAGCAACATTTTTGTCAGCATTTTAACTGTGTTTTCTTGCTGCAGTGGTAAAGATGAGTAATTTTTGATTGTAGTCTGCCATAAAAGGGGGAAAACATTTTCTTATTCCAAACTCACAGCAGGATCAGTCTGTGTGCTTTAATTGAGGAAGCTTGTAACCTGTTTTGTTGAGTGGTGATGACTCTCTTGCACTGCCTGGAATAAATTTCTTCTCCTTGCCTCGTAATAAACAATGTTCTCTGATTTTCATGGAAGTCAGCCATCACTTTTTTTTTTTTTTTTTTCCCAGACCACTGGGCTTGTATGGCCATGGGACAACAGGCAACATGTGTAGTCCAGATCAGTGAGGCCAGTCAAACAGTTCAGGAATTGCAGGATTCACGTTTGCTCATATAGACTGGTCTGCCTCCCTTGCAAGCTTCATGGGACTACAGACTTGGTTATTCTTTGCTTTGGTGAAATGTGAGATTATGGTTTAGTTTTGGTGTTTTGGGATGAGGAAAGGCTAATAAACTGCAGGGTACATTACTGTGGAATTGGGATACAGTCCTGGACAGGGAAATGCAGCCTTGCTAGGAGGCAGTGGGGCTGTTGTAGTCTGCCCTCCCCCATGTTCCCCTTTGCATCACAGAGGGGAATGGTCATGGAGGGAGGGAAGGAAGACGGTGAGGCTTTCATAATCTGATAGGTTTTCAAGAAAAATCTTGTACTCTGTTAAGTATGCAATAGTTTTTCTTCTTTGCATTATGAGACATCCCATTTCTTGACCTCCCTCTCACCATCACACTTACATCCATTAATCTTTTTGCTGGGAAGTCTTGGCTGTTGGTTGAGTTTGTTTTGTTTTTTTCCTACCCATTTTATGTAAAATTTTTTCCTTATCTGATTTTTATTCCTATTACTTTAGGAAATGCTTGAAAAAGATCTTGTCACCTAAAGTACCTGTTCTTGTTTAGGATTAAATGAACAAAATGGAATAAAGAGGATACATGTTGCCTTCCTGCTTTCTGAAGAGCACTGATGTATTTTGGGACTTTGCCACTCCACCATCAATACATAAATTCTGTATCAGTTGTCCAAAGATAGTAATTGAAATTTTTTTGCACCAATATATTTCCTCAATTTCTAGACTGCTTTTTCTTTTGCTTGTGAGAAAATAAGGTCCTTTGTACAGTTTTATAAAGGAAAATGTAGCAGGGGAACCTGAGAACTTTGAGAAGAGGCAGATGTTAACTTCGGGGATAGCTGTGTGTTGCTGCTGACTTACAGACTTGCAGTTCCTCTTCAGATTTTCCAAGGAGCAGATGTGTATTTCCCCACTCCTGCTAATTGCAGACTCTTTCTTTAGGCCCTTTTCTGGGGAGTTCTGTTCTGGGGAAGATGCTGATTTTAAAAAAACAGGAACACGTGAACAGCCTTACAAGGGAGTGTTTCTGGGAGAGTGGGAGTGAGGCGCAAGAAGGGAAGGAAGAGTCTGTGCTTTGGACAGTGGTGGCTTGCACTGGTGCCTGGACTGTGCCACAGCCATGTCTTAGAATGTGCCTCTTAGGAGCAGGTGGTAGCAGTTGTCTAGTGCTAGTTATGCTAATCCTTTTCCATAGGATTGTCTGCAGGGACTTCTCAAATGAAGTTTGCTTCTGTTAGCTTTGAGATTGTCTGTGGGTGTCAAGGAAATAAACAAAGGTATTGCATATTGTTTTCATACTTATAGGAGGTTGAGAAGTAGAAGCTACTGTGGAGGTATTGCAATATGACCTTAAGAAAGAAGGTGCCAGGGAAGTTTGTAGTATCTCTTTCCATCCCCTCTTCTCTTGTGTTTCAGAGGTGATGTTTCTTGGGCTGCCTGCTGGGAAACTGGTATGGGATGGTGCAAGAGTAGAACAGAGCAAGTTCTGTGGAAGTACTGACAGCTGGTGTCAAACACAGCAAGAAAGCAGTGAATCAGGAAGAAGCCTTCTGTCTTAACCGTGCATTTCTCCCGAATTCTTGAGTGTTGCAATGCTGGTGCTGTTGGTTCCCAATTCATGTGATGTTCTACCAAACAACACAAGAGATGACAAATGAAGTAGTGGGATTTTTGTTGACCAGTGCTTATTGCAGTGACTAACATGGCCTTGTAAGCTCATTAACTGGCTGGCAGGTCTTGCTGTGTGGCTGCATTGACTGAATCTGTGGCCATGCAGAGTTGCACAGGCTAGTGCAGGGAGTAGGAGGACTGCAGTGCTGTAACTGAGGAGAGCCTGCTCCCATCTTGTCTTATCTGATGGTGGTTTAGCTTTGGTCAGTCATGACTGTGCTGAGGTCAGAGTGACAGCTGACTGATTGTTTTTTATAGACCTGTCATCCTGTTAGTTTTCTGGTTGTCCCCCAGGCAGACAGGGTGTTGGGTGTGCAGTCTGACTGCTTGTTCTTGGCCCGGTGTCACTTTTTAGTAACTGTGGTGAAAGTTTAGAGGAAGAAGAATCTGGTGGTTGATGTATGAAAAGTTGTCCCTAGGAAGGTAGATGTGAATTCCCAAGTGGAGGCTACGTGCTCCATACCTGCCTTATCACTAATACAGCAGACAGAATAATGAAACTGTAAGGCTATTTCAGTGGAGTAGTTAGAATATGAAGCAAGAGCTGATGAAATCTAATAAATAAAGCATCTTGATCCATTAAAGCCATTGCCTTCACTGAAAATATTCATATTCTTAAGTTCTTTGTCAGATTACGGTAATATCCTCTAAATAACCTGGCTGATAGAACAAAGGAAGAGAATTTTAGGGAAGTATAAGCAATCAGCAGTAATAGGAATTTTTTCCTTTTTTTCAATTTGCTTCTGAGGTTAAAATAACAGGAACCAGATGTAAAATAGCAGATATGTTTAGGACTTGCTGTCACATTGTCAATTACCATGTCATGTCTCTGAGAGAATGGAAGGCAGAAAGAGCTGTGTGCTCTGCCAAATGGGCAGGAATTTAAAATTCTCTTCTGTTTCTCACTTTTGAGAAGCCGAATCAAAAACACCTGTTGCTTGTGCAAGTATCTCTGGCTCATTGACTTGAAGATACTTTCCCAAAGGAAGAGTAGTGTTTATAATTATTCTCATTAGATAGTGTGCAGTCCTTGTTATCTACAAGTAATTGAAGTTGTACAAATGTTCTATAAAACATAACTTTAGAAAACCCCTTTTTTTCAACAGAAACCTTTAACAAAAGCTGTATTAGGCTACTGTTGTATTAATGATACTATAATTAGTTTGCTATTTCCTGCCTCTTATTTAGAAGCTGGAAGCTTGGCCCAAATACATTTGGAAGATGAACAAAAGGGTTTGATTTGCCAAGAGACATGACCTCTTTTGGGGCAAAGAGTGAACCATCACTTTCTGGAATTTCTCTTGAAAAACACTTCCTTCTAATTGCTATAGGTCTCACTCAAACTACTTTCCTGCCTCCTTCTGTTTTGCCAGAGGCTGAGTTTGCAAATTATGACAGTTAATAAATTATAGCAGGCTGGAAAGGGATGCTGATGGAATTGTACCTGTCAGTGGGATGTTGTGAAAGCATCTCTTTTGGGACTGTTTATCAAAATTTTTAAGGGATATCCCAAGAAAACAATGATGAATGTACCTTACACAAAGAGATCTTTTCCCATTAAAAATCTATGATGCCTGTCATTATTTGTATACCACAGCAAACTAGAGTTCAGAAAGGCACTGACAACATAACTGTGATGTGTTGTTTTTTTTTATATCAGCTTCCTTTCTTGGGAACCTCTGAGTTCTGATTAGACTGAGTCCTGCATGCACCTACCAGGTGCAGTGGGCATGGACTTGTCTGCAAGTGTTTGGCTGACCACACCATGGTGTCTCTCAGGAGCAGCTAACTCTGGTTGACTGAGAGCTTTGTTTCCTGGCTTCCTTGGGCTTCCACCAGCCCAACCAGAAAAATTACAAACCTGAGTCTTATTGAAGAACAAAATGATGCTGAGTGAAATGATTTAAGTACATGTGTTGCAGTTAGGCAATATCAGAGTATGAGGGAAGAGGGGAGCAAGAGTCAGTTCCTAAAGAGAGGTGCTTGCTCCAGCCTTAGAGATGATGTGAGAGAGGAATTCCTTTCCTAATGGAAAGAAAGGTTGTATTCATGAATCCTTTTAGCTGGAAGGCAGGTGCCGTGGAGAAACTCCTTGCATTTGATAAGTTTATGTTCTGTCTCTGCACAGAGCCCTTCCAGTCCTCTGTGTATGTGTGTTTGTGTGAGATGACTCTCAGGGGACCTTAATGTTGCAGTTACCATGGGAGCCAATTCAAAGTGGATTGTCATGGCATTCAGAGCTAAAAGATATGTGTAAATCTGTGCTAGCATTTTGCAGATATTTGGGATTTTGAATACTTCTTGCAAGAAAAGTATTTCTGTTATTTACACAGGGATGTTACTTTGTGTGTTAAGCATTTCTGAAATCAGCTTGGCTCTGTGGTGGGCAGGACAGATAGCCAGACAATCTGAAGTGAGTACAGTAGAAGAAATTTAACTTGAGATAGTTGTTTCCCCTGAGAATTTTTCTGTTTGGTTGTAGTGTTTCTGAGTTACTTCTATCCAATTCCTATAGTGCACTCATCAAAATCATAGCAGAATCTTTTCTCCTTGCATATCTTCATCCTTTCCACTGTCCTGTTTGTGTTGGCTGATGCTTTCACCTACCTCAATTCTCAAGAAAAATCCTCAGCTGGGACTTGGAGGTGCTCATTCTAGAGAAGACCACTGTGATAAGCACAACATGTTATGCACATTGGACTTGTGTTTTTATCCATGGAAATCAAATGGTTATTCATGCTGGACCCCTACAGTTTAAAACATCTGCTTGTCATCAGAACTTGCTCAGTGACTTTGAACTTAGCAGCTTTGGGGCTGAGTTCTGGACCTGCAGGACCTCTAGGTTCCTGTGCTGACAGTGCTTCTAGCACTCACAGCATCTCAGGCCACCAGCATAGCAGAGATGGCAGATGTGCTTCTTTGGAAGCTTCTTTGTGTGAAGTTATATCAAATCTCTAAATTTCAATTGCTAATTTATTTTAGAAAGAGCAGTTTTTCTCTGACCTACATGTGGGACTCAAATGTGAGTTTGTCTCTTAGACGACTTTTTACTGTTTAAAATCTGAAGTGGTATTAGGACTACAGGGATGCTGTTGTCTCTTTTTTTTTTGTAACTTTTTTTTTTTTCTTCTGCTGGTAGTGTGCACTCTTAATTCTTCATGGAGAAGAAAGCTGCATCAACAGGTGGAGAGTTAGGAACTGTTTTATCAGTTGCTCTTTGTAGGTCCACTGGGAAATTAGAATAGAGCTCTTTTTGAGCAGAACAGATTAGGGTTTTATTAATGCCCTCCCTGTAGGATTTTTTTAAATTGTGCTTGAGGTTTTTTTCTTTTTTCAATACAGAAAAAATCTGGTCTGTGAAAAGAATTTTTAGTATTAAGGGCTGTAGATTTTGATGACTTCTCAAAAAAGAATAACAAAAACCTCAGTCACCTCTGGAGACCATTCTTATCCTATGCAAAAGTTATGCATTGAAAAATCTATTTCTTTGTTCCAGAATTATTGATTTGTTTAATTTGGTTTTGCTTATTTCTTTGGAGGAAGTGTTTTCAGTGCACAAGCTATTAAGAAAACTTTACTGTATAATTCCCTAGACATATGGCATTTTCATAATAACATTACTATCCAGGCAATTTCATTCAGATTTTATCAAATACTCTAGGCAGGCCTGCTTCAGGAACTGGATGTAATGATAGAGATATGTACACCTCCTTGGTGAGGAAACCAAATTACAGTAAGAAGCAGAGTATTGCTAAGGAACTGGAAGAGTTGTTCTGCTTCAAGAAGAGTATAAGCTTTGTTGCCCATGACATGAAAATGAGGGAGTCTGCAAAACAGAGAGGAAACAAAGGCTGATATCCTATACTGGATAATAAACTGATAGTTTATCTCGTGCAGGAATTCCAAAATACTTCACATGCATCAGTGAAGGATCTGGTTGCAGTCATGGTGTAATTCAGCCCTTGTGAGTGTTGTAAAAGCTTCCAAGGACATTTATGGTAGGACAGCTGTTGATGAACAGTTCATGCCCAGGGTTGTGTCACCATCCCTGGAGGCATTTTAAAAACATGTAGATATGGCAATGCTGGGTTAATGGTTGGACTTGATCTTAGGTCTTTTCCAACCTAAACCGTTCTGTGATTTGGCGTTTAGTTCAGTAGAATATTCTTGCAAAAGGATAAAGCCGTTCTTTGCAGAAGAGACTGTTTTAATGGAAGGGAGAGTAGGATATTGGTCCTAGTCTGTGAAATGAACTTTTATTGAACATGACGTTCCTGAACACCTTTCATTCAGGGCACATGATTTCAGCTTCCAGCAGAAGCTGTTTGTACCTGTTTAAAAGCTGTTCCCTCAAAACAATGCATACTGCTGTGCATATGATTCTCCCTCAGGGAAGAGAGAATAAACAGAACATTGGATATTAGCTGCAGCACTTAGTGCACTGCTGGGAGGCACTGGGATATGACAGTGACACAGGCAGTGTCAGAAGCTCTGCAGCACAGCAAAGAAAGTGTCTGTGCCAGCAGATGTGTTTGATGTTCACCACAGTATTTCTCTAGAGCTATGGATAAGCACCTAAGCCAAAAGCATTTTTGCTCCACAGCCCCCAGCTACTCTGTAAATACATCTAGAGCACCTTGTGGCTCCAGCGAAGGCCAAAAAGCAGAGAGGTAGGTCTTTTTAAGACTGAGGCAAGCTATCTCTGCCAGGAAAATTCATTCACCTCAACATAGCTGACAAACTTCTGCCTTTCCTGTGCTGTTTGCTGCTCAAAGCAAGCTTGACTTCCTGAGCTAATACAAGACAATTTCTTGATTGATTTTTATGGACAGGATTTTTACAAAACTTGCTTTGGGATTTAGGAACCTACTTGTCACTGGCTTTCCTTGGGGCATAAGCATTGATTCACTGTGGCTATCTGGAGAGAGTCTGAATGCTGTTACAGCATCCTTCTGAAGATGCTGGCAGTGCTCTATAAGCAATTCATGAGGCCTTACAGGCAAGGGAGAAAAATGGTTTGCTTTTTTATCAACTGTGTGTCTGTGAGGGTAAAATAGGCTGCCTCCATAGTGCTGACAGAGTAGACTGCAGCAAGGGCTTGGGGTCTGCAGTGGCAAATGCTGCCAACTGAAGAATGATTGTTGATATTGTAAGGGGTGCTGGTGTCAAAGTACCTGCCTTATATACCAGATTTTTGGTCACTATTTCTATGTAAAATTCAAATGCTTACTCTAAAGTGAACTGTAGTTACACAGTTTTTTGGAGAACAGGAAAGATGTTAAAAGACTATGGGTTTCCATATTTTTTTCTTATTTTTCCTTTTTTTTTCCCTCCCCTTTCCCCATAATAAAGCTACTCTGTCCAACCAAGCTTTTGATTTTCAAATTAATTTCTGAAAGGATTTCCCAATAGAGAATTTCTATTCCTAGCCATGAAAGACTGGGCTTTAGAAGTAGTGTTTTCATTTAAGAAATTTGATCTGTAAAAATGCTACCTCCGCATGGGCACTGTATGTTAGCACTTTGGGCACGTTCCTGTGCTGATTTCTTGTAAATGATAGTCTTTTCCCTATGTCTTGTTCAAAGAGTCTTTTACTTATTTTTCAGGCCTGAAGTCAGTACTGTGTAAAATACGATAATGTCTTCAAACTGACAATTACCTGGAGATATTTTTTTCTTGGATAAATTTCTCTGCTGTGACTTTCCTGTTCTGTGTGCAGAAAAAAGGCAGCAGTACAATTCTTACCTGCTTTCTGTTTTTTTAACCCTGTTTTATGGAAACTCTTCTTCAAGGATCACAGTCATGCATTTGAATTGGGACATGTGATCTCAGCTGCACTGGAAGGGCAACATAATGACAGAAGCAAGACAAAGTGTAGTGTGAACAAGCTCCAGTAGCTTAGTTTTGAAAAGCTTTGTTCAACATATCACATAAATATGACAGAAGATAGTTTTATGGTTTAAAAAATAAAGAGAGAATTATGTAGGTAATCTTTGCAACCTAGTAAAAATATCATAGTATACAGAAATTGAAGTGCTACAGCTTCCTATGATCTAAATTGGCATCTAATCTTAGTAGGTGAAATGACACTTGAGCATTTTGTTTATAGTGATTGCTTTTTTTATCACTTAAGAACAAAGTGGTATTTTGAAAACCTTCATAATGTGAATCTGGCAAATAAGGCAATTCAGGTAATAAGTAAAATCTCTGAAGATCAAGGAGACTCAATCTTTGCATCATATTTATAATTGGCCCAGACCTTCATTTTGATGTTCTGGCTCTGACACCTGCTTTGCAGGGAGGACTTACTTGGACCGAAGTAATTTTCTGTTTAGAACCTAAACCTGTGTTTTGCCTTTTATCTGGAATTTTCTTTTATTTTCAAATCAAGAAGTTGCTTTTCTTTAAAAGATGCTTGACCTAACAGGGACTGTGGTATCTGTGGAGCAGTTTATTTTCTTGTCAGTGTAAAACCTTCAACTTACGTTAATTCCGTGTAACTAAAGCTGTCTAAGAACCTAAGTAGACATCTGACTAGTCTTTTAGTGCTTTCTTCTGCAGGTGACAGGGGAAACGAAAGGGAGAATCATCCTACCTCAAATAGAGCTGTTGAGGAGTACACAGAGAACAGGTAGCTGTATGTGCAGCTGCAGGTTGTGTCCTGGCTGGGGGATGTGGTGGGAGCCCCAGCAAAGGGGCTGGGAACTGGTGCCAGCCCTTTACATGACAAAGTGTGACATGTGGCCATGTGACTGGACTCAGCAGGATGACACCCTTACAGTCTGTGGGCTCAGTAGTTGGGTGAGTAGGGAATCAAGAGAGGGTCACTGGAGCTGCCTGCTGTGAAGAGACTTTGGTCCCATCAGCGAATGTCTGGGGTTGGTTGGGAGGGTGACTGCCAGAGTGGCTCCTAGGGGGTCAGACAGGGCAGTTTCCCTAACAGGTTATACTGGAGTTACTGCTTCTTTCCTTTGGCTGTACAGGGAACCCAGATGTCCCTCTGAGACTGACTGTATTAAGTGGCTCAAGTTGTGTAGAGATGTTTGTGCAATTTGAATCCCAAGCATTGTCCTTAGAGCAAGAACCTTTTGGGTTCCAGCTGACATTGCTCCTGGTAGCTTGTCATCCATTTGGAAGGTCAGCAATGTGAGTGAATGCTTATCTAGCAGTTCTGCCATTTTTCGTCAGTGTGGGTGGGTACATTCTCACTTCAAGTTTTGTGTCCTGGAGTGCATGAGGGGCCCTGCTATAAAGGTGCCAGCAAATTCAGTAGTGTTTTTTTAGCCTCTCATGTGTGGGGTTTTTTCCTCCGAATAATCTTCCATTTCTTCCTTCTCATCCAACTATTTATTTTTAAATGAATATATGTTTAAAAATTAATTTAAAAATTCCAAAACTGTTAGATACATAACATCAAAATTCAATCTCATGCAGCTCAATGCTGAGCTGCAGACTTGCTGTTTGATTTTGATAAAGCCAGATGATCTGTGGTATCGCTTACCTGTCAGTGAAAGACAGCTACCTCCAAGGGGCTTCTGAAGGTAAGCACAGTCAGGATTTTAAATTCATATACCGAGTGCTCATAGTAGGATGGAGAAAGGAGATTGTATTGCATGTTCCTGTGTAACCAAAATGTCCAGTGAAAGGTCACATAGAGTAAGTCCTGCTTTCTTTTTTTCCACTTCAGTGCTTTAGCTTGAAGATTCTGCAGAGATTTCACTGACAAATTATAACTTTGAATAGAGATGAAAACTCACTTGTTTTGCTTTTTCTGTTTAAATTTCAAAAAGCATCATGGTATCTATCATAGGCTACTAAGCTGACAAAAGAAAGGTCAGTAGGAGAGTGAGTTTTCTCTGGGCAAATTTTCTGACCCAAGACAAAGGCAGCAAAGAGCTGTCAGAATACGTTTTTGTCACAGGAACAGAAGAGGAAAACTGGACACTTACCAGTTGATCTTCACAAATGAGTTGCTCTGAAGAATCACAGAAACATTCTAGTTAAAGACTGGGATACTGTACTAGACCTGGAGTCATAGTGTGAAAGGATTGTTTTTGGGGCTGTCATATTATCCTTGCTGTTCTGGGTGCTGGCAACGCAAAATATCTTGATGGTGGACACAGAAACCTGATTTTTGCTCTGGAATGACCAACAAATGTGATCTTGTTTCTAAGAGAAGAGTGTCTTTCTCTTCTGAGTTTTTGATGGATTAATTGAATTTCTGCAGAGCCTTTCCACCCTCACCTGTGACTGTCCAAGCCAATCACTTGCTCATTCATGTAGCTATAGAGCTAATTCTGGTTCAGCTGTGGATAGGTTCTGCTGGACCTGTGCTTGATTACTAGCTCTGTTTACCACAAGAAAGCAGTTATTAATGTGCTCTCATTTTAAAACCTGTTATAACTCCTTCACTTTGATTAACTTCACTGTGGAGCTCTTTTAGCCTGTGTAAGATGTAATTCTGATTGTAGAATTGCTTCCGTTGTTTCCCTCCCAGCTGAAGGAGGAGGCAAAAGGGCTATTGATTTTTATATAAAGATGAGTTTAATGAGACCTGGGGGTTAGGCTTGATCCAAGGCTTACTGGAGTCGGTGGCCATCAGTCATAAGATTTCAGTGGATTTCAGGCGCTGGTATCTGACTTACTGCCATGATGTTCAGCTGCCTGTGTAGCAGGGGTTTTGTGGGTCTTCATAAATTGTTCAAAAGCAGCAAACTCTGATAGTGGGGGAGGGTAGGCACGCTGACCAGATACCTAACAGCTTTTATTCTTGTGATCTGTTTTCTCTTATTTCTGTACATTTCAACCTTGAATGTGTGGTTGTGCCGCATGTGATAGCAATTTGTAATGAAGCACACAACCCCAGATAAGACATCAGAGCTCTAACAAGTTGCTTTTAGAGAGAAAAGATTATCTTTAACTCTGAGCTGAGTTGTAATTTGGTGGGTATTAATGCATAGATTTTAAAAAATGAATAGTGTAATCGGAGATAGGAAGGGCATTAAAAGCATAGGCGTGAGCTATGAGTGATGTAACTCAGAGGTTCAACCTTGTTAGCAACTGGGCCAGATCTGACCTGCAGGCTGGTCGTGTTCTGTTTTTCTTGCACACACATGTGCACATGTTAATGCTTTGCCTATGAGTTTCTGCCTTTCCCTTTAAAAAGAAATTATTTCTGTTGCATGCACCAGAAGATGACCCACTGCACTGCCCCAAGCCAACTTGTGGCAGACATCCCCAAAATACCAGACCATTTTCTCAGCCATAATTCTCTCTGCAAATGACTGCAGCAGCTCAAGCTTCATTTTTCCTCCTCTCCCACTGCTTTTTCTCTACTGGCTTTTGATTGACTGGTACTCTAGGTCAACCAAATGCCGTCCATTTCCCCTGATATAAAAGTGTGCGAGCAGTGCATTGCTCTTACCTGTTCAACCCTCAGGAGCTTGTTCTGTACAGAAGCAGTCTCAGGCTTTCTCTATGCTTTGTTCCTGCAGATGTCATTTTCCAGGCTTCTTCATTCTACAGTGTTAAGTAATGTATTGTCAGCTGGAACAAATTGGTGTGGCTGTCCATTAAAAATAAGAATAAATGTATTATCACCACAAGATGCCACTCATAGAAATGGAGAGAGGAGAAAGTTTTCAATGCACCTGACTTTTAAGGAATGCAGCTATTGCTAAGGTCTTTGTAAAGACAGATTTAATCTGTATGTCTAAAATGTAGGAAACCTAAAGGAAACAATGAAATGGAGTATCCTTCTTGGAGCTCACTCTTTTTTTTTGTCAAGTACACAGAAGGAAGATAGTTTTTTTTTTTTTTAGGGGAAGGATCATGAACTATTGTTTATCTGCTGTGTTTACTCTTCACAACAGAGCTAGCTGCACAAATAAAAGGAACAGAATTCTTGTATCCCGTGAGTGCTAAATGGAAGTAGGATCTATGCAATAACTATTGTACAATCCATGTCTTGCCTTGGTTTAGAAAGCTGCTGGTCACCCTCTTAGATGTATCATTCAATTTAGTGATGCTGAGCATCTGTTTAAATAAATAGCTTTAAAACTTGTGACAGAACTAGTACTTTGTCCTTGACTCTGTCTTATCTGTAGCTGTAACACCCAATGAGTCTTTCTGGGCTCTTCTTTCTGTTGCCATCAGGTGCCACGTGCAGTGCCATCAATGGACAATGCAGCTGGCAGGTTTCTCTGAGACTTACCTGCCTTCCTGCAGAGGCTGTTGCTACTCTGCACCTTGGTTGGTTCAGCCTTCAGTGTCACTCATCTGCCCAGAAATGCACTGGCTGTTGTGCTTGTTATGGACCTGTTGAATCTCTTCAGGCAGCCTCATGGCTTGCACATGCTGACTTGTGTTTGGATGAAATAACAATAGGAAGAGACCTCCTTTTTTCATGAGAGTAAACTTAGTGAGGTGGGAATTTGAAAACCTTAGGCCCTGACAGTTTCAATTTTGTCATGCAGAATTCCTGTGTGGTACTATGTGCCTAATAGCTTTGTCTTGGCATTTGTTGTTCCCAGTTTACAGGTGCAGTAACTTGGAGGTCAAACTGAAGGAAGGGAGTGGTCTACCAAGGCCTTTCTCCATGCAGCTTGTGAAAGTGAGATGAACAAGGCATATTGAAACTTTTTTACTACCCCAGAGGATAGAGTATTTGTCTGCTTGTCATTTTGAGGCTTGCTTTAGAGTCATGCATTTTTGTGTAGAGGCTGTATGTACCTTACTGTAGGTTCACAGTTTGTGGCAGTTGGGAGTGGAACTGCGGCAGAGCCTCATCCCCAGTGGGTACAGCTGTAAGAAGCAGGTGAGCAGCATTGACAGCAATGAGCCATGGAGTGCCCAGGTGCACTGACCAACCACCAAAGGGAACAGAGGGCACACAGGTGCAGTGCATGAATATGAGGGGTATAAAAGCTTGGGCTAAAGAACAAAGAGGAGAAGATGCTTGTAGCCTTCTGAAGTGATGTGATGTTACTCTGTATGGGTTGAATCTTTCTGAAATTGTATGATGATACTCTGTGTATTGTGGCTGTCCCAACTGTGACATATGCTGCAACACCTTACCTTCTCTCCTCTGAAGGAAAAGGAGGTAAAAAGATTGTAGAACTGAAGAACAGAGAAAAAGGGGAGGATGAATGCTAGCTCAATACTTTTTTGGTTTGATTAGAATATCCTGACAAGGAGAAGTAGAGGGCACCTGTGGTCACAGAGGTTTTGTAAACATGCCTGGGAATGTGTGCAATGCTTTAACATGTTCAAGACCAACACACAGTGTATGTAGAAATAGTTGTGTGTTGGTCATTTGTATGAGGCATTTCTCTCCTCAGAACTGTGTGAGTGTTTGCAAGACTCTCTATTTTCTTGTGAATGTAAAAGGTAGCAAACCTGGACATGCCTTTGATTTGCTCTGGGTGCTGAGCCTTTGTTGAGAACTCAAGTTTCAGTTGTCTGTGAGAGAGAGTGGGAGGAGACTGTAAATGCTGTTGTGGTGTTTAACTGGGGAGGGGAGGACAGAAAGGAGGTCTGGGTGATTCCCAGTCTGTTCACAGCTTCCACATTACTGGAGGTGACCAGCTGTGTGTGTCCTGTAGAAGACCTGCTAGTGCTGCTGCTGTATAGTGCTGAAACCTTCAGAGAGAGAGGGCCTGTGGCTGCTCCAGCTGACTGAGCTGCCCAGACCTGCAGAATGGTGTCACAGGTACCTGAGGGCTTGCTGAGTGCTGGTAAAATCATGTCACTTCCAGCCTTGTGTGACTTTTTTACAGTAAAGGTATTGGAGAGTAGCTTCATTTTGCTTGTGGGATTTCCCTGCTTCCCATACATGACTCCTGCTGCCTCCCCTCAATACTGCCAAGGGCAGAACTCCTTGGTGGTGCTCAGTTCTGTGTGTGTGCAGTGATCCTTTGTCCTTGGATGGCCTTGAATTGTGGTGATTACAGAATGAAGGGAGTGATGTTGGGGTAGAAGCACCTGATTGTCTAGCAGCTAGCTTTTCTTCAGGGTGTGTGCTGAGTGTCTTATTGAGAAAGTCTATTTGCACTGTTGTGCAAAGCTTTCCTGGTGCCTGCTGGGAGCGGGGACAGCTGTGTGTGTTTTACTGTGTTTGGGTCCAGAAGTGCTATGTGGGTGGTGGAAAAACAGCAGAGATGCACATGTGCTTTTCTAGAACTTGCACTATTAATAACTGTGTACTTAATACTGATCTCGCAATTTATACCCCATTATGGATTTATTTATTAAATGCACTTGTGGCAAGAGGCCTCTGACGCATCATGCTTTTGATATCTTTTTACAAAGTTAGTAGAAGTAGAGATAAACTGACATCTGGAGGCACATGGGTAGTGATGGCATGGTAGAGCTGAAGCTCTTTCTTAATGGACTTGTGCTCTTTCTGCAATCAGAATTGGCACACATGGCAGTGCTGCTGCTGTGCTTTCTTTTGGCCTAGTTTTCTAGGTGCTTTTGCCCATACAAATTTCTGAAAATTGATTCTTCCAGGGCCTTCACAAGCTGTGCTGTGAGCTGTCACAGAGCATTTTGCTCATTTGTTCTAGGTGACTTTCCCAGGGTCAAGGTGAGTCGATAGCTGAGCCCTAAATAGAAGTGAGAATACCAGATTCCTGCTTGTTTGACCCCTGGAAGCTGCTATGATAGATTGCTTTTTCGGGTAGTGGAACTCTTGGCATTTTGGGTACATTTAGAAAACTTCCACCTGTGGCTTGTAGTACTAGCATGTAGATGGTTTTTTCTTTAGGATGAGAAAGGTGGGAGGAGGATGTATGATTGCACTGGGTGAGGTTTTTCAGGGGTTATTTTCCTTCCTCCAATTATTATTTACAATATGAATGGCCCTTCTTCCTAAGAACAATATTATGCTTTCAAAGCCTTATACTCTAGACATACAATAAAATACCCAATGCTAGGAAATCTTCCTCCTTCCTTCCTCTCCAACAATCGCCACATACATCTCTTTCCTTACCATTAATGGCTCAGTATTGAACAGTGGTATCAAGGCATTTATTATAATCTGAAAAGTATGAATTGAGAAGATGACGTAGATATCTGTGTAGTGTATTTTCTAGGTTATTCTTGAGAACAAGATTCGTGCTTTATTAGTTTTCTGTCTTTTGTGCCCTGATATTAACGAGATGAAAATATTAACAAAAACATATAAAAGAAATAATGTAAAAAAATTTTTAATAAGCAGAATTGCAGAATATCAGATGCGATTTCATAACTAAATGTGGGATGGAAATTAAAAGTCTGGAAACCATACTATAGCAAGCACAATCTCCAGCTATTTCCTTAACAAGATACTGTCAAAATTAAAGGTGGTGTTTTGAGAGTCTGCACCCAAGGACTCACATCTTTGGGTGAGTTTGAACTCATTAGTGCGTAAAGGCTACCTTTCTGGTATATGAAAACATTTTTAGAGCTATTATATTGTTTTGTATTTTGCTGTCTTCATACAATAAGTTTGGCTGCATAACATTCTCTGTGCTCCCACTATCTATGGTGTGCCCCCCTCCTCTCCCCCCATTATTATTTCACAGCTTTTCTTCACTTCACAATGATACTACTTTTCCAGTAATGGTGTAGCTCTTAGAACTACATTAAAAAATCCCACCAAAAAAACCCCAAAAAAAACCCCAAAAAAACCAAAACCACAAAAAAAAAAAAAAAAAAAACAACCCCAAAACAAAATAAACCTCTCTAAAACACCGCAATAATTTATTTCATTTGTGTCCAGAAAGAAGAGTGATTAAATGTGTGTGTTTAAAGGGAGAATGAAATGTCTCTTAGTGATTTGGGGTTGGAGTACTGTGATTGATATTGAGTTTTACTGATGTCTTTGAGTATGTAATAAGGGAGATAATGTTGCTTTTTATATTAAGGACAGATGTACTTGAAGGAAGTGAAGACTTTGGTTGAAGTTCCTGTTTCTGGGATTTCCCTATAATTGTACATTTAAAGGAGTTGCATGCTCTACCCATGTAAAGTCACAGGATTTAACATGCAGCTTTATGCAGTTTGTTCCCTTTTTCCTCTGCATGGGTTTTATTAACAACAAACAAGCGAACTGATCTTATGCCAAATGCCAGTGGTTGGCAATTCCTCTAAAATCAAATTGTCTTCTTGCAACTCATTGGGAAGCATTTGCTAATAGTGAAGCAGGGCTCTCGAGGGAGTAATATTAGCATTTCCAGTAAAGCAGTAGAGAAGTATGGAAGTGTATGTTATAAACATCAGGGATTATATTGTTTTCTCTTCTGTGTCTAGGACTGATTTGGCTTTTTTCCAGTTGATATATTTAAGAGGTTTTTTTGACCCAAGATGAAATGAGGGGTCAGTTGTTTAAGTGGTGTAAACACCCAGAGCTACAGAGAAGACAGACATTCCTGCTTTAGCCAAGCAGATAACTCCAATTTTTTTGTTAAGTGTTTATATTGCCATGTTGGCTCAAATGAGTGTGCTTCAATTTTTTGTTTTCACATGTGAGGATCTGGCACTGCAAATTCAATTTAAATTCTAATGGGAGCGTGACTAGAGCTGCATAAATGACATCTGCCTCCACATTAGAGTGGTCATCTATGGTAAAGATTTCAACATGGAATCTCACCTTGAAATGAACATCCTGATGACTGGCCATGAGTTCATGTTGGGTTTTTTTTTTTCCTGTTTCCTCTGGCTGCCAAGTATAGAGTTGTTTATGCCAAATAGCTCATTTTCTCTGGGAGCAATTTTGAACCTTGATCCAAACTGCCCACTTGCTAGTATCTGCTCTTCTAAATTGTGGCTCAGATCCCTGCTCTGTGTTGATATGGGAAGGATTTGACCTAGGTGTTATGACTCTCTTGGCTGTTGGAGAAGAATCAACTTCATCCCACTCTTTGGGACACTTAAGGATCAAACGATGAGGCCCAACAGGGACAGAGAGGGAGAGTCTGTTGCCCAGGGATCGTTTTCTTTCTAAGCCAACAAAGCTTGACAAATTTAACCTAAATGCATCAATAGCTTTGGGTTAGTCAGGTGTTCCTTCACCTTCTTTTGGCAAAAACATTGTTTGCCTGAAGCTTGGAGAGATTATGCAGGTTTTATACTTCTCTGTAGAGAGTTTCCAAGAGGACAAGCACAAGGGGAATAACAAGAATTCTCATCCTTAGCTTCTGACAAGGATACTCCAAGATAATTTTCTTTCTTCAGTAGAGGAAGTTCTGAGGTTAATTTTTCCAGGCAAGTAAGGTGACTGGCAAATCTGTACAGGGATGTGAAAGGTAAAAATGTAAATGTATGACTGTATGTTGTATATTATTACTGAGAAGTATGTAGTAGAAAATACCAGAGGAGGATTTTTATTTCTTTACAAATACTCTTTGAAAGGTGAAAGTAAACCTTTACAAAATTATATGAAACATAGCTGCGGGCTCTATTTATATGAGACTATATTGTCATCTTTTAAAAAAGTATTTATATATAAATATATCTATTCACACGATCTTTACATAGTAATATTGATACTCTCAGGAAGTGTTTATACTTTCAGGAATCAATGCCTGATAACAAAGTTCTGTAGTTTGGTCAGGCATACTGACTCACAGCTGAAGACTGACCTGGGCAGAGCACAGGGACTTCCTGTGTCTGTGTCCTTATCTGATGAACTAGCATGATAAACCATCTTCTTCCACTCCCTGTAAATCACAAGGTATTAATGTAGAGTTATATGGGTACACATGGTATGTTGGGAGATAAATTATTGCTGATCCTCTCCCTCTCCTGTTGTGGCATTTGAGGAATGGTAGGTCCTCAAATTTTGGATTTGGCTGTTGTCTCCTGTTGAGAAGAGGAGCAGATGTTGGTGTCTTGGCTACACACAGTTCAGTGAATTGCAGTGAATTCCTTCACCATGCTGAGGGATCTAATTGAATGAGGAGAGCTAATGAGAGGATGGAAGTGTTTACAGTACCTTGGGAAATGAGAGACTTCCCCTGCTGCCGTGTTGGTGTAAATTGGCAGATTCCTAATAAACTTAGTAACCCCCTAATAATTCATACACTAGAACCTGGCCTACACTGGACCTGTGCACAGGGTGTGCTGTGCCTCTCAGAGGTTATGTAGTTCCTCTTTGCAGAAACAGAGTTTTTAATTGCTTTAATTGGTCTGGACAGTAGATATCTGATTCTACCAGTATGTCTGCTGCTAATGAAATCTGTGGTACAGAATTGTTATTTATAAGTAGTCTCTTTTTAACGGTGATGCTGTAACAATTTAAGTGTTCTGAGCTCTGTGTACCCTGATGGGCTCTTTATGTATGTTTATTATATGGGAACAGCTGGGTGTTTGAGAACACAATTTGTTACCAGTGTTTCTCTAGGTGGTAAAACTATATGACTGTTCCCCTGACTCTGCTGAAGTTTGTTATGAAACCAGACCCTGTTGTATCCTATTCACAAGAAATTGTGAAAAGGGTATGTCATTCTCCTGGTTTAGTAGCCTTCTCAGCCATTGCTTCTCTACATGTTGGCCTGACATTGTGGTTGGAGAGATACCTGAAGCAGGTGGTTGTTTGTTGCTCTCTAATCTCTTCGTAGGTTATCTGTCAGATTTGTCAAAAGCAAAGACGTTTAAAACATAATTTCGTGCAGAATGATGAATTCTCTTCTGTCATAGTTGTCCTTTGCTCAGGGCTATTACCTTATTTTGTTCTCTTTCTGTGAACAACGTGCTTAAATTGCAAGGTTGGAAAGGCACTTTTGTAGATTCTCTTTTTGTCCTGATGCCAGTGCAGGGCACTGTCTCCTTGGGTCAGTTACAGATGTGGAGATAGCAACTGCATGAGAATTACTGCTGTGTAACAAGTTTGACTAAAAATTACAGCTTGTAGTGTGTGATTTATGGGGCATGGGGGCAATGGCAATGTCCTCTGACCTTTTCCACTGGGAACTGTGTAACCCTGTGTCCTTACTTTACTACCCTGAGAGTTGGTCTTCCTGCTGCCTGCCTGGTGGATGCAGATGCCATCACAGGATTTCTTTCCTGTGCAGAGTGTACAATAACCATGGGGCCTGAGTAGGCATGTAGAGCATCCTGATCCAGTTGGGATGCACATGTTAAGCATTGTCTTGAATTCAGTAAGCTTCACATGTCTCACCCTGCTGGTGTTTTGTTGCATGCTCACAGCAAGCACCCAGGAATGTAATGGTTGAAATTACTTTGGCCTTTGACAGGATTCTGGCTGTTTCATTGCCACAGGATTTCTGCTGTTGAGTTTTGTGCTAATGCACATCAGCATAGAGGTCCTGACTGAAAGGCTGTCATTGCTGTATGAAGGCCTGTACAGGCTAAATTACAAATGGTTATTCTTACACACAAGTTTTGGAATCGGAACAGCAGAAGCTTGGAAGCAGTAAACTACTCCCTACTTTTTTTTTTTTTTTCAAGTAATAATCCCCAACACAACAACTAACCCCTTCCCCCATGCCTCTGCAAACTTCTCTAAGTGAAAAGAGAAACAAAACATGTACAGTGCAGTTGATTTTTTTTTTCTGCCTTGCTTCAAGACTTATCTGATCATCATGTTCTCAAAGATATTTCAAAACTGCTGGCTGTTATTTAAGGATGATATTAAAGTCCTTGCTTTGGAGAGTTTGGATAAATGTAGAATTTAATTTAATTAACCTTCATCAGTCTTTCTTTCTGCATGAAAAGGTGACCTTTATAAAATGCCATTTACATACCCAAGAGCCTGGTGCTTGCATTTTTCTATGTCTATATATCTATATATAAAGGCATATTAAAACATGTTTACTTATGTTTTAGGCATTTAAGGACCATTTATTATGAACATTGATGTTATATATACAGACATATATTGAAGAATTGTACCTACCCAGTGGTAGGCTCAGGTTATTCTAAGTGTTATGTAGTTAACCAGTTCCCATCAGAAAATGGATCTAGAGCTGATGGATTCATCTAGGAATCAGCTTGTAGCAGAGTGTTTAGAGGCATTGCTAGAGGACATGAAAGCTATGGACTAGGTCCTGTATGGGTATACAGTAATAGAAATTCTCTGATCCAAAAAAAGCATGTAAGCTCAGCAGGCTGAAAAATGTGAGAAGACAGTGGCTCAGAGTGGGAAGATGACTGTCCAGGTCACATTGCTTCACTGCATTTCTTCTGAACCCCAGTAGGAAGGATGCTGTCCCCTAGATTGACCTGTCTTTTCTTGTTCTTACATTCATCACTCATTCACATGAACAATTTTCCCTGTTTTCTGATGCCAGGGAGTCTGGAAGAGAGACTTCTTAAAAGCTTTCTTCAACTAAGACAAGTGTAAATAAGCACAGTTTTTGGAGACTATGAAGTCTAGTATGCTTATTAAGTTCCTCAGATTGAATTTGCCTTTAATATGCTCTTGGGGTTAGATTTCAAATGTATTTAAGTTTCCAAAGATATGAACAGATGCTTAGTAAAATTGTCAAAGCTTTTAACTTGCTTAGGTGCTTTTGAAAATCCCTTTAAATTTCTCTGTGTCTTTAATCTCCTCAATAAATTTGCAAATCCTTAGAGCCTGTTGTTCAGCATTCAAGACTTGAACAAGGTCTGGAGTCTCTGCCTTCTGTCTGTCTTTCTGTAGCTGTATTTTATTGCAGCTGCAACACTTCCATGCTGACTGTAACTTTGTAAATGCAAATGGGTCTTAAATCTGACCCTCAATGGTGCAGGTGTAGGATGCTCTCTGAATAACTGTTTTAGACACATAGGGCTTGTGGATTTTGTAATCAACCTCTGTCCTGTTGCAAAGAAGATGTTCTGCTGTCACTTTTAAACAAAATCCCTTCCTTGAACAAAATTTGTATAAAAAAGTTCCTTGACTGTTAAAATATGCTTGCTCTGATTTATAGCACCACACAGCTCACACACAATCATAACCTCACTTTCTCCTGCCAGTGGATGACATATGATAGTAACCAGATATGTATATTAGAGGGAGGGAATTACCTTAGTGTTGGTATCTCTGTTTCTTGCCTGTTGAGTAACTTAACAGTGGAGATGAATGGCAGAGCTAGTGCAAAAATAGTGCACTAATTTATCCTTGAAATGTAACAGGTACACTGAGATTACTCAGAAATGTTCCCCCATGGTTTAGAGCTGGAATTAGTCCTGTTGTGATGATAGCTCAGGGGTAGAGGGAAAGAGCTCTTGAGTTTCAGGCAGAACAAAAGAGTTCATGGATTTAATTCCAATGTGTTTGCTTTGAATAACTTAAATTTGGGCTACTCATTACCCATCTCCCTTTTAGAACCTGATTTTGAAACCCATTAGCTCCAGTAAGCTTTGGAAGAGATTGCCAGAGTAAATATGCAAGACATACTGCTTGCCAAGCAGTGAGTATAATGAGGTTTGGTGTGATGGCTGGGAACTGGTCCATTGCTTTAAGGAAGCCGCATCTCATGTTAGAAACGGTCTCCAGTGTTTCTTATTGCCAAATAAGTGTTTTTTTTCTGTTGTTCTTTGGTAAATGAGTACAGGAATGATGTCACTAATGATCATGGAGGAAATTTTAGCAAACTTACTGGTTTAATAAATAGGGTAAAGGATTTCAACTTCTAGAATGCAATGTGAATTTCATTTTTGTGTCAAATGGAAGCAGAGTATGAATAAATTTTCTCAAGAAAGCTGATCTGCCAATTAAGCTTTAAGACCAGTTGCTGTTTTTTTCCCAGTGATTGTTTTTACATTTTGTAGAGCTCTGGTTATGTAATAAAATCACTATTAACCCACTGCAATAAAACCTTGCAAATATTAAAATTGTTGCTGGAAAAATAATTGTCTCTGAAATTTGTACCACACACTACTTACTTTGTTCCTGACATTTGCTCCATCATGTCTGATGGGTGCTCCTTATTGAGGGTAATGATATTACCCTCACCAGTTAGCAGTAAAAAGTAATGTATTCCTTGTCTGGGGCATGCGCTAGTTGATTAAAAGAGAGACCTTTGAAGGCTGAATTCAGTGATGCTCTAGCCTTTTTTACTTCTGATGCTCTCTGTGTCTGTCTGAGACATTATCTCATTTCTCCATTTCTATTATTGCCTAGTGTTTTTTATCTGTAGTATCTGCCCCTGAGACTTTTTGGGAGTTGGTAACAGTTTATTTTGAAAGCTTTGGAGAAAAAAGATGAGGGTGTCTGAACCACCTGGAACTTTCCACTGACCCCTGCCACTGCTGAACTGCACATTAGGCCCTGGAAGGGACCTGTGTGGGACCACTGCACTTGTTCCTGAACTGTGCAAGGTGGGATAAAATCCTGGCACTGTAAGTGTGCCACTTAGGCTTGTGGAGTCTCAGCAAGGTCTTGGAAGCTCTGCTGCTCTTAACTGTGAAGGCAGGTGACTGTTGTACATTGTGGTGAGGAGCCAGGCTGGAAAAATGTCTTGTCTGATTGCAAGGGCAATAAATGCAGGGAGAGAAGGGGTGGGAGAGAGGCTATGGGAATATTGAGCCAACTCAGTCAGAGCTGCTGGTTTGAGTGGGTATTTGTACTTTAGGGTGATGTGGTTTTTCAGTAAAGTCTCATCTGATTTCTGCATAATATCAGGTAGCTTGTAGCTATTTCTGTTTCTGGGACTTAGATAAGCACATTGCTCTGCATACACAAGAGAGAGATTTGTGTATCCTAATCGAGCTGCAGATCAGGGCTCTAGCTAAGATGGGAGTGTTTCATCCTAGCAGGGGTGACAGATTTACTGTTGGCAGTGTGATCAGTCACACTGATGGCAGAGGCTTTCCAGAGCTGGCAGAGGGCATGGGTCACTGCATGTTTTACTGCAAGACACACATAAAAGCCAAAATGCTTGTATTGTCATAAAAGCTGTCTGTTGAACTTTCTTGTTTTTCTCTTGTGCTAGGTTACATCCCAGAACACTTGGGAAACATGTGGTTCTCATTAAATGTTTCTCAATAGCGCAACAACAATCCCTAACCGGTGGAGGTCTGCGGTAACAAGCAGAGGTTGCCAAAGCACTCGTGGCTGACAAAGCCAAAGTGCTGGCAGGCTGGGAGCCAGCTCACCTATCAGAGTCCTCTGCACTGCCAGCCTTGGAAGCGTGGAGATATCATTTGCTCCCCATTATTTTGAGATGTTGCTTTTGTTTCCTCATGTCTTGGTGTCCAGCATGGGAATGGTGTCAGATGTTAGCAGCAACAGGGAAATCACGAGGGTGCAGGAGGTCCATTTGTGCCTGGTTATGCAACCATGGGATGAGTGCATTAGTAATCTCAGTGTACCTGTTACATTTCAAGGATAAATTAGTGCACTATTTTTACAGATTTTTAGAAGAGAACCGTGTCTGATCCTTCAAGGACACTTGGTTGTCCTTCATTTAATGTGAAACATGTGGCTTTAGTTTGAAACTGAGGACAACAATTCAAGCCAGAAACACAGAACCCTGATAGTGGCTGTGATCTCTGGTGACAAATAAAAAACTTCAGCACCGACTTTAAATCTTTCATTGTTGCTGTTTTCAAGTAACTTTGTCATTGGTTGCTATAGCTGAATTGATTAGTGGTGATTTGAACACATTTGAATAGAGACTGAACGACTTTAATTTTAGTTTTCACTTTAATTAATTTTCCCTGTGACCTTCTCCCCTACCCCACCTTTATTAGTTTGAATGCTGCTTAACCAAAAGGGGGCTGGGAGGAAGATGGATTTATCATATTGTGTCCTGTATGTAACATTATCTAATTTTTAAACAGAGTCATTACTAGATGGCTTGTTTTGGTCAGTGAGAGCTTTGACTTACAAAATGTATTTTAACACTAAAAGATGAAGCTAGGCCCTGTTTAAAGAAAAGACAGTTTCTGTGACGTTTTGGTTTATAGAACAGGTGTGTTTCTGACTTAGCCACTTTGTTTGCAGCTGTAGAGCAAGTAAGAGAAACAAACTATCCTGATTTTTCTACTCTGTTTTTCAAGTGAATTATTGACATTTGGGGAAAATGCAAATAGGAGCATTCACAATTTGTTACTTAATGAAAGCAGTATTTGACACTGCTATATTTGTAAAGCTTGAGTTAACCTCAAAAGTCAAAGATGCTTTATGTGTGCAACTTTAAAAAGAACCTTCTGTCACTGAAATTTGGGGGTGGAGGTTGTTCTCTGGAGTACTTGAAAGGTTACTTGAATGTCCTAAATAGAATAGGGAAGAATTAAGTTGTAATATGATTCCTTTTAAAAAATCCTCATAAATGTAAAACTAGGTTTCAATTCTAAAAATAAGTAGAGGTACTTCATGTTGCTTTAAGGAAATAAGCTAACAAGGAAATAAGCTAACTGCTTTTTACTGGTTTTATGGTGAAGGCCTTGTTTGTTTGTGTTTTGGTACAAGCTTGGAGGGGAAGGAATAACAAATGCCTCTGTCATGGCTTCAGTTCCACAGGATATATGAAATCAACATTAAAAGCCAGTACATCAGTGGCTGTCTCTGGCACACTGTTCTGTTCTCTGAGGAAACAGGTTTCTTCCCACACAGGGAAGATGAATTAGCTGTGTGAGGAAATGGGTTTCTAGGATATTTTTCTGCAGTCAGCAAAGTTAAGTGAGATGATAGCATTCAACTTGTGCTGTATTTAAGGTTTTGAGGTACCTAGAGCTTGAAATACTCAACATCCAAATGAGCTTGCAAGAAGCTGGTTTGTATTTTTCAGGCTTTGTTAAGGTGTGTAGGGGGAAATCAGAACCACACCAAGTAAAATATCTTCAGCAGGGACAAGTATTTCCTTTTAATATAATCAGAGCACTTCATGCACGATGACTGTAGCAGGATGTGATCTACAAAAGTATCTTTTACTGCTCCTCATCTGTAGGTCTCTTAAAAAATTGCTTGCTGCTTGGATCACAAAATCCTGCCCTTAATTCAGTGGTATGATTAGGGATTTTCTATAATTCTGAGCTGTTTGAGATGTTGGACCTAATTTCAGAAAAATCTCCATTGGAAATACCTTGTTTGCACCTTTGCATAACTGATGATGCTTAGTGAAAATTATTTTCCCTTTTTTTTCCTGCATATGTTGACTGGAGATTCTTAATCTACCTTTTGGTGTGTTTATTGGTGTCCTGGTTTCAGCTAGGGTAGAGTTAATTTCTTCTCAGTAGCTGTTACAGTGCTGTGTTGTGGACTTGGAATGAGAATGGTGTTGGTAACACACAGGGTTGTTTTGATTTTTGCTAAGTCTTGTTTATCCTAAGTCAAGGACTTTTTTCCTTTGCATGGATGAGGAGGTTTGCAAAATAAGCTGGGATGAGGGAGCACAGCTGGGACAGGTGACCCAAACTGACCAAAGGGATATTCCACACCATAGGATGTCATGCCTAGTGTATAAACTGGAGGATTTTGGCAGAAGGGGGGCTCCCTGAGCTCAGGAAGGGAGGCTGAGCGAGCGGTCTCTCGGAGAACGCTTCTGTTGTGGGATTGCTGAGGGTTGAAGAACAATGGGAACCAATTGCTACCACAACAGCGCACAGTTGCAATGGGAACCAATTGCTACCACAACAGCGCACAGTTGGCAGAATCACGCCAAGCGAGGCTCCGTGGTTCCTGTCCTTATGGAGATTTGGCATCTGGAGAGCCAAGGAGTGAGCAGCAGCACCTGCTCACACTTTAATAGCCCCACATGACCAGTGCAAGATCTAACAGAGAGTGGAGTCAGAAAGACTTAATCATAGCTTGAATGAAGTTACACTTCTGTGTAGGATGTAGAATCATGGAATGTTGGTCTTGGAAAATGATCGATGATGCACCTCATGGGGAGTAAGGCTAAAGCTGTGTGGATGTTGTCACAGAATCAGCCTGGCCACTTTGCAAGCTGGCTTGAAGTCTCCTTAGCGTTTGTAGGTATTAGAGAATAGACGTTATCCTTGGTATGTACTCCTATAATTCTGTGTATTCAACAGAAAAATGTCACTTGGTGGCTGTTCTGTGTAATGTGTGCCTCATGCTGTCAGCAGGGCTTGCAGATATATTTATAATGCAAGGGCAATCAGAGGAGTCACCCACACAACTGAAATGTTTTCAAGAGATAAAGGCTATTAAACTGCTTGAAAAGACCAGTTGGGTCTCTAGAGGGTGAAAAGCCAATTTTGACCTTACAGAAATTTTACTTGCTGATTAAACAAAGGAAGTGCTAGCAGAAGAAAAAGATAAATCTATAATGGAATTACTTTCTGCTCCACAAAATGTGCCCAGTAGCAAGATCCACAGAAGTTGCATGCCCCTTAAAAAGGAAGTGGGAACCAGAGGCTAAAGCATGCTTTCTTCTCTTCCCCAGTGGCTGGATTTTGTGGAATCCAGCTCCACGCTGGATGTGTGTTCAGCATTCCCTTGCCTGGCAGTGGAACTATGCCACAATATGTGAGGGTGATTACATCTATGATTGAGGGGGAGGGTGGATACTGTACTGTACAGACTATAACATTTGCTGTCTCAGAGTGTTATAGATGTGCTACTCTAACTTTCTCTTGTAGTACTAAAAACGATACCAGTTTCCAGCATTCTTATTCTGGGATAATAATACCAATGGCTATGAACTGAAAAGCTTTTTCAGTAAAATGTTATTTTGCTGTAGTTGGACTGATTCCATCAGTGCAAAATGACTACCTTGTTTAAACATGGCTTATTTTTTTATCTGAAGGAAAATACTGCAGTTTATTTGATCTAAGATAGTATCTTTATTTAAACATATTGATGCTTTTCTGAAAGGGCTGTTTCTCATACCCATTGCAATCTTTTTGCTTCATTCCTGTGATGGTTCTTACTGAAGAGAAAAGACTCCGTGTGCCTTTACTGGCACGGTGGTTAGATGGGTGCACCTAATAGGGCAACGGAAGTGTTTTTTTCAGGAATTATCATTGTTAATTGATAAATTGGCCAAAACAATGCCTGCTTTAGTATTAATTTCCTGATAGATGCTGCTAGCCAATGTAAATATAATTCTGTTTAGCAAGTGAGAGTTGACAGGAGCTTGATGAATTTGTTTGATGTTCTCTCTCTGCTTTGATTTCTAAACTGGAGTTGTTGACATGAGGGTAGAGCAGAGGCATGTGAAGCGTCTCCATGGGGTGTGTGTATGAGGATTGTTATTCTGACAAAGCCTCTGAAAAGGAAAATACTCTGAAGCAGTGCATTATGATTTTTATATTGTCTTATAGATGCTTACTTAGAGAAGTTGCTTGCTTACAGAAGTTGTCCTCAAGTTTGATCATCTGCTAACTTCATTCCCATTTCAAAACTGGCTAACATGTTCTCTGTATAAGTTCACATGTAATTATGGCCAGCTAGAGTTGCTGAGAAGGCTCCTGGGTATGGAGTTGAAGAATGTCCTACACTGCTTGGCTAGTCCAGAATATGAAGTGGGGTGGCTTTTGAGTACCATGGCAAAGGCATTACTGGTTAAGTAGATTCCTTCAATTTGAATTCTCTTGCAGACAGGAGCAAAGGGATGAGAGCTGTAATTAGAATCACTTCCTCTCCCCTGTAGCATGCTGCCTTGAGCCATAGCTCTGTAGCAAAGGATTTATGCCTTTAGTGTCTGTTGCTCTCACAGAGGGGGTCAGGATGTGTGGCACGAACCACTGCACAAGTCTTGTGAAGTAGTTTTTGAGCTATGAGAGCACAGGGTGAGAAGAGCTGTCCTGAGCTGCAAGAGCAGCTTCCTGCTGTGTTCATCTGCATGATAAAAAAGTGGCAGTGGGCTTCAGTGTCCTATTCTTTCACTGCTTGCTGCTTCTTTTCAAAAAGGTACCAGCCTTGGCTCCCTTCAGGTAGCCTCCATGAGGGGATAAAAGCAGGGCTTTCTCTGCTTGTTTTGCTGTGTACTTTTCCTACTTGCCCACCCTGTCTCCCTTGTTGGTTGGTGTTTTCTTCTCTATTGAACCTTTAGACTGTTAGTTTATTTTATCTTAATGGGTCTGAAGGATTTTTTTTTTTTTTTTTTTGCTATTTATCTTTCTTATATGTGCCTCTGTTTCCATGTATTGGTATATATTCAAATCCAGTAATTCAGGAGGCAGTCAGAGAAATGAGTCTGGGATGTTTTTGTGAGGCTATTTCTTAGAGTACCCAAGAGAGCTATTACCACAGGTATGAATAGGACATACTTGTTTGCTGCATTAACATTGTTTTGCTGTAACTGTTCCTGTATGTGCATTCAAGTAATGAAATCCAGGAAAACATCATCACTTCTCCTCAGGTCAGGGAGAATAAGGGAAAAATCTCTGTCTGCAGCTAAAGTCCTTCTTGACCTCACATGGTGGGAAATGACTGGACACAATCCTCTTGAAAGGAGAGATGTTACTGGAGTCATACTAATGAATTGAGATGTATGAGTTCAGCTCTTCTGTTATAAATTTCTGTGATCATGAGTAAGGTTCCTAGTCTCCTGAAAACCTATAAATGAGGTAAACAGTTTTTTTTCTCCCAACTTCATCTGTTTAAATTGTGATCTCTTTGAGGCAGGAACAATACACATTGTGCAAATGCACAGGAGGTGAAAGGGCCCGAGATATCCTGTCCTGTCTGCTGCCTTTTGCTACCTCTTTTGTGATAAGTACAGCAGCATGGATGTGGCAGAGACTGGAAGAAGCAGCCAGGTGAAATGACATTTTTGAGGTCTGTGAAGACGTACTTATATAGAGGGGCATAGCAGAATGTCTTTAAATATTTAGATTTTGAGAGATTTTAGAAGGTGTAGGAAAACATTTCTTTTCTCTTGTGAATTCAAGCTATGCCTTTGTTCACATGGTTTCTAAAAGTAAGAGAAATATAAACATTATAAATACAGAAAGGAGAGCTGAGGGGTTCATGGAGGAGGCAGGTAGGATACCACGCTTTACTTTGGGGAAATAAGGAGAGGGGAGAGTGTTTTTTGTGTCTGCTTTTACTGAAGGCACTCTATGTAGATTGGTGTTAGCAAAGGCTTTACACTGTGTGTGTCACTGCTTTGTAAATGCTGGCAAGTAACACTTACAGGCTGCTGGACCCTGTATAGAGTGCTGATCTACAGCTGGTTTTTCTTTTTCTGCAAAGGACATCTCCAATGCTAGCTGTATTTGAAGGCATAGAAAATAGATTTGAAAAGCTACACACAGCAGCTGTCATAATTTACTGTAATATCCTGCTGTTTAGGATAACTAATGAGTGCGTCAGTTCCTTGGATATGTTGCGCCACATCATTAATCAGTATCAACTGCCCTTGCTGCATGGAACTGGGGGACTTCCACATGAGTTGATATGCATCACCTACATCGGGAGATTAATGTCTGGAAAGGAGGGGATGTAAAACTGCTGTCTGGGTTTGTGTTCATTGGAGATGAAATCCTGTACCTGGCTTAGTGTTGGGAATATTCCAGTATTGGCATATCATGGAAAGCATGGACCAGTTACAAGAAAAAAGCTTGTATTTCTAAGTTCGGGTGTTGTTTCTTAAGCTGCTCTCTGCTCTGCAAACATGAGCAACTTGGATCATTTAATACTTCACAACCTGTCCTGTAATGAGAAATTATTTCCAGATAGGTCCAGAATTTGCTTGACTTCCTGTGGCTGACTTTTGGCTTTTGTTCCCATCCAGCTGTGAGGTATCATACTTCTGCTTTATCCTCCCATGAACTGCTTAATGTTAAAGCAGATCAGAAACGAGAGGCTGTTATCTTCATAGCAGGAGTTTACTTATATCTTAAGTGATAAAAGGTTTTGATACAACCACAGCATATTTCTTTAGTGTAGTCTCAGTGTAGATAGCAACAGCAGCACTTCTTATAGTTGCAAATTAAATCTATGTTTTCAATAGAGTAGTACATTCTAGTGTATTAATGGATGGGCATCAGCCAAGCATTGGGTGCAACACTAGCTGTACAAAGGAAATAACAACAGGCATATATGAAGTATAAACTAGAGAGTAGTTTTAGACTGTGCCAAGCTGAAGGTGAGTCAGAAGAGCAAAGGCAGATGGCAGAAGCTGCCTGGGAGAGGCAAAGACAAGACATCATCATTGTTACTGACTTGTGGGCCTGGTGTGATTCTAACAAGAAATATGCTGGTTAGCCATAATGCTGTGAGACTACTAGTGGCCAGTGAACAGCTGTTACCCCTGCAAGTTTAATTTCCACCTGTAGCATTTAATCCACTTTGCCAGCTCTTGTGTGATTGTAGCAAACCACAAGACAGAAGGACAACCAAAGCAAAGTGCTTTAAATTTCTCTTTTCTTGAGGGTGGATACTACTTTGTCTTCTATGAATTTCTGAAGTTTCATGTTTGGTTCTCTGTCTCATCATAGACTTGAAGCTTTGCTTTTTTTAAATACATATTTTTATGTATATATGATATATTGTGGTCTGCCACAATAATATATATATATTTTTTTCTATTTCCCCTCACTTTAAGTATATGCAGAAAACTACTTGTATGCTGTACTGGCCAGTCTGCCTCAAAAAACCCCAGAAATTTCCCAAGGTAAACCTAGTAAAGAGGTATTGTGATAGATGGATTTGAAGGGCAGATCTTGGTTACAAGATGCACCATTAAGTTGATGTGTGAGAACTGAGGGGCAGAGAAGTGAAGACTCGAGCTCTGTTGGTAACTGCTTTGCCTGTATAACAGGGATCGTGAGGTAAAGAACTGCATCTGCTGTCAAGTTTCTTTAACTAATATGGTGCAATGTGGCATTGCTGTAACTGATTCAGCACAAAACTTCTGAAAAGCATTAAATAATTTAAAGTTGTGGATTCCAAATCCAGGTAGGGTCTCCTGACAGAGTGTAAAATATTCCAATGTATTTGCAGTAGTTTATGTCAGCCTCCAGTGGAACTTAAAGCAAACACAGAAAGTAATGTTGATTTTTGATGAGGTGCATTAGGTTTTCCTGAGGCCTAGTGGTGGTAAGGATCCAATTAAATCTGTTTCTTGAATCCTTCTCCAAAGGGAAGATGTTTGGAGTACCAGCAATATGTATAGTTTTTTTGTATCTTTGGTATAGAAACTTAGTACCTGGTGTTGATTTAGAAGCTTTCTAAACTGTGCAGGTAAGTATGGGTTATAAACTGTAATTTATCCTGTCTGAAGGTGATAATTTGACTCCTGTGTAGATCAAATTTTCAATGTATTCTGTGCAGTTATTCTATAATAAGTCTTTCATCTTGTCACCGGTTCTGATACTGGTGTGCTTGAAGGTGTTCCTCTTTGGACAGTGTGCATGCTGCTGTTCTGGCTCAGACAGGCCTGCGCTGTGCTGCCCCCACTGAGTGGGTCACATCCGGCACTGTGGCCAAGCCCCAGCACTCTGAAATCGCTGCGCAGCAGCTCTCCCGGAGCAGCAGTGCCGGCCGTGGCCGTGCCCGGCCAGCAGCGTTACTTGTAATGGCTGGCTGATGGCTCACAGTGGTGCTGCGCTGCCAGCACGGGGGCCTGGGGCACTGCCAGCTACGCTGTGGCCAGATGGAAGAGCAGAGCAGAGGGAGTGCTGCAATCCGAGATGGAAACTCACTTGGATTGTGTGTTTTGGATGGGTGGTTTAGGAGAGCAAAAAGATCAAAACTTGCCTTAAAACTACAAATGTGCTTGTGGTAACTTAAAGTTACCGCAAAGGGCAAGGATAGGAGAGGTGTGTCTTCTCCCTGGAAGTACTGTGGTAAAATTTTTATTATGTTACTGTTTTGGAGATTTTCTGGGTGGAAAATATGTGTCTTGGTGTATCCATGGTGACAAAATTAAGGTAGCAGTTGTTTTAAATCACTAGCTTAAAAGAATGAACTGAAAAGCTTTAAAAATTCCCTCCCCCAACAAGTGAATACTTTGCAGATATTACAATATTAGAAAACTCAGACTGCTATGTCCTCAAGTGCTTTACTCATTGGTTGAGGTAGGAAATTAGGTGATGTGTAAACTGTTCTTGTTACCACCAAAATTTCCTTTGCCTTCACTGGCTGATTTTTCTGTCTACCTTGCTCCTGCACAGGTGCTTCTAAATGTTTGCTCAGGGCATGTCTGTGGGAGGACATTTACCTGTTGCTTCCTGTGGAGCTGGGTGCTCACTGGGAGCATGGTGGCACTTGGTTCAGCTCCCAGCTGTGCAGCAGACTCCTTGGGAAGGTCACTTCTGTCTTCCTGCACTATGTCAAGTGTTGTGGATGATCTCATGACAGCCTGAATGTTGCTGTGAGTCACTGTCATGCCACAAACACCTCTGAAAAGTCTAGTGTGACCCTGGACCTAGCTAGTAAATTATCAGCTCAGGCAATGCTGCACTACCCTGGCTCAGAGGGAGTTTGGAGAATGGGGAGGATCCTGCACTTGCTGGTTTTGCCATCCTAGTGGTGTCTCAGGTCCATACCCATAACAACATGGGAAGAATAGTCCTTAGGCTTATAAGGGTGACATAGGGACAAGTGTGTGTAATACTGGGATAATGTAAGAGATGTATCGGCTCTTTGGGAATTGGAACATTTCCTTTAGAAAATACCTTTGATCTCTATTTAAAGGCTTACAGTTGGCTATGTTCACTGGGAGTATATTTCAGGAGCTAAGTACCTGTCATATTTTAAAAACACCCTATGTTTCCCAAAGCCCTGGAACAGTTTTTAAAATTGCTGGATGAGTATTGGAATCAATGTATTTAAACAGTGCTGTGTCTGTATTTGTTTGTGTGTATAATCATAGACATGCAATTAAATGTATTCTCTGAAAAGAAACCTCTTCAATAGTGAATTTGAAATAATGATAAATCAGGTTGAGATTTAAATGTTCCCTAACCATATAATAGCATCTAAATTAAGAAATATTTGCTAGTGCAGGTTTGGCTAGGGCTTTAAAGGAAAATGAAAGTGCTCGAACCACAGGAAATCAATGGCCTAATCGTCTGGAAAAAGAGTTCATTGCAGTGCCAGGATAACCTGTGAGAGCAATAGCCTATTCTGCAGGTGTAGGGAGAATATTTGTCATTGAAGTTCTACAGCAGAAGCAATTCCATGACAGGTAACTTGTGAGGTTGTGAGACTGATTGGGAGTTGAGAATGTAATATATATAGCTTGTGTCAGGGAGGGATTTGAGAGAGACTAAATGAGGGATGGTGAGATATTTTCTTTATTTTGGTAGAAGCAGTCACATTTCCTTACTTTCTTTCATTATAGATAATACTGTTTTAGAAACAATTTAAAATGCAATTTTAAACCTGCTTTCTTCTCTTGTTAGGGTGTGTAGACACCCAGGTAGCTGGATGTGAAGTGCAGTGGGAAGAGCAGGTTGTGCTTTGGGTGGGGGACACGGTGGGAGCCACAGGCAAGGGGCTGTGCCCTGGTGCTGCCCCTTTGCACAGCTGCCCACTGTGAAGGGACTTTGGTCACAGCAGTGAAAGTCTGGAGTGGTGTAAGTGTGACTGACAGTGGCTTCTGGATGGTCAGACAGGAAAGTTCCCTTAACAAGGGTTTTTTCCCCAAGGACAGTAAAAGTTAAGCAAATAAAAAATCTCAGCAAAACAAAAGAAGTAACAAAAAACAACCCAACTTTAATAAAAAGCAAATCCACATCTAAAATGGGAAAAAATGGAACTTGAATAAATGTATCATTTATTGCATATCTTCTTAGTTAAGTATGGTGTTGTATCTTCCTTAAAAAATTTGCATGCTGAACTTCATTGTATGGGATATTTAAATCTGAACATCGTATGTTTTATAGTTACTAATCAGGGAGAATCAGCCCTTTTTTTAGGCATAGCAACTAAAACCAGAAACCAGGTTTAAAGCTGCAGACTTAATTATGGTTTCATGTTTTGAACTTACAATAATTTTGAGTTAATTATGAATTTTCAAAGTATTACTATTATGACCTGCACTAATAATTTATCTTCATTATGAATGAAGAGTCAGCATCAGGAAGCCTTTCCTTTTTGACAGGTTACAGAAGGTTGTCATGGGAGCTGCTCCTGTGCTCTCTGGTAAGATGTAGTGTGTCCTGCAGAGATCTTCTTGGGATCTAGAAACACTAGATACAAAGGCAGACCTTGAGAGTTATGTGACAGTGAAGGAAAGCAGCGATTGATGCAGAGAGACCTTCAGGGATCGACTGTGTTTACTCTTTTTTTTTACCTGCTTTGAGGAATAACTGCCTTAGACTTTACTGGGACATTCTCATCCTTCCCAAGGAATGGGTTGTTTGTGTTGCTGATTTTATCTAGAATGCCTAGGGTATGGAAGAATGTAAAGCCTCATCTTTTTGCTCTGTATTTGGGACTAAAAGTCATAAAAGTGAAAGCTGCTCTGCATGACTTTGTTACCAGTTAGACTGAGACTTAGGAGGAGCCAAAGCAGGATCACAGATCTTGCCACTATTAGTGCTAAGTGCTGAGCATAGATGACTTTGCAAGCAGAAACACAGGATGCAAATGTTTAACAAAGCCTTTTTCAAGCTCACAGGAGGGATGCAGAGTGCAAGTTGATGTTTGGAGCAGAGTGCCTGGGTGACAATCTGCTGTTTGCACTGACTTTAATAGAAGTTACATGTGCTCATTGGGTTAAGAGCTGATATGTAAATGGGCTGCAGTTCCATATCCTGGACTATGTCAAGAATAACTCCAGAAAGTAAAATCAAGCCAGTGGTTTCCAGAGACAAGAGTGAATTAATGTTGTGGGAATATGGTTGTCAGAGTTAATGCTGATCTAAGGAGGATAAGAATAGCGTAGAGTTCAGGAAATCCTGAAATAGGAGTGGGAAGGGAATAACTATTTATATATTCCCCCATGTTTTATATATATAAAATCTATATAAGATGCCAGTTGGAGATAGCTTATCTGGCAGATTTGCTGGGGCTTGAGTACATGATGATGGCTATGGGCATGGCAGGAGAGTAGTTTTTCCTGACAGTGTGAAGATGTCTTGCATCAAGCAATAGAAATGGAAGGAAGAGATTTCAAATGATTGCAAGTTGTCAAGTAGAGTTTTGTTTGAGGGGAGACCATGTGGGCAAAAAATACAATGTTACCTTAATTTAAAGAAATCATAAATAAAAAAGCAGAAGTGGGTAGGAGACTGAGAAGACTCTTGCTGACTTTTTTTTTTGTATTTTTCCTCTTAAAAACTAGAGCAAGCAGTCAAGCAGTACTCATATCTGCTTTAAAATATATTTAATATATTTTCCACAGCCTCTTGTGTTTAGTAGGACTTCAGAGAATAGCTTTATTTTTTTTTCTTATTGTTACAGGCACTGTGTGCCAATACAAAAGTTCAGTGTGTCAGTAAATTTCCTGAATTAGTTGCAGTAGTTGAAAACAGAGACTGAGAAAGGCCCCTTGCCACTGGTGAAGGTGACTGTGACTAATCTGTGTGGTGCTGGCAATTTCTGTGTGTTCTCTTCATGGCAGGGAAGTTGAGTTGTGCTACACATGTATGTCCTATGTGCTGTTATGACACAAATTGGAGCATTTCTCTGCTGTCCTTGTTAAAATCTAACCCTGGGTATCTGTGACTGCTGGCAAAAAGAGGTCACATAGTAAGGCCGCATGGGAAGACCCACACAGCAAAGCCTTTTTAGGATCAACATTGAATGCTGTTGATGATGTCTCTGTTGATAATGATTCTGTTTCTTAGGAATGCTGCCCAAATGACTGCAGTTTGGAATTTATCACAGTTTGGGTGTTGCTTCAAAATAGAAAAGAGGAAGCTGTTTTCTGGTTTAAGGGGAAGAAAAAAATTGTTGATTGAGCTCAGATGAATGAAAACCCAGGCAATATTAGCACATCATGGTACCAAGTATTTTCTGCCACGTCCACCCTTTGCCTTCAAAAAATCCAATAAGTCTCTCAACTTTGTGCTTTGCAAAATCATGGAGCAGATCCTCCTGGAAACTGTGATGGGCACATGGAAAATAAGGAGATGACTGGTGACAACCAACATGGCTTCACTAAGGGCAAATTGTGCCTGACAAATCTGGTGGACTTCTATGGCAGTGTTACAGAGGTGGTAGATGAGGGAAGGGCAGATGATGTCATGTGCCTGGACTTGTGCAAAGCATTTGGTAGTGTTTCACATAACATCCTTGTCTCTAAAATAGAGAGAATTTAATTTGGTGGCTGGACCACTCAGTGGACAAGGACCAGCTGGAGAGATGGGCCAACCTCATGAAGTTCAAGGCCAAGCACAAAGTCTTGCACGTGGGTGGGGGCAATCCCAAGCACAAATACTGACTGGGCAGCACTGTGTTGAGAGCAGGTCTAAGGAGAAGGGCTTGGCAGGGTATTAGTGAATGAAAAAAAGTAATATGACCCAACAATGTCTGCTTACACCCCAGAAAACCAAATGTGTCCTGGACTGCATCCAAAGCAGCATGGCCAGCATGTCAGGGAGGTGCATCTTCCCCTCTGCTTTGCTCTAATGAGACTCCACCTGCATCCAGCTCTGGGCCCACCAACGCAGAAAGATGTGGACCTGTTGGAATGGGTTCAGAGGAAGGCCACAAAAATGACCAGAGGCCTTGAGCATCTCTCCTTTGAGATGGCTGGGGGTGTTGGGGTAGTTCAGCCTGGAAGATTTTATAGCAGCTTTACAGTACTTAGCGGGTGAGCAGGAAAGATGAACAGGGAGTGTAGTGATAGAATGATGTGCAAAGGTTTTAAAGTGGACAAGGGTAGATTTCAATTAAGTATTTGGAAGAATGATGATGATTAGACAGTGGAACAGGTTGTCTAGAGAACCTATGGCTGCTTCATCCCTGGAAGTGTTCAAGGCCAGGATGGATGGGGCTGTGGGCAGGCTGGTCTAGTGGAAGTGAATCTATCTATGGCAGGGGGGTTGGACAAGATGATTTTTAAGGCCCATTCCAACCAAACTATTGTGTGATGCTCTGAAGTAGCAGCAAGCTCTAGAAAGTACTAGAGCACTGAGAGGTGTCCTGCATCTAGAAACTGGGTTCCTTGACCAGTGTGTGGATAAATACAAGCCCTAAGGAAAAACTGTCCTGTGTTACAGCAGGAAGTCACCTTGATCTCTATTTGACAGGAATGCCAAGGGAGGAATGGAAAAGTGAGTTTAGATATTTCAAAGCAAGAAAATTGGAGAGCAGGGCTTTCATCTAACTCAGAGTGTCCAAGTTCCTGGAAAGCTGAGCTGTCTATGACAGATTTTTGATCAGTTTGAATTTGACATTAGGACTCAATTCACCCGCTCTTGTTAAGCTATAGCTTCCTCCACTAAGAACTTGTTGAAATTAGTCTGAAAGAAAACAACCTTTTAAATGGTTGGGAGTTGTCAGGGAGTTTCTTAGATGGACTCCAGGTGGTGTGGGACATGCCAGAGAGCCTGGAAGCATTTGACACAAGCCAGGACAAAAAGATTGAAAACATGCCTCTGGTCTCTGGAGCAGGATGTCTGGAGTAGCTGGATTTGAGGGAGGTCTTGTAGCTATAATTGGAGTTCCACTGCAGCTGAGGTTTCTGTTACTAAACTTAAAACATAGAGGCCCCATTTTGCTCAGCAACGCGTGATAACTAGATATGGATAACTTGTAAAAGAAGAGACAGGAAAAAACCCAGCCTGAGAATAAAGACAGGACACAAGCAGACAAAATGTTTTGCCTGGGGTTATACAGCAGGTCATCTCTGGAGAGGGAAGTGGAGCCCTGGAACTCTCTGCTGGTGGTATCACCACCTTCTTTGCTGAAAATTTAGTTGCCTAGGCTCACATGTTGAATGGGTCAAGGGAAATCTGTGCAATGGCTATAATACTCCTCAAAGAGGAGGATTTTGGGTGTCTTCTAGACTTGAGTAGATTTAGATGCAGCCTACTGAGGTCATGTCCTCTCATGAGTATAGTACTGCCTCTTCTGACGGCAGTGAGCACCTCTGTTTCAGGAGGCAGGGCTACAGTCTGATCAGCCCAGCCTCTCATAACATTGTTTAATGGGCATGATGGTGATATAGTGGTACTGGGCTTGATGCCTTGAGAGGCTACCTAGAACAGAGGCTAGACAGTGGTAAAGGAATAAAGCAGGTATTTATTAAAAGGCCATCAAAGGATACACCTTGGGCAGTACAAGAGCCCGACCATGGCTACACCCAAGATGGATGATGGGTCACACATTTTCACACTTCTATAAGTTTTGGTCCATTTACATGTTGGGGTTAATTGTCCAATTACAGCTTCAGGTCATGAAGTCTAGTCCTCCCAGATTGCTCTCCTCAATTTGCTGTTGTTTATACTTTTTGGGCCTGAAGCTGCAACCATGTTCTTGGTTCTCGGGCTGGAAAATAATTATTTTGTCTGACAAAACTGTAAGGAGAACTTGCTAACGCTTTATATGAAGTTCAGAATTATATACTAATGCAGTACAGAATCTGGAAAATCTGAAAGCTAAAACATTAAGCATCAGGCTGTACATAACTACCCAGGCTTGCTGCAGCAGTGTTGTGTGCATACTCCTGCATCTTCTTTGCCTTATCTCTTGAGCTGCTCCTTAGCTCTGTTGAAAGCATGTGTGACTGCAGTGTAGATACAGACTTCCTCCTGCATTCCTATAGAAAAAATACGTGTGCAGTGTGTTCCTGTGCATCTGTGCTTGTGTTTACTGCACTCTCTAGGGATGCAAATGAATGGTAAGGCTGGGTCAGGCCAGTGGTCTGTCTAACTTGATTTCTTTTTTGTAGCTGCCAAGAGCACCTGCTTGAATCCGCCAATATCAGTCCACAGAAGTCATGGAGAAAAAAGGATTTGTTTGAATTGTTTTTACTAGAGCTTCTAGCTTGTTCTTACCTCATGATTGAGTTTGTTTTTATAGGAAGAATCTTTATATAACAATAAAATATCAGACAGTGACACTCCTGCATATAACAGGGATGTAGCCTGCTTGCTGGTGTGTCAGATTTCTAGACCATCTGGAAATTACTGTCATTAAACACCTGAAATAACAAGATTAAAAAACCCAGACAAACAACAGCAAAAAAGGTAGGAGTTAAACTATGACAAGCCAGGCACAGTTGATCTACAGACCTAGTGTCTTTCAAGTGGGTAGATAAAGCACAGTCTCAGCTGTGTGTGGTCACTAAGGATGGAACAGCTGTTCTTTAGAGGTTGGCTTTTTAACTCTACATAATTTATGGTTTGAATTCCACTGTGCTTAACTATAAAATCTATCTGTAGTTCCAAACTTAATGCTGAGGAAATGTATACACTAGCAAAAATCTTGTGGTACAAAACAGTGGTGTAATTCATTACCAACTATACAGCTGCCATGGAAAAGAAAGGGATTGTTCTTCTTGAAAGGTCTACAGCTCTGACCTTACTGCTGCTTTTGTAGGTAGAGATAACCTGTTATGCATTGGCTGATTGTGGATTCAAATGTTTCTATGGGTTTAAATATAGCTATATACTCACTTTTCCCTATGCAGCATCACCTGGTGAAGTTTTACCACTCCCAGCAGAAGATGCTTTTTATTTGTGGGTATTTATTGCATAAACTGCTTCCACAAACCTAAGCTTGTTTACTTGGCATTTGTCAGCCTCAGAAACTTGAAGGTTTAGAAGTATTTACCAATTTCACTTTTCCTTGCAGTGATCTTTTCCCACACTCTCTTCTGAATGCTTTCTGTGCATTGTTCCTTGGGACCCGCAAAACTTGTTTCTTGTGCTGATGGTGGACTGTAATTCACGGCCTGCTGTTCTGTAGACACTCTTTACCTGGACTTTTCTCTACATGCCCAATGTGCCTTATTTTCTTGGCATTGCACGTTCACTCTCACATTACTAGTTTGTAAGTTTAGTCAATGACAAAATCACCTCTTTTAAATGTTTCTTTTAAAATTCTGTATTGAAAATGTGCAAGAAGAGATTTTCTCCAGTAAGTTAATGTTTATTTGGTGACCCAAGTTTCATTTTAGTAATCGCCACTGAGGTTGAAGAGTGTGTGGAGAAGTACAGAGGTGAGGTGAAGGGGATTGTGAGAGCAGTAATACTGGATTGAAAAGTTTGTTCCTGAAGTGACTCCTGATGACCACCTGCCTGTTTTACTCATGAATCTGTTGTTTTCTGTCTTGCAGTGGCATCACTGAAGGAGCCAGCTGTTACTGCTGTGGGAGGTCAAGAGCTCCTTCCAATTGCATCGTCTGTGTCATCTGCAAAACCCCCAGTTACAGTGAGTTTCTCCTGCACGCACTCTGTTTTCTCCAGTGAGGATTTGTTAGCTGTAATCTGTGATAATTATGTGTTTCTCTATTTATACTTCGTCAGTTCACTTGCTACTGCAGAAAGCTTTGATTTATGAATCCCAGGCCAAAAGAATACATACACTTTTCATCCTCCCAAACCTCATACTGGAAGCTCATAGTTGCAAATTCTTCTGGCCAGCTGCATACCTTGTGAGGGAAATGATCAAAGACTATGTGCTTTGGGTGAGTGTTCTGATTATTCATCCAATAGCCAAAATGAGAATTGGACAAAATATTTTGTTCCTGAGAACAGCTTCAGAAAGAAAAACTTATTTAAATAAAAAATGGAAAAAGCAAAGAAAATTAAACTTGTTCAGAGTGCCAGGAACACATAAGACCTGTGTGACATCTAGTCATAGGCATGGCAGGTGAAAATAGAGCGTGACTCAGTGCTGGAGTGTTCCTGAGTCTGTACCTAGATATACTCTTAAAATGAGGTAATGGAATTTTCTCTGCAGTGCAAGAGAACTTCCTAATTCAGTGCTATTTGGAAACGGAATGAAAACTCTTGAAAATCCTCATTCCCCCTTTTAGTTTCCACCTAAAGGAAATTAAGAAAATGCTTCCCTAATTCTGTCAGCTGTCTGTGAATGTCCATGTAACATATAACTTGCCTGTGATTCTTTTGTCAATAATTCTCTTCTGCTAATAACTCAGTAGAACAGACTCAGGTGATTTCAGTATTTTGCATAACAATGATAACAGTTGCTTGCAAGGCCATCTCCAGTTTTCAGCCAATTGAGACAATATTTACCTGGCTGGAAGAGCTGAATTGTCTTCTGAATTGGAAGAGTTGAGTATGCCCTGTGTGGAATCCATCTGCAAGACTAGAACAGTGGGAGTTCATCTATGCATGTGGAAGTATTTATTTTGATGAAAACTTGAGGACTAAATGAACAACAAAAAAAAACCCCTCTGAGTGCTTAAGGGGCTGTTAGACACTTGTACAGTTAAATGGCATTGAATGTTGACATGGTCTGGTTTTTGGGTTGTGAGGTTGAGTGTACAGGAATTAATTGTACTCAGGTAATGGATTCTCCTGAGAACTAATAGGAGTAACAAGAGGAACAATGCCTAAAGAGGAAAATGCCCTCGAATCTGTTGAAAGCTTTTAGCAAATGATTTTGGCACAATGTATATTTCTATTCTATGTCAATATTGCAGATGCATAAATTATACATGACTTACAAAATAAGAAAATTTGCTTCTAGGGAGCTCTTGTGTTTTGCTGTAAGGATGGAGCCAGCTTGCAACATATGTAGAGAATATTACCTGTCAGAAATTGAATATTGAGTGAAAGTAATAGTTTTAATCAAGAGTAGTTAAAAGTGAGGCTGAGTTGAAGGAAAAAACAACTGCTCAGCTGGAGGACTTCTTCCAATGCTGCAGACATGCCCTGAGATGCATACTTTCTGTATTAGGAATATTGATCAGGGCCATGGTTGTACTTTGCATTACCACTGTTCTTCCTGATAATTGCAACCAAGGTTTCTTCATTCTTTGAATTCTGCTCCTTTCTCTGTACCCAACTTCAAAACACTTGGTGCTGGTGTATTGGATGAAGGAGAACACTGCTCAAAGGAGCAGCTTCTTGGTTCATGGATAGATAACTGGCAGAATCTACTGGCTGAGGCAAAGACATTCTGGTTTATATCAATTAGTATTTCTGAGAAATAATCTGTAGTGATTGTGGGTGTTTTCTTAAGAGAGTTGCTGTAAAGGGGTATGATTGAGGGCAGGGGCTGTATGCACAGTCTGAGATAGACTGAGCTGAGTGCTGTACCAGGAGCCTGAGACTTCTGAGACATTGTGTTTCTGCTAAGAAGCACCCTTGGCTGGTTTCTTTTAAGTGAAAAAACAGGATTGTTTCCGCACATGTTGCCTATTTTCTATTTATCTTGAGTCAGTGTCCATTTCCTTCTCATTCTTTACAGTGCCGTGGGAAAGCTGAATCCCTCTTGAAACCAGGGAAGCCACCTCCAGTTAAAACCAGCTGACAACAGAGGGATGAGGTTGCAGATGAGTGATGTGAAAGACATTTGTGTCCTACAACATTTGGCTACTGCATCTTTGAGAAGGCAGAACTCTGCAGCTGTAGCTGCTTGAGCAGGGCTCTGTGCAGAGCAGGTCAGCCCTGGTGCAGTGCTGGATGCAGAGTGGATGCTGGTAGCCCTGCTGAAGCATTTGTTTTCCTAACCCACATCACTCTGGACTTATTGCTCTCACTTCATTGTTCCTTTGTTGAGCCATCAGACTTTCTGAACAAGCTGCACAAGTCAATGCATGTTCCTCATGTGGCTTTGTCTTGTGTAGCCTCATCTGTTTAACTCCTCTGGCCTACCTGTTGTATGTTGACATTCAGTGTCTACTTTAGGGTCACAGTAAAGTCTTTCACCTTGCTTTCCAAATGTCACCGGACAAAGTCCTTTTCAGAACCTGGCTACTTCATGGCTGTACAGCCTACCTCAGAATAGTTGCTGTCCCTGATGTGTGAATGAATAAGATCTTTATAGGATTGACAGCTATAAAACATTCCCTCTGAACTCTGAGATGAAAGTGAGATGTTTCCTTTCTCCTTCCAGAGGGCTTGTCTGCTGTAAGAGGAGGGAGGTGGTTTCCTTTCCTAAGATGTAACTCCTATCAGGTATCGTAGCAGTGTCTGTAGCACTCCAGGGCAGCATGCTCTGATGCCTCATGCTATGGGAAACTGGGAATGAAAGGCAACTCTGCCAAGAGGCTTTTGTCTGCGTTGCTGGGATAGTACATGTGACTCCTATGCCATTACCTGGAGCTCGCTGGTGATACAGTGGAAGGGAAATAAGGGAAAATTAAGTTTGGGCTCAAATATTCAGATTGCAAGGATACTCTCTAGAGCTGATCAGCTTGCTTGCTAATGGCATAGCACAGGGAACAGAGAGTTTGTTTGGTTTTGCACTGCAAATATATAAGCCACCCTTGCTTTGGCTTCCAGCCCAGGGCGAAAAGGCTGGCTGATCACCCTGCTCTTTCAGTGTTGACAGCTGTTGTTGTCAGGGACAGATGTGACTTGGGTCCAAGATAGGAATAACAGTGTGAGTGCTTTTTCCTGGCAAGGTAGATTTTTAGGAGATAATGCAGTTTGTCTGTTGCACAGTTAAAGGGAAATGAGAAAGGCTTTTCTGTTCTCTTGGTGAACTTTTCCTCAATTTTTTTTCATGTTGATTCCTCTGATGCCAGGAGATTTGCTCAAATATTCTAGCACTTAATGGTCCTAGATTATATCTTTGGTTCATCCAGTCTCAAACCATTCCTCCTCATTCCAAAACCAGTTATCTTACTAGCAAGGAAGCAGGCAGTTCTGGGATACTACTAGCTCTGCACATCTAAGTCTCTGTTTGATCCTTAAAAAAATATTTTGGAAAGCAGAACAAGAAAACAGTGTAGGAATTTGGTGGGCAGATAAACTGCATTCCTATTTCAGGCTGTTTATTCAAAACTTTAACTTTAAGGCAAAAGTAGGCTATTTTTAACTTGCCTTTTTCTCCTGCATATTAACAAAAACAAATTTCCCTCTCGAAGGAGAGGGTGGAGTTGGGAGGAAGGACAGGTGGAATTGAAACCATTTCATTAAATCAGTTTAAATATCATTAATGCACAATTTTGTTTTTACATTACAGTTCTGAGCACAGAAGAGTCTTTTTACACTTTCCAAACAGGGGAAGCTTTGTGTACAGAGAGGGTGAGTGAGGGCGTTAGAGGCAATGAAGTGGTTATGGGAAGCTTATGACTTCTGCTTGGGGGGAACTGTCAGGAAGGTAATCCAGCTCTCCTGACTCCTGGTGTCTGTGTTTTGATGGTTTATGGTAAACTGCTTCTGAAGCAGAGAGAGCAAGAGCAGCTCCAACAATTTCCTTACTAGGTAGATGTGAATTTGGCTTTAACTTCCATGATTACTGACTTCACTGTGCTGCAGTAGGGATGGCTGAATCCAGGGCCTGTGGATCAGGTTTGTAGGAGGAAGGATAAATTCTTCATACTTTGAGACTGAATGATAACCCAGGAGCTGGTGCAGAGCATTGCTGCTCTTTGAATCTCTTGCACTTTGATGTTGATTCTTCAGTACCTTCTAGTTCTCCCTCCTTCTGTTGATAAGAGCTGAATGATCTTGACAGTGGAACGTGTGTGAAGTTCACCTCTGGTGTACAGCTACACCTCTGGTGTAGAGCTCCTCTTGCTGTCCTGTCTGACTGCACACTTTACTCAAGATTAAATCCTAAATTAAATCCTAAATTATCTCTTCTTGCAGTATTTTATTCCCACACTGTAGGAGAGCTGATGAAAACCAGAAGTTGTCTTTGTGTCTAAAGAAAATAAAACCTTTCCTGTTTCAGAAATACACAGGAAACCTGCCCCAAAACATGTAAACCGTTCTCATCCAGTGATAGCATGTTACCAAGTTACTGAACTATGTGTAAGCTTAGACCTAGAAAGACAACTTGATTTTCCAAGCCTGAGTCCCAGGTAAGACTCCCTGCTCCTGAGGGATCAACATGGGGCAGGAGCCCTTTCTGTGGAATCTTGGGCTCTCTATCTGCTTTCTTTTCCTCTTTGACTTCTCCCACTGGGAAGCTGCTCCAGATCACAGCTACTTCATACTTGGATTTCTCTGACCTCCAGCCAAGAAGAGTTTGTGGTTGGTTTATGTCATTTCTGCACCAAGATAATCCTGTGGTTTAAATGTCTCTTTGCATTTCTTGCAGCTCCCTCTCCTGAAGTGTGTTTGCAAGCAGTGATCCTGTCCTCTGTTGTGCTGTGTTTTGTCAAACAAGTCAAGCTTTCCTGAGATAGGCCTCTTAGTCTAACCAGCACTTCCATGCACCTGCTTACAATTGAGTAAATTGTCTTTGAATTGTGCTGTGACCAGAACAAGTGATAATAAATGTGTGAGAAAGGGCTGCTTGCATTAATGCTGATTTCAACATCTAACCATTAACTTTGGTTTAAGCATGATCATTTATATGTATATATATGTTTGAGCAGAATCCTCTGGTCTTGCTTTGAGGACATCAAGTAATGGTGACTTTCTGTATGAGGATAGTTCTTTCAATGACTGGTTACTTTGATGTTTAACTAGGTACCTTAATTTGAATATGCTGCCTTCAGTCACTGCATCCTGAAATGCCTTTCCTTGTTAGATTACAGAGGCTTTTGTTATCACAAATCTGATTCTGCTTAGAAGTGCTTAATATTAGTAGTCTATGTAAAGCAATTAGTAAATTACAGTAGTTTGTATTTCAGAAATCAAACACTCTTATTCCAAGAAAAAGTCCCTTTTAAGGTGTGTTTGAGTATCCAAAAATGGGTCTCTATCAGCTTGCATCTTCAGATGATACTAGGCACTGCATCAGCAAGAGTATATGCAAAGAATGAAAATAAAGTCCATTATTTATGACCGTCTCTCTGAGATTCCCTGGCTTATGTGAGAGAAGTGGAACTGCTTGGAAATACTTTGCTTCCCCCTGGATTTCTGGCTTCTTTGAAGGTTGTCTTGATCTTTGTGAATAATCTTGGGTTTATACGTTTGATTTCATGCCAGCAAACTAAATCTTTCTGTAATGTGCATTCCTTCAGGCTTTTATATCATGAAGTTTTGAGGGCTTGTTGTAGTGCTGTTTTCCTTCTGCTGGCACCAAAGAAAAGCAGGATATGGTTGTGAGCAAGGCACAGCCTGCTGTGCACAGCGTCAGAGTTTGTTACCTGGCTGTGCTGCCTGTCCGTGAGCGAACTGCGCAATTGCTCCCTGAGTCTGCCTTTAAACTGGGGGCAGTGACACTGTGCCTGGCCCTGCTGAGCTCTTGGACTTCCTAAACCCTTCCAAAGATCCTCTCTCTCACACCTTAGCCATTGGGCTTACAGGGATGGTAACATGGGGCTGCTAGTAGAGATTAGCTTGTGCTCCCAAAACCCACCTGATCTAGCAAGACAACGCTCTCACTGCTGGGAGTACTCCTTAGGATGCTGGTCAGGGGGCTGTGATTTTCTTTTTCCTTCTTTGTGCTCTCCCAATATCTGTTTTTTGTTCCACACTGTCTTTTGTAATATACTCTAAATTAGTGGCTTCTAACCCTTTTGGAACAACAAACACAAAGTTTCTGACAGGCTGAGCTCCTTGTTTGTCATACATCCCTGTTCTTGCATTCAGAGTGCACTAATTTTGCTTATTGGAGAGGCTACAAACATTTATCTTGCTCCTGTGAGCTTCTACTGGGGAACCATTGTGTTGCTCTCAGCATAAGGACTGTTTTTCTTTTGCTTCACAGTGCCTTCCTCTAAAGTCTTGATTAAAGGTGTAGTAATACAAATACATTTGTCCTAAAATCAATTGAGTGTATACCACGTGCCTTAAAAAAAAAAACCTCAAACCCCAATGGATATAAGTTGCCTGAATTTAAACTGAAATCCTACCATGAGAAAACTAATTGGTCTTTCCTTGACTGTTGGAGTTTTAGTCCAGAGCAAAATTATTTTGGCAAAATGCTTTCAGGCACTTAACTTCGATAATTGTGATTTCATTTATAATTATTAATAAATCCTTTCACAATGACAAGGTTTTGCCTTTAGAAAATGCCCATGAGCCACTCCTGCTAGATTACACTGCCAGTATGTGTATGTAATTTATCAGATATGTATGTTAAGAAGGGAGCTTTAACTTTGTAAGAAGGTGTCTTTAACTGGGTATACCTTCTCTTAGATGACTGCCATCCTTGTTCTCTGGGTATCCTTTACATCATTTAAAGAATATCATAAACTCAGCAATAGCATGCCATACATCCCATTGTCAATTATCATTGAATAATTTTTCACATATGCAATTATAGTGTCTTCTACTTTCTCTTTTCACATTTTTCTGGAGGGAGAGAGTGCTCTTCTGCTTTAAAAAGTATTCTTTTCCTGCTTTGTCACAAGTGGTGTTAGTTCATTCTGCATTACTTTTTTAGTTGTTTGCTCTAGTCCTTTAAAAGTGCAATTACATAATTCATATAAATTTAGAAAGGGAAAGATGAAGATCTCTGATGTCTATTTTTTTATCCTCCTTGGAAGCTAGGAAAAATTCAGGTTAGGATTCTGGCAAGTAATTAGCATTTGAAATGGAGGTTAAGGTTGGACAGTTTCTAACGTATGATGGAGGAGATGATTCTGGAGTTTATTTCTCCCAATGAAAGGCAAACAGTCTCTCAGTTTTAATAAATGACTGGTTTTGAATCCAAAAGCAGCTTCCCCATAGCTATGTTTTGTGCTGTTGTTTTTTTTTTTTTTTTTTTTTTTTTTCTTGTCAAAGAAGGTCAGTGTCTAGTTTGCTTTGAATTAAGAAGTTAATCAAGCCCTCTGTATTAACCTAGAATATGGGCAGGCAAACAGCCTCTGCTTTGGAATTTGGTCTGAATAAGGCTGATTTTATTTGTTTGAACACTGTGCAACTGCAGGACAAGAAATGGTTGCTGATCAGACAGGCTTCAGCCCATGTGGGATAACTGATCACTGTGTTAGTAAATGCTCCTGCCTAAACAGAGACTTCATCCTGGCTGTGCCCAGCCCTCCCAGATGGAGGGAACACAGTTCAGGGTGAGAGCTGTGCACACACAGTGCACTTGGTCTGTGTAGAGTAGCTGTCATTGTTTCCCAGGTGTGAAGCTTGGGAAACATCCTTGCCCACAGGCTGCTGCTTTCCCTGAGTAGTACCTGGAGAAAGACAGTGACCAGCAGTGGACTGCTCTGCTGGTGTCCTGGTGAAGGTGACACAGTCCTGCCTGTGCTTTTCCCAGAGAATCCCTTGCAATTGAACAGGGAGAGGAGCTCTGGGCTGTGTGGATTGTTCTTGCAACCTACTCCCACCCATCTGTGTTACAGGACAATTCAGTACCTGTCAGGAGAGAGATAAGGGAGCAGCTTAGTGTTCAACTTCTTTTAGGGGCTCATTAGTTTGGGCTTTATGAGCTCTTCTGCCAGGCCATATATTGGGACATTTGCAGTCTACATCATACATCATTAAGTTATATTTAAGGACTCATTTGCCTTGTTCACTTAAAAAAAAAAGGTTGTTTTAACAGAAATCTGGGACTTATCATCTTCGCCTCTGCTCCTGGAATCTGCATTTAAACTTAGGATTAGGAACTGATGGACAGCTCTGATGACATGAATCTAAGGGAGAATAATTCAAAACTGTCAGTCTCGTGACTTTTCCTACGATGCTCTTGAACATCGCTAAGATCTATTTGTATCAATCTGTAGGCTCAGGAATAATGTTGCTTCCACTTGTGTTTTCCTTGCATTTCAAAGGCTATATCTACAACTATATGGGCTGCATCTTGATCCATTTAACATAGATTGCATAGAAGTCTGAGACTTGTGTTTTTATTCTCCAGAGTAAGATTTCCAGTCGTCATAGTGAGAAGTGGATTAATTGCTGCAAACTCCACATGTCTACTTGAATCTCATCTCTGCAGTAATTTTGATTCTTTGAGTCCACCATTAGCTTCAGATGCCTATAGCCCAGCTGTCTGCCTCTGACTGACTTATATGAGCTCTCCTTCCAGACAGAAAAGAGAAAGAGATATTTTAGAACATAGTTCATCTGACCCTACTTTAGCCAACTGCTTTTGAAACAGATGAATCCTGTCCTGCAGGTGACTGTTTCTCTCCACTGACTGTCATGTCAGATGTTGATGTCAACATTTGCTGAAATGAATCCTGTATGAAATATATCCAGTTTTAAATTTAACTGATTAGGTATTTTCATTGAAGTGTAGTTCCCAGCCAGCAAACACATCCTGGTGCCCAGGGAGCTGGTTGTGTGCTATAACCTTCTCTACTTTTATTCTCCAGCTCTTTATCTAGAGAGTGAAAATTATTCCATCATGACAGGAACATTGGCCTTTAGAAAGCTCCTTTTATCTACAGAAATACTTTCTGTGGTATTTTTCCACTTCTGCTTATCCATCTTAGTGCTGGATTAACTTCAGAAAGACCTTGTATGGAACTCTGAGGCACATTTATTTCTTTGACCAGTAAATCAGTATTATAGTTTCCTGGGGACTGGAAAAGAGGGTATTATTATGAAGTTATACTAAGTCCACTTTCCTGAATGCTGAATTTCTGAGGAAAAGATATAAATCTCCCTTGTGCAGGAGAAGAAGCTATATGAAAAAGACTTCAGATGCCTTAGTCTCTTTCTGTTTATGCTTGCTTGCCATTCTTTTCTACCTTCCTCCCTTTCCTCAGGTGTGCTATATATTACTTAATCTCCTTTGAGGTAAGTATAGCTTCTTTGTTGCTGTGTGGAACACATTAGTATTCAGAAGAGCCTTTTTCTGTGTCAGAGCCAATATTTTGCTTCTTTGTAACCCTAACCTTCTTGGAACTCTCCAGCTAATATTTTTCTTTCCTTCTGTCTTTTATTGACTGTGGTACATTGAGTATTGCTTCCTTCCCCAGTAACTTTCTGGTTTTTGTTCATGACTAATACATCCATTTTATGAAGGCATGAAGCCTATTTACAGAGGAAAGCAAAGCTGGTTGCAGGGGCTTGATGGAAGTGACAATAGGAAGCACAGGCTCCCGAATCATGTGTAGATGAGGTCTAGCATGCAGCAGAGAGGCACAAATTCTGTGGCTCCACAGGACCCTTCTGGCTGTGTCTGGTCCATCTGGGAGGAGTTGTGCTCAGGCTTGCTGGCAACGGTTTAGGTGAGCAGAGAGGGTGACAGTGGGGTTCCATTCCCCCAGCTCATGCCAGAGGAAAGGAAATCCCAGCTGCTTTGCACCTCTGTGTCTCTTCCCCACCATTCTTTTTCTGCTTGCCCTGCAAACTGTGTCAGGAAGAAAATTTATTCTTCCAATGCCAATACAAAACCCAGCATGTGGAGCTTTGCATCCTGTACCTCACCCCCCCCCCCCTTTATTTTCTTTCCCTGTGTCATTCTTCTGTTTTACTGTTATTTTAGGAGACACTGAAGGAGTTCCAGTAACTGAAGCTTGTTTTCACATAACTTTTCTCCTCTTCCCTCCCCTCCTCACTGTAGTCATACAGCCTTGACACAATCTCATTGCATGCATGTTTTAGAAGGCTTGAAATTCTCATGGCATGCAAGGGAGGAGGGATGATTTACCTGCTTTGCAAATATTTAACATCATCTTCACATGTTGAAGCTCTCAAATTATTTCTGCCAGGATCTTCTCATCCACAGCAGATTTTTGGACCACAGAACTGACATATATGGGGCATAATAGGCTGTGCAGCAATACCTGGGAAGTTTTCTGGTGTGGAGAGGGGATCTCACCAGCTACTTTGGTTCTGGTTGGGATCCCCTGAAGTTCTAGGGAGATAATTCTTTGGGTTGCCAAGGTATTCTGGTAGAGAGGGATTAAGAAAAGTTGACAGCTGATTGTGGCTGTAAGGAAAAAAACTTTTTTATTTGTTTGGGAATATTATTCCAGATCACCCTTCCTTTTGTCATAGGTTAAATGTGGTTGTAGCTTCTCTGGTTTCATCTGACATGCACAGGGCCTGAAATGCAGACCTGTGATTCAGGGTTGCAGACCAGTGTTTTAAGCGTCTGTTCCGGCATCTCACTAGCAGAGTTGTCTTGTTCACAACTGGTCTCTTAAAAGATACAGTTAACTTGTCACATTTAGGCCACCTAGTCACTGGTTCAGTCAGTGTTGTTGGTTATTTGCAATGAAGTCCAAAACACACCTTCAAGTAACATTTATTTTTGGGCAATCCAAATTTTAATAACTCTCAGGCTGCTCTATAATTTGCAGATAATCTAGTCTCAGTTTTGTACCTTCCTTTTGGTGCTCTCCCAGCCTTACAGAAATGTTATCCAATCAAAACTGGTAATGGTCACCCATAAGCTGTTCAGAAACTTTTGATTTTCTGCTTTAAAAGTGCTGTAAACCTAGTTCATAGATGACAAATCTGGCCACCTAGGCAAATAAACAAAAACAATCAACACACCAGAATTTTTCAAGATGCGGTAAAGCTCTGACAGGAATAGAGCAGTTGGAGAGAGTTGGTGGTGGGGAAATCTGACAAGTTAATTTATTTTTGGTGTTTTAATTGGATCAGTTGGGAGACAGAAAGAAAAGATGGTGCAGGAGACAAGAGTCATGGAGTCCTGGGAAAGGGGAGCAGGAAAGGAACTGTAAACATGACCAGCAAAATAATCTACTTTGTGTGCAAATTCCATTTAAATGTAAATTACCCAAAGTGATTTTTAGTGGCATTTTTTACCAGCGCAGTGTAGAAAGACAGAATTATTTCCCCCCTTGTTTAAATATGTGATGCAGACAGCTGCAGAGAGCTATAAACATCCCTCATCTCTCTACCTCCTCACACCCACTTTCCTTTAGGCTCCTTGGAGCTGTTCCCTGCAGCAATGCTTCCAGGTAGTGACAGTGTGGATGTTCACTTCAGTCACCAGAGCCCTGTCAGGGCCAATTAGCATCCTAATGACTGGCATGTACCATCTTGGCAACATTCAGTCTGTGCTCTGTACCAGGGGACCTCTCCTCTTAAGAACCCATCTTGTCTCATCTGGACCATACTGGCCATAGAAACCTGTAAAAAAAAAAAAAAAAAAACAAAAAAAACAAAAAAAAAAAAAACAGAAGAAAATTTCCATTTCATCTTGTCTTCTGAGTCCCAGGGGCTTTAGCACTGAACAAATATACTGTCCCTTCTTTTTGCTGAAAATGATGAATCTTGGCTTCAGGGATGGGACTCAAATCAAACCACTGCTCTTACAGGTACGGAGGACTTTAGGCTGAAACTTCAGTGAGGCAAAGTAATGCAGTACTTGTTCTTCAGAGCTTTGTTGAATAAGAGCAATCAAAGACCAGCCACATAGTCTAAATATTGAGTACCTGGCCAGTATGAAGACTAAAGTGGTACTTTCCTGAAATTACTGCTACCTGTTGTTTGGTGGTCTGCTGCAAAATCCACTCCAATAGCTTCTGCTGTCAAAACTGTGCTTTTGTCATTCAATCAAACCAGAGCTGAATGCAGTGCAGAGATGTTTTGAGTAGCACAGACGAGGGCATGCAGGTGAGGAGATTTAGGGGAGGTTTCACAGCAACTCGGTGCATAGTGGGAGTCCAGGGTGCCCCTCAGCACACTTTGTCAGTGTGGAGATTGTCATGTCTTTGTACTCTGCTCTGCCAGACTGGAAGAGGAACATCTCTAGCAGCAACAGAGTTAAATGCTGCAGTATTAAATCACCCCATCCCTGTGCTGTGTTTTATTGTTCAGTGACAGCATGCTTTCAAGAGAAACTCATGCATCTATCCTGATTTTCAGCCTTAAAAGTCACTCTTTCTTCTTGTTAATATGGCATTGCTGTCCAATTCTGCCATGTCCTAGCTCTTAAGTAGCTGAAATGCAGCACTGTGATGCCAGGGCCAGCTGGTTGGCACAGCTGGCACAGCCACACTGGGTCATCTGGAGGGAGAGGTCAGCAGTTTAATGGCCCTTAAAAGGAGCCAAATCAGTGGTGATGCCAAAAAGCAGCTGAAGGGTAGTGTGTTACCATGGCTGGACTGAAGCTGCAGGAGAGAGGATTTCAGTTAGTGGGGCTGTGGAGGTGGCACCTTTCACTGGTAGCAGAACACTTTACTACTTGAAATGACATTGCTAACATTCTGAGGACAAAGAAATATTTTCTTCCCTGTAAGGGGCAGCAAATCATGAGTGTGAACTCTGGAGAGTAAGTGAGCAAGAATTATTATTTTTAAGGTCATAATTATCCTTAAAACCCACAAAACAAAATAGCCCTGCCATTCCCTAGCCCAGTGTGCAAGGCTGAAAGACAGCACATTAGCATATCCACATGGTGCATATGCTATTTTTAACATTGCTGTGAGAATTTTCCTGAATTTTTTGAATGGTGTTTGCATTTACTATCAGAATGCTGTCATAATTGCTATGATGACTTTTTAAATCCTAAACTTAATGTTTTCATTGATCTTCTGCAATGTCACAAGAACTTGATGGCCAGGAAGGCTGCAGCTACATAGATAGGAGCACTGTGTTTGTTCAAGTACTTGCCTGCACTTCTTCTCTCTTTTGGATATGTCCCTAGAAGACCTAAACCTGTGCCCTGGAGCCTTTTCTTGGGAGTGCCATCTTGAATGTCATGGTATCTGCTTCAATCTGGTTTGTAATGCATTGAGCCAGCTTTCATGAATAAGGTACAGTAAATCAGCAAGGCTGATTGACTGCATGCTCACAAAGTACCCAAACAGAAGCCCTCTTAAAATGGCCCAATGATTTGAATTCTTCCTTTTGTGATCTCTTATGTGCATGATTTAGTTTGTAGATACCTCTGAGATTGATGCCCTCTGTCCCTTTCTTGTGGGTCCCTGAGCATCCCCAAATCTGACATTTTAGGCATCACATAGTCACAATATGCTGCTTTCTCAGGGTATCTTGTATTAAACTCTACTGAAGGTCACACTTAATTTTTCTTTACAAACACAGAAGCCAAAAATTTAAAATAAAACAGCCTCTAATAAAAGTGTGACTATTGTATAATGATCTCTCTTGAGAAGCTTAGGTGCTTAGTGAAGTGTCAGGTATTAGATGAAATGGAGAAAGTTGGGAGAGCTGATGTAAAAAGGGATAACAACAGGGCAGATTTTTCCAGCATTAGTCTGTCTGTATTCCTAATCCTTACCTAGAGCTATTCTACCTCTCCCTTCAGAGTAAGGAAGTAACTAGGTTTCTGCGAACTGTTTAACAAGAGGAGAGTGCCCTGCTGCTCTCCAAAATGTGTATGGGAAGAGAGCATGTAAGCTCCAAGGCAAGGGTTCAAGGCCCTGACACAGATTTTCGGCAATTAAGCACGCATATCACCTGGAAGCCAGGGGCTGGGTAGTTGTCCCTGCTGCAGAGAGGGGCAGAGCCATAGCATGAGCCTGCCCTCCTGTCCCAGTGGAGCTTCTCAGCCTTCAGAGCCAGCTGGTTTCTTAGGGCTGGAGCCAGAGGCTGAGTTAGGGATTCAGGACTGAGGCTAGAGGGTGATCCCAAACTGCCCAGGAGAATGTAAATCTCATTGGTGTGACTATAGACATATCTATTGTGGCCAAATCTGCAAAAATCCTATAGATCTCTAACTCCCACTGATCTTGAGAGGGTTAGGTGCCTATGTGACTTTGTATATCAAAACTGCCTGCTTCAGTTCTTCTATTGCACAATCAATAGAATACCACATCATCTTTTTACCTCCCAGTCTGGCTTTGTAAAGATGCAAGGGATTTATCCTGAGGATTTGTTTCTAAATCAGCAGGAACATGCTCTCAGTTGGGACTCTCATCACAGGGTAATTATTGCTTTATGTCAGGGTACAGAGCTGTCACACACAGTTTTCTGCTCAAGCACATAGTCAAACGTCAGTCTGCAGCTCAAATATAGTGAAACCAATAATCTGAGTACTCAGTGGTTTTCTGTAGTGCAGGACAATTCCCAGCGAGTAATATAAATGTAAGAGCCTTTCTAATGGAAGCAAACTACAATCCTGTGATTACATTAGATGTTTCAAATGGCTCTGTAAAGACTTGGCAACTGTGTATTTTTGAAGCACACTTATTCTTGGTACAGCTTAGATCCTAGCTGAGTGATGAATTAATTTAAACTTTAAAATGAACTCCTTGTCCTGATGTCAGGATCTATTGTAATCTAAAGATGACTTGTAAGAGAAAACAAATATTTATTTGGCTTGTGAATTTTTTTTTCATCATGCAGTCAGTAAAAAGAGCACAAAGAGCAGACACTTCTTGAAAGCATCAGTGGTGGCTGAAGGAATACTAAAACAAAAAACATTCCAAATATGAGATCCATGTAGTTCTTTCAGACTTGCAAAATTTCTTTCAGATTGAAGTTCCTTTTCTTTCAAGTCCACTTAAATTAAACACTGGAGATAAACCTCTATATTTGTTTCAGAGTTTCAATGTCCTTTCCAGGTAAAGTGCAGGAGCTTGCAATGTCTATTCCCAGGGTGCTTGTGGAGGAAACTTGCAGTTGGCTATGCCAGTTACAAAAAGCTGGCTGCTAAAGAGCTAGGAAATTGAGAGCTTAGGGTTAAAATTTATCCAAATTCTTGGAAGGAAGAAAGCTGCCATCTTCTTGCTACTCACAAAATTCATCTTTTCCAATTGCTGAGACTGATTTTAATCCCAGTATTTAGTCTGTATTTGTCTGTACAAGTTTTTTTACCAAGTGACTGATAATGTCTTGTCTCAGCATCATACTGTAAATCAAAACCAACATGAATTGATATGATGGCTGATTTTTGTCTGGAAGCAAAATATCCACCCTAGCATTTACATTTTTTGAGTACAGACAATGGGGTTTTGTTTATTTCCCACTCCACCCTTATGCTTACTGCTTTTTTCACTCATTCTGTATATGTATTTAAGGGGTTTTGATGAGTCTCTGTGGAGTTAGCTGGTGTACCTTGTGTTTATTAGGATAAATGTTTTTTCAGCAATAATCTTGAATACCAATAATGGATTAATAACTTCTGCATGTGACTTACTGCATTTGTGGTCTGCATCTTTCCTAATGTGGCATCGTGGCATGGTATTTAGACAAAGCCTTTTCATGAGGGAAATTTGGTCTCTGTCTGCCTTTGAGTTTGGGCTTGTTGTGGGCAGAACTGTGGTAACAAATTCCTGGTCTGTCCAGCTGTAAGAGTCCTTAGAATGTCCATAGCTTAATTCTGTGGCTGCAGCCGTTTGAGGGAACATGTGAAAAACAACTGTGTCAGCATGCACACTGTAACCTTCTTCATTTACTGGAATCTGCTGGTGGATCTGACACCCTGACCAGTCACTTCTGTGTTGCATTTCAGGGTCTGGGACTACTGTGGAAATCAGCAGTTCTGCAGTGGGATTGCATGAAATAGAAAACAGAACTACATTAGGTGTGGCATAAGCTACAAGTTGTTTTTCTGTTAGAATATATTCATTCTCTGTTTTGAGTATTTTCGTTTGGCTGCAGATTTGTAGTGAAGCAGTATGATGTACTTACACATTATGGCCAGCAAAGAGCTGAGCTTCTGAGCTTGGTTTTGGGACCAGTGTATAAGGTCTTTGTGCTAGGGTTCTGGAATAGGATTGGTAGCAGGACTGCCATGCACTCTGTAGTTCTGCTGGATGAAAGGATGTCAAGATACAGTAGTTACCTCACAAGAAACTGCAGAAAAGATACTTCTGGTCTTCTGTTCTCAGGCTTTCTGAGCTGTGTCTCATTCTAACCAAAGAATCTGTAGAGCTGGATGGACTAATTTCTAAGCCTCACCCTGTGCAGCCCTGGGTGGCTTGAGAAACAAATGTGTAGTGTAGGGGAATAGTGGCCAGAACATGAGTTTTGAGGACCAGGCTCTATTGTTGCAAATTAGATGAAAGTAGGTTGATTTCATTTCTGTGCCTGGGAGGGCCAACAACTTAAATGCTGTCACTGACTGCCAGGAAGGCAGCTGTGCCCTTCTGGTCCATTGTGGCTGGCTGATTGCGAGCTCAGGCAGTACTTAAAATGCAGTCCTTCCAGGACTGCCAGCATTAAGGTGCCAGGGCACAGTTCTACAACAGTGGTCTGCAAAATGTCTGGTTGTGCAGTTCATTCTGGCCTCTGTGGCTCCTGAGACAGTTCATTGTCTGTTAGAGCTGTATGTTTTCTCCCTGTTCCATAAATTTGGTTACAAATACTGTTTCTGGCTTATTACTTTGAACATTTTTTCTGCCAATTCACAGGGCTTCCTTTTCCACCACCCAAGTGCAAAACACTCATCTTTGTTGTCAGCTCTTCATAGCCTACCCCTGTCCCATGTATCTTGTCCTGTGCAGCACTGAGACATCACCCCCATCTGCTCTGTCAGCCTTGAGTCCTCATTTGTCATGCAGTTCTGAAAAACCTCCTTCATGTTTTCTTCTGTGTCACATCTGGCAAGAGGAGCTCTACTTAAAGGTCACCAAAACTGACAACTTTTCTCATTCTCAGTCCTCCCATAGCACTCTCCTGTGCCAGCAGGAAGCTGGGAGATGGTGAGACAGCTGCTGCATGGGGAGTACCTGCAAAGCTCAAGGGAGAAGCTGCTGAGTGACAGAACTGCCTGTGTCCCCCTTTCTTCGCCCGTGTCAGTTCTCTGTTGCTGCCCAGGGAGGATTGGGCTGTGGAAGGAGGAGGAGCACTGCCTGCTGGGGCTGGCCTGGTCCCTGCTGAGCCACTCTGCTCCAGCTCCTCCAGTAGAGGCAAGGCTGCCTCTGTGCAGTGCTCCTCAGCCTTAAGTAAGGGGTGCCTTCCTAAGGAGCTTTGAGCTGGGGGGTGATGCCATCCTGACAGGCTCCTTCACATGTGTCCCTCACAGCTCTGTGAATTCCCCCAGGACAAGTCCTTTAGGGCAGGGACAATGTCCAGTAAATCTGTGTCCACTGGGTGCTTAGCAAAATAGGCAGGAATGCCCAACAATTCCTTCACTAGTACAATGCTGCTCACTATAAGCTTGTTTAAGGTCTGTCCTTTCTTGCCATGGAAAAGCACAGTGAAATTTGTATTTTGCTAAAGAGGGAGCGCATATTCCTTAATCAATGAGAGAAATAGTGCTGGCTGTAGGTTCAGTACTAACAGCAACCAAAGCACCCCACCAAAAGAGAATTTTTCTCCATTCCACTCCCTTGGTAGACAGTTTTATGGGCTTTTTGTCTCATTGTATTTTATTTGCCCCAGTTGTTTGTATATATAAAGAGACTAAAATAGAATTATTGAATGAAGTGCCCAGTGTTGAATCTTTCTGTTTCTCATGTATGGCTTCACACGGATTTTTTTTTTAATTTTTGTTTATAAGACACTGTGTATTGTACCCTCTCCCAATGGTTGCACTCTCCCAGAGGAGCTAGAGTATGCTTCTAATTCTTTTTCCTTAGCTGACTGTAATTCTGTTCTAACCTGGGAAATATTTCCTTTTTGTGTGGCCAAGTGCTACGTGCAGCTCTATTATTGATATATGTGCATCACAATTAAGGGTCTGATTGAGAATCTGCATGGGACTGTGAATCTTTCATTGATTTTTTTCTATAGGTTTTGACTGTACCTCTAATTACCTGTAGTTCTCGGTGAATCTGTGCTGCTCTGTTTACTTTGCTTGATGAGATAAGGATCATTTTTTTCCTAGGTGAGATGTATTCTCAGGAGCCTTCCTTTTTTTCACCTGTGCAGTGATCACTTTATATTTTAGCAGCCTGATGCTAATAAGTGCTTCAGCATTAGCTATGCCTTGGGGACAAAGCCACTGTAATACAGCCCTGATGTGCCCGTGGGTTTCACATGTTCCTCTCAGCCAGGGTGTAAGTGGATGAGTGTGGCTGCCCTTAATCTACATCAATGCTCCCCCTATACTATGTTTGTGAAGGGATGACATGGCACTCTGTACTTCACTTATCTTGCTCATCTCTTATGGTCCTTCCTTGTTGATCCCTAGTTGCTATAGTGAGTTTTCACTGTGCTCCTCTTTACCTTTTGTCCCACTGATATTTTTGCAGCTTCTTTTTGTGTATGTTTGGCTTTTCTATCCCCATTTTTACCAGTGGTTTCTATTCTTGCCTATATGGATGTCACTTTTTATCTTACTCCTTGGTGTTTTGTGGCTTTTTTTCATCTCATGTGGCACTGGACAGGCAGTTGGACCTCCTCTGTGGAGGTGAGTGGGTGCTTTGGATGTGCATCTAGCTAAACAAAGATCATCAACTCAGTCTTCCCTGACAGCTGGAAGGAAGATTAGGGGAGCAGGATTTGTATCAGGATGGTTCACGGATGTCACAGTTAAGGCATTTGGTTAAGTAAGTGTTCATGGGGATAGACTGTAGCCTGGTGAGCCTGAGGAACCAAGCAGCTAGACTAAAGGAAACATAGAACTGAGAGGCAGTGACATGTGCTTTGCAAAGATTGCAAAGTCCTTGCTCCTGTTTTGAACACAAGCACTCAGTTTCTGCAGAATCTGAATTTTATCTGTAGCCCACATTAATTTATTGCGTTCATGGATTGAGCTGGCTGCGTTCAGTGTGTTGATTGAATGGAGAGATGATTTAAAAACATGAAGTGTTCTGGAGAGAGATTAAACTGTTTCCTTGTTCAGTATTTCATATCTCTCTATCAGCCATGAAAATTGAAACTGCAAATATTAATAAATTAATTGACACATTTGCTACTCTCATTGTAATGATGCAGCCAATCCACAAGCAGTTATATGATGAGTCATATCTTCAGAAGCTGGAGATATTTTTTAAATCATGAGGTTAGTTTTGTTTTTAATTTGCCTTCTGCTTTATGAATATTTAGGCTTCTTAGTACCAGGCTTTCTTCTGCAGTCAGGAGGAGCAGAAACTTAGTTTGTCTTTTTTTTTTTTTTTTTTTTTTTAATGACAGGGCACTTATGCTCAAGAGGAGACTTACCATAATAGTAACAATTGACACTTCTACAGTTTTCTCTGTATTCTTATACTTATGATGTAAAGCATTTTAAAGATTCGGCTTTCTGTGACAAGCAGTGAATAATGTTAATTGAAGATTCTTGAAAAACTTTACAGTTGGCACTTCCCCCCTCCCCTGTTCTTTCTCTCCCCCTCTCCCCCCCCCACCCCCTTTTGCCAAATTTAGAAGTTGTTATAACATCATCAGCCATTGTTTTCTTGGTGTCAGTGCACCAGGACCATGGCGCTTTGGACAGGAAACCTTAGCAGGGTAAATTCCCAGAACTTCCTCAAAGATCTTGTTGCAATTTTTTCCCCCCTAGTTTAGCTATTTGTGTGGGAGGATTATTTTCCTAATGTTTTTGATGGCTGTGTTAGAGCTGTCTAGGGCCTGATACTAATAAATCACAATGGTGTTATTAAAAAAATTACAGTAGCCAGATTTTAAAGCATTTTGAAGTGTTGTAGTTACTTTGAATACTGAGTGGCCACACAGTTAAAATGAATCACCCCTGAATACAAAGTATTGCATGTAAAAAGAAAATAACCATCTTCCCTATCAAAAACCCCACAAAGTATGTGAAGGTAGTAATGATGAGTCATACCTCAACTAATGCTGCCTTGGAAAAATTGCTCCTAGTAAGTCTTTGGAAGAGTAAGCACCGTGTTCAGGGGTGATTAAAGAGGCAAATAAAATGAAAGATTTTTTTTCTGCTGTGTGTGAATTCATCTATTACTAGACTCGTCAGCCTGGAAAAGAGGTAAATTAGAGGTCGCAGGAAGAGGCTAATGAAATCATGAAGGAAAAAGAGAAGATAAATTGGGGAATGAATGTTCACCTTGCCATAAATAAGGCAAAGAAACTATCCAATTAAACGAGTAGTAGATATTAAGTAAATGAAAATATATTTTCCTGCGACATGGAACAGAACTGTGGAACTTATTGCTACATCGTGTTGTTGAGTATAAAAGCATACACAAACTGGAGAGAGTCATGGGCTGTAAAACAGAATAGATCAACCCCAGCCTCTAGCTGAGGAACCATAAGCTTCTAACAGTCAGCTGGAGCTCTTTAAGGAAGGGAGATATTAAGGATGTATCCCTGTTAAGGATGTACGGAGAGGAAGGTAATACTACCTTCTCTAAGCTTCTGACTCCTACCATCTTCACTTCCATGTTCCTGTGGGGCTTGTTTCTTGTGTTTGTGTGTGAATCTGTGTATCTGAAAAGCCTAGAGTCACAGGAGCACATTCCATTCCCCTTGTCTTCACACAGGCATGCACATTTTTCCTGGAAAGCTTTTCTCTGTAATTGGATTGCATCAGTGTTATTTCAGTGAAAAGGGATCTTGGTGCAGATTACATCGTGCAGAAAAATCCACGGCAATGCACTGAGGAAAATCTCCACTAGTTGTCACTCGATACCCATTTTAAAGCTGACTTCAAGACCAGTTCGAGCTTCTTACTCTAAGAATTATGTCCTGGGCCCCAAATAGCAAGTATGCTGGGACAGGTTTTGCCATGGAGTCTCTGTAAAATGTGGTGATAGGGATAAGTTTAGATGCAAGAGATGGCAGTACGTGCAACTGTTGTTCTGCGGGTTTTGGCTTTCTAAATAATTACCCTTAGCAGGGTGTTGTCCAGGGTTGGAGCTATTGAGGGGCATGGTGTGGGAACTGCTTTCCATATTCTGCATGCCAGCTCCTCCCTCTGGAGAGGTGATGATCCTGATGGACACATTCCCTCCAGGAGGACAAGTTACAGAAGAGTGAAAAGGGTATGGTGATGCCAGGGTTGACTTGTGATCAATGTTTTCTTGGGCTAGCAGGAAAAGGATTGTGGCAAAAGGGTGCCAGTAGTGATAAAGAGGAAGGGGCTCAGTTGAAGTATTTTGCAGCTTATTCTCAGGTTGGTTTTCCTTCTCTGGTTTTGCATTGAATGAGCACCTGGATTTTTAACCTGAAGAATGTAAACACTTTCATAACTCCATGTTTTGCCTGTTGGTATTTCTTTGGTACTTGTATACAAAGCCAGCATGAGTTTGAGAAAAATAGTAAATTTCATAAACTGGATAAACATATTTTTTCTTCTTCTATCTTTACCTCCCCCTGCCACAGATTTAGTTTTGAAGATCATGTGTTTTATTGTTTATATTGAAGTAGCATTGCGTTAAACAAATCATGTTCTGCACTGGTTGGTGCATGATGCTGTGAAGAAAGGAAGAAAGAGCTACTGGTTGTCTTGAGAAGTTTGCTGTCTGAGTGAATCACAAGAAAATGCAAACATGACATAATTCAGGCTTTTAAATCTTTGTTATGTTTGCAAGGTACTAGTCAGTGATGGAGCCTGGGAGTGAGAGCAGTTAGGATGTCCTGCACCCTCCTCCCACATGCTCACTCTGTAAAGGACCATCACGTGCTCTACCATGTGTACACTGGACAGAACACAGAGTAAAGCAGCCTGAGTTGCTGTGGCTGGAAAGGTCTGACATATTCTTGTTCCTACAAATCAGTTGCTGTTTCCAGTTGCTCAGTGCTTGAGTAGAAACAAAGCTAGTTTAAAAGGGAAGAAAACCCTAACAAACAACAACAAAAAACCAAACCAAAACCAAACCAACAACAATTAAAAATTGCACCCCAAGTCGACACACAAAATCAAACCCCCTCCCATTTTTCAGGATTTAAAGATATTTCCTTTTTAAAGTAGTGAAATGGAAATAATTTATTTTTCAAACTCTTGTTCACTGTAATGGCAAAGGTGTTATCCTTAGTTACTGCTATAAAATTTAATTGAAAATGTTCTGCAATCCATTCTCCTCTTCTCTTGAAAGCAGTAAAGACAATCATCTCAAACTGAATTGCTTTCAAGGCGTTTCTTCCAGGTTAGAGAATGTTTCCTGCTCCAGCTACCATTTCCTTTGAAATAATTGTATTTTAGAAATGCTGTGAGCCCAGGCCACCAAAATGAATGTCAAGGGAACAAAATTCTGTTTGAGACCAATGGGCATGGTGTTCATGCATTTGTATCCTAAGACTTACTATGTTATATTTTTATAATGAGAAAAGATGGGGATATTTATTTGCATGACAAATGAGTATCTTTTTATCTCTATTATATCAGCCGATAATTTGATTGCTTTGTTGAAACTTTTATTACGCATCTTTGTCTAATATTTACTTCCGCCTTTAATTTTCTAAAAGCCATTTGAAAACCATGGAGGTTAGGCAATCCCTTCCCCCACATCTTACATTGTAAATGTAGGGGAAAATAATCAGAAACTTCTCATTGCTCTTGATTGCCTTTTAATTATTTTATGCTTTAATTAAGTCTCACCATTCCTCATTAAGGCTATTGTTCAGGAACTGTTTTAGTAATCCTGCACAAGCAGCATCTGTGAAAGCTTTTGGTAGCTGTTGCCTTGGTAAGGAGAATTTTCACTTTTAAAAGCATGTAGTACATGATCAATTTTGGTGCCATGTGTCTCCTGGGGAAGCTGTGGTGCAAAAGACAGAACCCCAAATTTATAGAATGCCTAGGAAACAAGTTCCTGAGGCTGGAGGAGCCTTGCCTGGAAATAATGGTTGTACTAATAAAGTGACCATTTTCATGGTTTATGCAGCACAGTTCAGAATCTGTATTAGCCAATTTGATGGCATTCTTGATCTAAGCCTCTTTGTAATAAAATTAGAGGTGCCAGACAGTGACTTCTTAGGTGCTTACATCATTGTCTCCTGTGGTAGCAATAAGTCTGAAGCAGGGATCAATGTGTTGGGATGCATAGACAGCTCACACCTGCCTGCCTGCATGGTGTGAGAGGGGGGAGCTGCTGCCAAGGCCAGAGATGCCAGTGCTCCATGTGACACCAGTGTAATGACACCTGGAGGGTCTCTCTCTTTCAGCTCAGTCCCTGACTCTTCAACTGTTGCACTGAATTTCATTCCACCACTACTAGACCTGGAGCTCCAGGGAGAAATTCCTGGGTCACTGGATGTGCTAAATTGAACAACTACAGCTGAGAACAACTGCAGCTGCTTAACTAAATTTAAAGTTTAAGTATCACTTTGAAGAGAAGTTTGAGGAGCAGTAAAGTTTTCCATACAAGATCCATGCTGCAGCAGTGCCTAGATAACTGGTAGCAAGGTGAAAGAAGCCTGGGAAGTTGCAGTAGCATTGTGGGAGGTTTTACTAGCTTGTCCACTATACTGGATATGCATTTAGTCTGCAGATCTGTCAAATCAAAGTGCATCTTTGTCTGCTGTAGTTAAACTCTCAGTAGAATGAGCCTCCATCTCTTTGGCTGACACTTGTAGAACATCCTGTTTTTGCCATAAAACTCATGTAAGTAACTTAGCTCAAGGGATTGCCATGAGCATGGTATAATTTGGTTGAACACCTTATGGTGGTCAGTCTCATGTGGGGTCACTCCTCTCTCTTGCACAGAGAAGCAGAGATGATCTGCTGTCTTTGTATGTGTGTATGCAGAAATACCCAAGTAGTGTTGGTGTACACAACACTTCAGGGTTGAAGTTGTGTACAGGTATGTCTCAACCCTAGCTGACATTTTGGGTATTCAGCTGTGAATAAATGAGGGTCTGACTGTCAGTTCATCAGGGAATCTAGTAAATGAGGAACCATCCTAATTAAAATCTTGCTGGTGTGAAATCCTACTAAAAATACTTAGCATCTGCCATGCAGCAATCCTTAAATACTTAACAAGTTTTTGACTTTCTTATGAGGAGGTAAACAGCAGTATCTCCGTTGGCCCAGAGGCTGGTATGCAGAAGAGTCAAGTGACTTTTCTTTGTAATATGCAGTGAACCAAAGCAGAGTTCTTTGATTAGGATTTTGATTTAGTGTTGGAGATCCCCATACATGCAGTCACAGTTATTACAACTTGTGGAGCAAAGTTTTAGCTGTTGTACGTAGAATATGAGTTTTAGGAACTTGTCAATCAAGGAGAGATCAAGTGACTTTTTCTGGAAGAAATGAACAGTCTTAACACTGTTGTGGAAGAAAAGGAGCTCTGCCTGTAAATCCACTTCTTTCTTGCACAGATTTTTTTTTCGTCAGTGGAAGAGCAGAACTGCTTGGTTATTAAGGAAAGAAATTTTTCCTCAATCAAGAATATAAGGACACTTCGAAAAATACAGGTTAGAGCCTTATGTAGCATGTAAACTGTATCAACACTCTCTATGAACGGTTTATTGTATAAGCAGGATACTTGAAAACAGATCAGCAATAAAGTGTAGCCTGACCAAGATCTGTTTGAAAAAGGAGTTGAATAATTGCTGCACATTGTAAAATATTTCGTGGAACGTAAAAGACTCCTTCACCTTCATGGAAATGAAATTACATTTCACATAAACTCCTGGGCACTTACAGCCACAACCTGCCTTTAAGCTAGGAAGGGGTGACAGGGCAGAAATCTGAGGTGAATTTGGGGGTTGTATAGCCTAGGTACATGTTGTGAATAGACTCTGAGAGACTATAGGCAAACATTGATGAAATTCAAGAGAGAAGGAAAATTATGAAAAAACTGAAAGAAATTTAAATTTAATCTTAACAGAAGTTTCTGCTACTTTAGTGTATTCTGATAGGCTTTTTTTGTAGCATCCTGCTTACCAGGCTGTATCTGGAAAACCAGATCATGCTTAGAGAAGTCATCTGGAGTTCTGCTTTAATGAGTATATCTCTAATTCTGACTAAAACATTTAGTCAGAACAGCTGGCAAATACATGTATGGTATTCCTTATTCTTAGCTCTAGGTTTACAAACCTCCATTGCAACACCATTACAAGATTCATAGAATTGCCATATTTTCAACATGAAGCCTTTTTTTTTGACAAGAAAGCTGATTCTGAAGTCACTGAAATATGGGTTATTTCTAAGAGGGCATCTGACTATTCCTAATTCTGCAGATGAAATAACTGATTGCATACTGCAAGTATTAACTGAACAGGCAGCAAAATAAATACAAGGTAGTAAAATTTGCTTCCCTTCCAGCTGAAATGTAGCTGTGGAAGGTGACTGTGATACTCATTTTGGGTAATACAAGAAATGATATTGTATTTTTTATAGATATATATATTAAATAAATAATACAATAAAATTTGAAGGGTAGAAGGAGGAATTGATAAGACCCTTCTGTGAAACTTGAGGAAGACTGTAAGCACAACCCATATAGTACATTTGTTATTATTTATAGACTTTAATTTAAAGGTTTCTAGGTGGGTGAGTTCCAAGACTTCTGTTGTCCTTAAAGAGTTCAGTCTGGCAGTCAGCAAGTGTGTGGTGATCATTCATCAGGTGTAGTGACCTTGAATAAATTTTTGACAGATGCAATTAAGCTGTGTGTCTTAGCAACATTTTTCTTAGCTACAGGTCAGTGTACTCTCCATTTGTTCAGGGCTTTCTCTTAAGTGACAAATGGTGCAAGACAGCTGTTTTGGAAATAGGACTCATTCAGTGTCAGAGGTGAGAAAACACTTTTTATTGTGTGTAATGGAAAGGCTAACACCAGGGTCCACTCAGAGGGAGCTTTAGGTTGCACTACAGCTTCATTCTATGTGGGAGACCTATAGGAAACCTTTTATTGTGGGGGGAATAATAATTAATCCTTTTTCTCTTAGTCCTTGATCTCTGGTAATAGAGAATGAAAGAGGCATTCTTACAGCATGTGATAGTTTTTATCAGGAATTTATTTCCTCTTTTGCTTAGTCTGTATGTATGCTGCACACTGGGAGTTGTATAAAGCAGATGACTTCCTATCTCATGATGGATTTCAAGTAGTGTTCTGTGCTCTTTTGTAACAGTCCTGAAGGCCAATATAAGTATGCAGAAGATGGCAAGGTACAGAGGAATGCATGTCCTCTCAGAGCCTGTGTCTCAATAGACACATACAGGAGTTAGCAATTGATGGATTTTTTTTTTTTTTTTTAGGAATTCCTTTTGGAGCTATCTAAAGGCACAAAACAAATTTGGTGTTGATAATTGGAATTACTTAAAAGAACTGTCATTAAAATGCTAAGCCTGTAGGAACTGTATTCATTGGGAAGGAAAAAATGCCAGATGTTTCAGGTATAGTAGATGTTGAGGAGAGATTTATTAATAGTTTAAGTGTGTATTTTCTATGACTAAAGCTCACACACTGAGAAAAAGTGATTAAATCTGTTTATTAAGGATTAGTGTACAAAAGTTGTTGAAAAAGTGGTTAATGAGTTTTCACTGCACTGTTAATGAATCACATAAGCTTGGTAATAAGCATAGCGAGTTCCAGCTTTTAAGGTGTCTTTCACTGATTCCCACTATCTTGTCCTGGAGTCTTCAGGTATTTATCTAAAAATACATATGTATTTATATATATGTATATGTATTTTTATATGTATATATAAGAATAAGGTAGAGCTCATAGATCTGGATTTGTAGAACAAGACAGTGCTAAAGGACTCACAATATGCTGACCTGCACTGTCTGCTGAGACTGCTTGTCAGTCTGTGTGGCTATAACCTGTGTTTGAACAGGAGCAGTGACAGTGTAGGTGTGGTGTTTTCAGACAGGCACCTTGTGATAACACTGCCCTGTTTCTCTGGGGACATTTACACAAGGTGTATCTGGACAAAGAGAGTTGCTAATTCCTAGTGCAGTCCTTGTTAATCAACAGCTTATGCAAACAGCCATCTCTGAGACAGACCAATTGTATTTTAACACTGAACTGCACATTTAGATGCTTAACTTCACTGCTTTTGGGGTCTTTTGAGTTTTTCTTCTAGAATGTGAAGCGTCCTATTTCACAGTTGGCAGCGTAGTTTATTTTGTTAAATGTGGTATTTCCTCTTAGAGCTTTCACAGGCTGCTCAGCTGAAGGAACCTGCATGTTCTGCCTTCTGAGCCTTGGACGCTGCTCCTCATCAGTATGACTTGGCTGTGGTTTTGTCTGTGTGACTTCATTTATTCTGTTAGTTAAAAAGAATCAACTTTAGATTTTGATTTTCTGGAATTTATCCTTACTTCTGTTTAGAAATTGGCCCACCTTTCTCTTGATCCTTGTTTAAAATTAATTGATGCAAAGAGATGTGGAAATAGCCATGTGGAGGCTACCCTCCAGTTTTCTCCGGCATTAGGAAATTTCTTGAGGATACTGCTTCCTTCTCACTTGAAGCAAAATCTAAAATTGTTGAGACTCCACAAAGGAGAACTCCATTGCCTCACAAGTGTGTATAGGGAGATATTTGACTTCGTCTATTTTCTTGTTTCACATTTCAAAACTGAAGTATTTCATTTAGATTCTGTTATCTGAAGTGTAAATGTAATACCCATGGGGGAGGGAAAAAAGGATGCGATTTAAAATAAGGGAAAATAATTTAAAAATGAAAAGTTGAGCAAAACCCTTTTTCTTATGGAATCACTATGGGGTTCTATAACATCTATCCTGGGTTTTTTTTGGGTTTTTTTTCGATTATTGTCAGTGTTGCTTTGATTTTATGAACGCTAAGGTTTTGGTAGAATGCTTGTACTGAAGAACTGTGGATCTTTTGAAATACAGTGTTTTCCTGTTGTTGCTGTTGCATTACTGTGATGCACAGAGACAGAATTTAGATTAGCTCTTCATAGTGCTGGCTGGAATCCTCGAAATTGAGAATATTCCAATAGCGTTAGTGTATTTCAACACACAGAGCAGCTAATTCTGACCCTGTTAATGCCATTGACAAAACCACAGTGAACTTTGCCCAACTGATGATTTTATTTGAATGTTTTCAGGTTTTGCTTTCTCTGTAAAGCTGGAGCTCTTTATTTTTGGGGCAATTGATGAAGTGACTTTGTCTGTGTTTGTTTAGGCTTTGCTTCAAAAGCTGGTTTCTCACTTCTGTTACATATCTTTGGTTGACTTTCCCATTCTGTTTTTTCCCTCACTATTGAGTCCAAGTGTGTGTAAGTAGGGAGGAGGTAAGAAATGGTTCGCAAATGAAAATGAAATGAAAATGAGCACCCCACATAAGTCCACCAACTTCTTTCACTTTCACATCATGTCAGAGATAAGAGTCTGAAGCTTCTCCAAAGGGACTTCTCTCTACTATGGCAGCTTCCAGTCCCACGAGGCTATACTTAAAAAACTAAACCAAATAACAACAAGACCTCACCAAAAAACCCAACCAAGACACTCAAGCCCACAGCCTCTGGGTTTTGTTTCTGTATGGTCAAACACTCTGGACCTTTCCAGGAGTCGTCCCTTTTCCCAAATCTAACCATTTCAATGTCTTTAGAGTCTAAATGCAGGAAAAAATATAATTAATAAATCTGTTGTTTCTTATGGCTCATGTTGTATCTGGACTTAAATAATTTTAACGTTGTGGTGCCAATTGAGTAGGTTCTCCACTGTCCCAGAGTTTGCTTATAATAAATTACTTCAGTTTGCTTCTTGAGACTTTTAGAAAAAGTTTAGAAAACTTTTGTTAGAATGCTAAATGGCATTCAGTGAGTTAAATGCAGTTGTTGGCTCTTATTATCAGAGGCACAGGTATCTAGGAGCAATTGTGGGATGCCTGATTGTAACAGCATCTTGCACAATATCCATGTTTGCTCTCTGCAAATGACAGTTTCTTCCTGAAAAGTGCTATAACATTTCGTAGCACTCACATGTGATCTTAATGGGAGTACAGGACAAGTTGTCTTGGGGCAGTGCTTATAGTTAACCCTAAGATGTTTGGGCAAACACCTGGACTGTACAAATACCCTGTAAGCTGTAATTATGCACCTAGATATTTGTGAGAACTGAGTGACTCTGCTGTCACTTGGCTTGAAGGCATTGTCCTGCCTGCCATGACGTGGCTTGATGGCCTTGTGCCCAGTCAGGATCTCATTGCATTGTCCTCCCTAGAAACACACTGTAAATGATGCTGAAGGATCTTGGTAGGCAAGATGTAAAGGAACTATCACTATACTCCTTTCAGAAACAGGACTCTAAAAATTGGAGGCTCGAGTCAGGTCTAAGGGAAACTGGCAACTGGACCCAGCTCCAGGTCTCAGGCTGAGGGTCAAGGCTGCATGTCCCTTGCACAGAGCTCCTGCCCAGTTAAAATACGCATCTCTCCCATGTATTGTTTCATTAGTTATTTGCTTTTCCATCTTGTTACATAGCTTCTAAAAATACTCAGCCAGATGGGCTGTTTGATTTGCTGGATGTTTCACTCTTTTATGTTTGGTTAAGTCAATACATGTCAATTTTTCATCTGTAAAGGAGAGCTAAAACGTTCCTATTTAATACAGTGCTGTAAGGATGAATTAGGAGGTTCGTTTATTTTTTGCTGTGTCAGGAAGAGAGTTAGCATAGTTTAGAGAATGGAAAATAAGTATTTCGTATCCAATCTTTCCTTCCTCTCTCCCTGTATCAGATATACTGTGTATCTGAAGTTTTGGCTCATACCTACCCTTTTACGAGGTAAGTAACACATTTTAAATGCATTACCTCTTTTGGAAGTTATGAGGTTATTACCTGTTATGCAGGTTAACACCTGCATATTTCCACTTACCTTGTTTTGTAAGTGTAAGAATGTTGGTCTTTGTAGGCAACTTATTAATATGATTCCTTAATTATTATGAGAGCGTTGGGCATGGTGTGTGACTTGAGATCAGGAGCCAGGTTGTAGTTCTCAAAGGGAAAAAACACAGTCTTGTGATTAAGATCAAAGGCTGTAGATCTTGCATTCAGTCTTATTTTTGTACATCCTTCAGTATCCCAAAGTCATTTAAGTGAGGGAGCTTAAATTTCCCTGTCTAGCCTAGGTGTTGTAAGAATAAATTAATTGGTGGAGATGAGTCAGTCGAAAATACTCTGGGATTATGCGTTATTTAAAAGCCTGAATTTATTACTGAGGCCAGACTTTTCTAAAGGGCTCAGCTTGGCTTGTAAGCTCATGCCAGTAGTTGTCTTACCACAGTCATTTAGGATTTGTGTCACAGTTTTGCCTAGAAGCCCACATGGACATCAATAATGCATTGCACAAAGGCTTATTATCCAGGAGCTCTTGCCCTAAAATACTTGCAGTCAAGTCAGAGGCAATAAACGGATATGAAGAACATAAGAGACTGGAGAGAATGTGGCAGTGGAGTACACTCTCCCTCTGCCTGTCTGTCTGTCTGTCTGTCTATCTATCTATCTATCTATCTTTTTGACCTTTCTAGCTGATGAGATCCCTGATACCAGGAGGAGCCAGTGAGTATTTTTAACGTTGTGATTGTAGCTTTAAAGCGGAGAGGAATCTCTCCGGCATCATTTTAAACAAGTGGAAGTAGGAGAGGTAGAGGTTTCAGTTGCAAATTTCCTAGCAAGATCGTTGCCAGATTAGTGTGCAGAGACTGGCCTGTCTGTGCCCTGCAAGGTATATTTCTGCCCTAAATTGAATTATTTTAGCTGTCAGCAAATGCTTGATAATATAGTGTTCTGTGCTTGGGAGATTCACTCTTTATATTAGTGTTGTATTGCATTCAGTGTTGAGGCTAGACAGAGCCACTCATCTTTACCTCATGGTCCCACGTGGACTCACTTAGCTTAGTCATGAGTGGGCAATTAAATAACAAGAGAGACCTTGTCAGCTCCAGGCATTAATATAAATCTTGGTGCTTGTAATACATTTACATGGCTCCCCCAGGTCTATCTAGACTTATAATCATCTCTCTTATTCACAGATCTTCTGGGATATTGACTGCTCGCTTTTGCTTTGTAGTTCTCAGAATCAGGATTTGGCCCAGGAGATAACCAGCAGTAAGTTTTTCTGACAGGCACTCGGTGAGTATAAACACTTGCCCACTTTGGTGTGCACAGGCATTGCCTCAAGTAATACTAAACACTTTTCTGGGTAAACAGAGGCTCCTGCTTGGCAGGAAGCAGATTGATTTTACTCTCCAATTTCTCTTGTTCAGATGCATTTTACCTTTAAATGGCTTGGAGATTTCAGTGCCTTGTGGCTGATACGAGCCCTTAATAAACAGATCTGGTGATCTTTCTATTTAGAAAGTGCACATATCTGCATTATAAAGACCTGAATGAATGAGGGGTCAGTGTGTCTGTTTCTCACAGAGATTTCATTAAAAGCTTCTTCCTAGTTTCTTTACCTTAATCACCTGGAGATGCATTAAGGATATAAGTAGTAGTGTTGTGATCTTAAAGCAGGCCTGATCCACTAGTTAAGATGGATCTTGTTATGTAAAAGCCTTTGCTGATGATCTTGTGGAAGTTCCATGACCTGAATGAGGCTAGGATTTTGATTTACCCTGGAGGAACATCGTACAGAAGGAAGGACAATCTGCAGACATGCTGGAACAGAATAGCAAAAAGGTGTTGTGCTCTGTTTTTCTCAACAAACAGCAGTTTTCTGTATTCAGGGTGGGGGGCTTGCCTTGTAAACATCAGTAAAGTGTCTGTAAAATCACACAGAAGTAGAGAAGGGTGCATGGCTGGAGTCTGGTATTTGTTGGTTTTGGTTTTTTCTCATGCAGCCTTGGAAAGTGCTTTTTAGATCTCAAAGTTAGGCAGAACTCTTCCATTCATTGCTGTTTCAGCACTGTTGTATTACTATAAATAAATAAACACTGTGGCATAATTTTATAAGTAATCTGCACTGGGAGGTGGGGACTTGAGCCTTCATTCTGCCAAGCAGATGCACATTTTACTGGCTTTTACCAGAAAGATTGTCCAGCTGCTGCAGAGCGTTAAAGGAGGTGACTTCTGGGACTTCTTCCCTTCTTTCCTCCTTTCCCTCCCTAAGGTCATGTCCCCTAGAACAGCTGGTAATGTTGCCAGGTACTTGCAGCTCTAGTATAGATGTGTTGTGAAATCCAAAATAAACTTAAGAGATAATGTTAGCAGAATCAAATGTTGTTAGAGGCTGATGCCTCTTAAGCTATCTATAGGGAATTCAGACTTCAGTGTTTAGTTTGACAGCAAGAGACATGGATGCTGTGACAAAGTTTTGTTAAGGTGACTTTTTGTATTATACTAAATGATGGCTGTGTATTTCCTTGCTTCAGCTGATGAGTGTTGGTGCAGTGGCAGAAGCTTCCCACTCTGTATCTTTGATATTTTGCTTTTTGGTGTGTGTTAAGAACCAACTTATGTCAGACTGCAGTCAGTTACAGACCAGTTGATCATGACAGTAGAGGACTGGATGGGCGATGGCAGCCAGGGCTTGGCTGCCAATGTGCTTGTCAAATGCAGCTTTTGTCAGTATGTGGCTGGATATGTTCTTTGAGTGGCTGGCAGAACTATTCTGTATCCCTTTGGACTCAGTATTGACATTGTGTGTACGTGAACCATTCACAGTGAATGAAGGTGGTGCATTGTGTATATACACAACTGCAAAGGCAGAAAATAATTCAGTCTTGTGCTACAGCTGAGTAAGAGCTGTTGGTGAGAGAGTCAAATGGCCTCAATTGCTTTCTATTTTATTACCTAAACCACTGTAAACTTGCTGTGCTCCTTGCCGTCTTTCTCTCACCATCTTCACCTTCTGTTCATTCCAGGTGAGTGCTAATACAAGTGCCACACAATCTGTTAGAGCTTTGGGGTAACTCAGTGAGAAACTCCAATGTTAATTGAAGACAGAGCGTCAAAGGCTAGAAACACTCCCAATTTATGAAAGATTTATGTGGGTGCCTGTTTGTGTGTGTTAGCCTGCCTGGTTGATACTTTTTTTTTTTTAATTCAGTTTGGATGATGACCACAGAACACCTTCTATTTCTGCTACTGCAGAGACATATTTACTGCTGAAACTTTTATGGTGACAGTCACTCAGTAGTACACGTTTCAGAGTATTGCTTTGCTGTTGACTACAACCTCTCAAGTCTTTGTTGTAACAACCACAGTAATAATATTTTCCCTTTTTGTACTGGGTCCAGTGTGCTTGAGGTGAGCTGCAACCTTGCCATCAGGTCAGAAATACTCTGCCTTAGCTGAAGCATTAGATGGATGGGAGGTTCCCAACACTGTGAACAGTCTGCCTTTAGTAAATGGATGCAAATTAATGAAGCCTCTGCTTTTTTTCTTGCTCACACTTTTTGTCCTTTCCTAAAGGAAGGGTTATTGTCTGTATGCTGAATTGTCAGGCTCAGAGCTCTTTCTCGAGCACTGTTTTGTTCTTGCACAATTCTGAATCCCAGACAAGGGAGTTCTGCAGGGATCCATGCACTGCAGACATTGCTGCACAGGGGGGCTGTAGCCACTTGTTTCTCTCTGGAGGGGGAAGATTCAATACTCACCCTGCAGGTGGGAATCTGTATGAGATATTAATATTCAAGACTATACTTTGTATTTATTTTATCATGCAAGTGCTTGGCTCCTGCTCCCTGGGACTCATCTGTTTTCCCCCCTCATCTAAGCTTCAATATGATCCTTACTCACAGCTCTGGTTTCCTCTCATGAGCAGTCCTGTTAATGGCCATAGAGGGTCTTGGCATTAAACAAGCCCATGAATGTGTGGAGGGCAGGGACTTGCTGAAGCCCCAGTGTGAATGTGCTGCACCTTTTTGTAAGGGATGATCTCAAGTGAAGGTGCTGTCATGCTGATGCTGGGTAAATGGAATTTTTGTGGCTGACCCATAAGTGAGTTGTCCCCTAGTTCAACAGAGATGGAAATAAGTGATGTAAGTTATATTTAGAATGTGCAGGGGATATTTAATAGAATTAATTAATGTGTAATGTAATTTGAAGAGCTAAATATAGATTTCTGCCTTCATATTCCTTCTGAAAACTTACAGTGGAAGAGATTTGGTTACCTACTGTCCTCAGAGTGTTGGGCTTTGAATATTCATCCAGCCAATCTTCCTGATTGATTGACAATCCCAGGTGGCTGCATATACACTGACACCAATTCCTGCAGCAGGTTTCCTAAACTCTGATGCTACTGCCTTTACCTGCAGGTGAGTAGCCACTCGTCCTCCATCTCCACCAGAAGTGTGTAAATTAGTCATATTTGGGTGGTTCCTGGCTGCACACTGTTCCCTCTTAAAAATAAAAAATCTCAAATGCTTCATGTATGTAAGATGTGCTGCTGCTTTCTGAGGTCATGTGGCACTCTGGGGTGTTGTTAGCACATTGTCTTGTTAACTATGAAGTTCCTTCTCTCTCCCTGCCATTTGAAGACTGAGAATCTGATACAGAGTAACTGGTGCCTAAAACCATCTTTTCCTCCTTTTTCAAAATAAGATGATGACATGATAGCGATTCTTTGAACAAGAAGGAAGATAATGTAAGGCTGAATACTGAAATAAATTGATATTAGCCCAGTGGATGGAGAACTTTGAAAACTATCCTAAAAGAAGGAAAAAGCCCAGGAATCAACAAAAAGGCTGTTCCTAGAGAAAAAAAAAAATAGAGAATTGCTCTTACCTGTGGCAACAGTCAGGAATTTCCTGTGATCCCACCTTAGCCTATGCAAAAATGAAAGTTCAGAGATTCCAAGTAGAGATTTGCTAATGTCTAATATATGCCTTGGGAATGACAGTCAATTATCTAAGTTGCTGTTGGTCTGTGGACTTGTGTAAATTAAACATCTTTCTAGCACATTTTCTTTTGGAGTGAGATGTAAACAAAGAGGAAATAATGGAAGGGCAGTTGCAACCAACCTGTATCTTCTCTTAGTGGCTGTGCGCTGCAGTCAGGACTGCTGTCACCATGGATGTATCTTAGAAGAGCATCAAGCCATGACAGGGGTCTTAGAGATTAGAGGGCCTTCTCAGACCCAGCCAGTTTCTTGTTATTATAATCAAAAGTACCTTCCCCACTCTTTCCTCATCTAAGTGAATCAACAGTGACCCTTGCTGGTTAGAAAGGCTCAGTGCCTGCTGGTCTGTCATGCATAGTCTGGCCAACCTGAGTATATCTCCTGAGAATATGAGTAATGTGGGCATTGACTAAAGCATTGGGCATCTTATTTCACAACTGATCCTGCTGATGTTCTAGGACAAAAATCTCTAGCCAGCCCAGTTTGCATGGAATTTTAGTTTCTAAATGGAGGATTTGGGGAGGAAACTTAAATCCCACTCTTGGACTTTTGGGTGATCACTTTGATGTATGGATTACCCTACTGTTAATCTGACTGTAGATCCACAGTATTGTCCTGTTTGAAGGAAAGCACAGGCTTTCACTCCATGCAAAGTGTTTTGGGAAGACATACTCTTTAAGACCTGTTTGAATTCATAGAAACTGGCTTGATGAAATTTAGCATCAGGCCATAACCTGTCATTGGCCCTGATTTTCTTTATAGAAATCTCTCAGCTGAATCAGAGTTCTTTGTATCACTGTGCCTTGCTGTGGCTATAAGATGACTGTACACTCACAGTGAGCTGTTATTCTGTTGGTTATAACTGATGACAATGATGATGCTGTGTTTTTACAGTTCAGCAGTTGTTTCTATTTGTTCTTGAACCTGGGCTGTGCTTCAAAACAGAATTGAAGTAGAGTCACCACCTGTTCATTTTTCAGTCAGACAATCTGCTTTTAAAATATTTCAATAAAAAAACCCCCAACCCTCTTCAGGAGAAGTCAATTTGTTTTTCTGGCTGGCATCTGATTCCTGGCTCATTTTCTAGCCAAGTGGCATCTCCTCCTTCTCCTCCTCCTCTTTACAACTTCTCTTCCGGCTGTGCAGTGTAACACTTCGCACATGATGTGCTATCACTGGGAGCTGTGTTTAAACTATTTGAATTCAACCATAGTAGAGTGGGAGTGAAATTTGCAATTTGTTCCTACTCTTCAAAAATAAGTTGTTAGTTAATGTAGATAATACATCTGCATGTTGGTAGAGATTGTACTAAATTTGAGGCAGGGGAATGGTTAAAAAACCAAATTCTGTCTTTCAAACTGGTGGACAAGTGAATAATTTAGGAAAGCTTTCAAATAAGCTTGAAGAATAAGGACATTACTGCTTCATAATTTGGAGCTAGTTCTTGTTATTTTGTTTGCAACAGTTTTTTTGCACTTTGTTCTAAACTCTCTCTGCTGAATCTGGCTATGGATGTTGGATCATGAAATAAAATTAGGAGTTTGAGGACTTTGTTGTATAAGAGTTGAATTGCAAACTTCTGCTTGTGTTGTCCCATAAAATACAAGCATTTTTCCTGTGGGCCCATTACCGGTGTCTGCAGAGACCTCTGAGTGTGTCCTATATAATGTTTGAACTGGGATTTCCAAATGGTCATTTGGAATTTATAATTTTGTTTGCCTTATTTTTTACATGAATTATATTCTTAGAGTCATAGCTTCTATAGGGTTGGAAAAGACCTTCAGGATCATAAGAGTCCAACATTTGACCAATCACCACGTCATCAACTAAACCATAGCATGAAGTGCCACACCCAGTTGTTTGCTGAACACCTCCAGGAATGGTGACTCCACCACTTCCCTGGGAAGTCCATTGCAATGCTTGACCGTCCTTTCTGCAAAGAAATTCTTCCTGATGTCCAGCCTGAGCCTCCTCTGTCACAGCTTGAGGCTGTGTCCTCCTGCCGTGTTTTTGGTTGCCTGGGAGAAGAGGCTGACCCCATCTTGCTACAGTCTCCTTCTGGGCAGGTGTGCAGTGAGGAGGTCACCCCTGAGCCTCCTTTTCTCCAGGTGGAACAACCTCAGCTCCCTCAGCCACAGTGGTACGAGTAGGAGCTGCTTAATTTTCCAGTCTGTTCTATCTTAGAAATAATACTTAGGGCACAACTAAAATTGAACAGAGAACGGGTATTTTACTGGAAATTAAACAAGATAAAATTTTAAAAGCCTACAGTGATGTGAAAAGTTCTGTCCAGGTGCACTCTTTAGGCTTTTAGTGGTGTTTTTTTAGTGAAGTGTTTTCATAGAACAGTGCATATGTTAATTGTAGAATGAATCCTTCATATTGATGGTAATGCTTGTTGTCTAAAAACACTTCACAAAGGTGATCAAGTCTTTTGCTCTAATTTTGTTATAAATAGAGGCGAATAATTTGTTCAGCCTTTCAAGAGTCAATCAGAAATTTATTGATTACAGCAAGCGATGGCAAGCAAATAGCGCTGGGTGTAGCCAGGGAGTCCCCGCTCCGCAAACGGCTCACCCCCTTTCCCCCTTCCCGCAGTCTTTTTATACTCTCTTTCTTCTGTGTCTGTGGTATCTCTGGATGTACTCTGCGCTTGCTCCCTCTGTTGCTAGGGGGTCGTCTTCTACTCTCTGGTGGTCGTTTGACGAAGGCTCCTCTCTTCTTCCTTGGTGAAAGTCCACGGCCCTGTAATGGTCTTTTCCATATAAGGTTATATGTTATATGCACCTAAGTTCTAATTACACAACCAGCTTAAGTAATCAACATACTAGCTAGTTTCTGTCTGGCAGTTTTCTGTTATCTACACAAGGCTTCTCCTTTGGCTCTCTGTTATCTTACACAAGGCTTCTCCTTTGATTTTCTGTTATCTACACAAGGCTTCTCCTTTCTGTCTTGATGAACAAAGAGTCTTCTCTAACTTATCACAATTTTACAGAGAGATGTCTTACCCCAGATCACAAAGTATGTCAGCTGAAGTGGCTCTTCTCTTGAGGACATGAGGTCTATTCCCACCACAATTTATAACTCTAAGGCCTCTCTCTGAGTCTTACCTCCCTGCTGTGCCGAGGACAGATGACACGTACCAGCCCTGACATCCCAATGTGCTCCTGGCATCCTAATGTGCTGGAAAAGGAATTGCATGCTGCATCTGTGCAATAGCTTTCCATGGTGATCCCTACCAGCTAAAAAATATTAGAGCTCCCTAATCTCCTATACTGTGTGTGTAGTTGTGAAAAAGCTTAAATTTATTTTGAATGATCTCAAGAACTGGTGAACCATAATCCTATTCAGTTCAGGAGCTCAGGTCAGATGTGAGCTGGTGATGTGACGTCTGTCAAATGAGATATTTCACTTTCAGCCATTTGTGCTCTTGAAATCACTCAGTGAATTTTAGCTTTCAAAGAAATAGGTAAATTATGACACACACTAGCCTTGCAAGTCCACATACTGAGACAAGAACTTGTCATTTGGCCTCACATGGATAAGTTGATGTGTGGGCTTCCAGTAAATTGATGAGGTGCCCTTGTAAGACTGTTGTCCTTGAGGGAGTTCCTTTACTTTCTCACCATCTTCAAACAGAATGTGCCTGGAAGAAATGTCAGTTAAACTGAAGCCCCTCCAGGGCAATGCTTTTGTTTATTACAAAGCACTGATGCATGAAATAACTGTGCTATAATCATCTGTAAATGAACCACGAACAAGGGGAACATCCACGAACATTTTATAATGAGATGCATTCTCTAAAGTTGCAGTTGGCTGGAATAAATCAATAGCCCATGGAGTGCACTTCTATTTTAGCCCTAAATGTGCAAAAGGCAGTTTTAAGTGGCTCTGCTTTTGAGAGCACAGACTTCAAAACTTCCTGACTCCAGCCATTTTCAATGCCTGAAATTGTGCACTAAATAAGCAGTAATAAATTTCCTGAAAATGTAGGCCTTTCATCTTTATCTTCTGTGACTTATTCAAAGTGGGAAAATGATTACAGCTCCATTTTTCAGGAAGCATTGTTCTCTGTGCCAATGTTTAATGACTTTTTGGTTAAATACCATTCCTAGCTCATCACTTTTGAGCTATTTGTTGTTTGTCCAGGGTGCTTATGGAAGAAGGAAGAGAAGAATGAGATGAAGTAAAAGTAGCACCAAAGTGTATGTTGATGTTTCAGCACAAAGACTGGACAGCAGAGGAATTACTAGTTTTTGTGCCTTAGACATCTGCCAAGAAGTTGTTAAATCATAAAGATTGTGGAAGCAAAGAATCTCCCAGACTGTCTTGTGAACAGTATTCCTTTACCATTTCACTGTCTCTGCAGGATGGGTATCTCCTTGCAAGCCTTCACACTTCTCTGCTTATTGTGAGCTTCAGCTGCTCCTTTCCCCCATCCTGTGCCTTCACACCACAAATTGCTTCCCAAAGCTGCCTTGGTCTCTGTTGATTCATCTGTTCCTTTCCCCATCTCACTGGAATATGGTCTTTCCATTTTGCATCTCTTTATTGCAAGCCATCTTTGCCTAGGTCTGGTGAATCCTTTGTGTTTGATTGAAGCTACATAACACTACTTGCCCCACTCCAAATTCATCCAGGTTATTAAATGTTTTCTGTTCTAATGAGCACTGTTTCAAAAATATGTTGCTTTACTGTTTTTGGTTAAACTGTAAGGATCTCTTCTCATTTGCCTGCTTAGGATCTGCTGTTAATCCGTGGTGGTTCTCCCTTGATTGCTGAAGTCCTCTAGTCCTTTTAAGTTTAAGGGTGTATGAGGTTTATGGTAAAGGTTGTGGCAAGTTGCTTCTTGTCTAAACAGAATCCCCTGTTTGGGATAGATTTGTTACTGCTGTATTCTAGCTGGGAAATGTAAGTCAGAGCAAGGTTGCTGATGACAGAAAAAATCAATTGATGACAGAGGAATTTATGGTCCATCACAGAAAACAGAATGAGAGCAGTGATTTATATATTTAGCTGCTTTAATCAATATGAAAAAATAAAGTGTGGCATTATACATAAGAGCCCCTGGTAGTGAGTGATGATGGTGTAATCTGTACATATCTGCCTTGTAGATGAGTCTTTCCTGGGAGGAAACTTGTGGACAATGGGCAGCATTTTAATCATAAAGGTGGGTTTTAAAAATGTGTATGTGTGAATGGTGGTTCTAAGACAAAATACCTTGACAATAAATGTAAGCACATTTGAGTGGAAGATGGATTACCTGTTTCTTTCTCAGGTGATCCTGCTTTTGTTAGTTGTTGGCCATTGGTGAAAGCCACTGTGTGGTTCCTGGTTCATGCTAGTTTGTCACTTCTGTGGCGCGGGATGTTGCCACTGAGACAGCATACCTCGGTGTTTAAGCATGGATCAAAAAGCAGAGGAGGTGGAATTTTTTTCCCCAGCTTGCTGTAAGAAAATTAAATTGCTCTGATGTCAGATGGGAAACGTGTCAGCCCATGGACACAGAATACAAATGGACGGAGGGACTTGTTGGAATGGAGGTCTGTGTGAGGGTTGTCATCCTTTTGGGTCTGGGCTGTGCATACTGTGATGTGTTGTCACTGTGGAAGATTTTGGGACAAAACATTCCACTCTGGGGGAGAATTGCAGCATCACTTTCCATGTGCTTGGTTTCTGTTCTGGTACATAGGCATCATACCCGGCTATTGCAGAGCAAGGGTTTGGGGTGGGAGGGAGTAGGAAAGGAGGCTTATGTCCTCCTAGATCCCTGTCAACACCAAGCATACAATCTGCTGTCTAACTTGGTGTTTTTGCACTGTTACCGAGTTGCAAATGGAAAAGCATCTGTGATATTGTACCATACCAAGAATGGAGGGTATCAATTCATGTCTCCAGCTACATACTAGGCTTGATATAAGTTATCTTACACAGGTTTCTTGGGAAAATATAATATATTTAACCTGGCTTTTCCTAAATCTGAGAAAATTTGGTATTTTTTGGCTCATCCTTGTTTATGTCCTCATAAACTGAGAAGGAAGAGAAAGTAGGGAAAATTATTAGGTATGGTATTTGTAGATCACAATAAAATTGTATTCTGGGAGTCACTCTCAAGTGCTAGATAAAATCTAGATCTTATTTCCTCTATGTTTAAAAGAGATAAAGCATTTAAGCTTCACTGATACCTGCTGTAGTAGCAGTTGGTAGTGATCTGGTGTTTTATTTGGGAGAAAGAAGAGGAAATACAACAACCCCCTTCATTGAAAGGAAAAAGGAATATTTTTGTTAAAATGGAATGATCTCAAAGAATAAGGGACATTTCAGTTGATGTTTTAGCATAGTTTTGGGTTGTCTTCAATAGCTATTTTTAAGTAATAGTGGCATCAAATTCCCTGTGAGCTGAGTCTACAGTTTCTTGAGAGCTGCCCATGACAGATATTTATTCTTGAAGTGTCTTTAGCAGAGGCATTAAACAGGTTAACACATGTTGATACTTCACAGTCTTTCAGATGCTCTGCTGGTGTGGTTCAACAACAGGACTGATGTACTGCGTTGCCATGTCTCTCACTAGAGATCGGCAATGCTGAAACACCTTTACAAAGCAGCAAACAAAAGGCAGGGGCTGGTACTGGGAGAGCAAGCTGGGCCACAGGGCCAGTCAGTGCGTTTTAGTTGTGACAAGCTCTCAGCATGGTCTGCTGCAGCAGCCACAGCTTTGTCACACACACAAGACCAACACTTCTGGACCCTCCCCATGTATTCCTGTACTCCCTGTATTTCCTGTGGTGCCTTCTGGTATTCTTTGTCTTTGTATCCTACTGGATATAAAGATTTACTAGCTTGCTGTCTCCTGGGATTAGAGAGAAGAAGCATGCACTGCCCCTCTGGCATGAAATGGGACATTTAACAGGGACCATTTCTAGTACTCATGCATAGTTTTATCATCATCAGTACAACTGAAGGACAGCAAGTGCTGCTTTTAATTCTTGACTTGGAACCTGTTTGAAGGTTTAGGGCTTGTATGACAGATGTAAACATGTGGCTCTTGATAACAAAAATAGTGAGGACATGTACCTGTTCTTCTGTGTCCAGATTCCAGCTGGCTATGTATCCTCTTTCATGGAACACGTATTTCCTGAAGAGTGATTTCAGTTATTACCACTGTCAATTAGATAGCTGCTAATTGTGGATCAGTCCCATCCCTTTGCAAAAAGTGCCTTTTGTGTACTGCACCTGGAAAATATAGATGTGAGCTTGGAGATTTCAAAGGCTAACTCTGAGATGCCCCAAAAGAGCTAATATTCTCAGCTTTGGACCATAGCAAATGGCTGAAATACTGGAAAACTCTCTTATGCATTCAAAATCAACACAAATTTTATTAATACATTATATTTTGTGAAATTTAATCTTGCCCACACTAGAGCAGATATTACCCTTTCTATGTTTAATATGTCCCTGGACAGCGCTAGTAAGGAGAATGGGTTAACTTGTGGGTAGGCAAGCTGGAGTTCATATTTTACACTTCATACACTGTGTTGTATGGAAGGATGCTCCTCTGCTTGCTATACCAAAGCTTTAATACAGTGGAGGGGACTTGCCTAGCTTCTACTTTCTGTACTAGTTTAAGAGAGGCAGCTTCTGAATTGCCTTACCTTTTGCAATAATGTTTGTAAAGTACTTAATCAGCACATTTACAGTCACTATCTTCTTCAAATTTAAATATTTCCCACTCAGATAGTCACAGCTCAAAAGTCCTGCCTAAGGCAAAAGCATGCCCTAAAAGCCTAATGCAAGATAAATGGGCTCTCCTGGATGCTGAGTGATGAGAACTGGATGTATTTGAATAGTTCACAGAGACTGCAATTTTCATTGTCTTTAGGCACCTCTTGTAGATCTTTCATTCTCCTTCTTTGTGTTGTTCTTCTTCATAGTTACTGTAGTTCAAAAAAAGTTAACCTGCACTTGCATAAGGTGAAGAAACTACTGAACATAAAGATTTGAACTTCCCTAGGAGCTTTGACCGTGGTTCTTCTACACCTGCTCGTGTGCTTTAGTAGCTGGTTTTGCAGCTGACACCAGTTAGACTAACTTAGCTCCTGGGTGTAGGAGATAGGATAGCAAGGTAAGGATAGGTGTTGCATGCCTTTCTGTATAGTGAGAGTAGTCTTGGAGATAATTAATGGCAGTAGGCTGCCTGAGTCCATGTAGCTCCTCAAATCTGCTGGGATGGGAAGGTGACCAAGGTTAGTGTTGGGAAGAGCCAGCTAATCAGTGCCTTCCAAGCAGTGGACAACTCTGCATATACTTCATCTCTTTCTCCTCTTTAAATCTCAATTGATGCTAATACTATTGGGGAAAGATTTTTGAAATTTTTCATGAGTGGCTCCTTTACGTTTCTGTAAAAACTCTGAAGTTTCTAATTGCTAATCATTAGTGAAAAGCATGACCAGTAATTTTAAACCCTATTAATCTTGCTTTCCCCAGACTCCTATGTGCACAAAATAATCTATTACCAAACTGATGTGGTACCATTAACAGATATTTTTCATGCATTTTTGTTTTATGTATTTGTGGCCTTTCACACTGTTAGTGCACACGTGGGTGCTTTTGATGAAGCAGGAAGCTGTCTTTGAACTGTTTGAAATAATTGAGCAGATGTATGGCTCTGCCACACATCAGCTCAGTGCAAGGCATCCCTCCTGTGCAGTATAAATCAGGAGATTTGAGGAGCAAATATACAGTGCTAGACTTCATTTCCTCATTTGTCTTTGCCACCTTGTACTCCCCTGGGGGGGATAATATTTTGATGGATGCATAAAGTACCATTTACTTTAACATTATCATCAATCATCATGACAAAGGAGGGCAAGTAGTCTTTGTACCTGGCCTTGCCACTTGTTTAGTCATCAAACCCTTTGGAAAATGAGTGTAAACAACTTCTTTATTATGACTGTGGCTCTGTGATACAGTTTTTTTGACAGCAATACCTGTTTTAGGTACTGCTGCTCTACCTTGCACCTGTAAGGCATAGCAGCATCTCTATCTGATGTTCTGTGCAACTGCACATGCTGCCACCTTTCTCAGGGCTCCAGCTGGCTCACCTTTTTAGAGAAAATATATTTGCAGCGGGGCAAGTAGGTACGTAGGAAGGTTGGTTTTTTTGGTGTTTTGTTTTTGATTTTTTTTTTTAAGCTTCCTCAGTTCCTTGATTCCATTTGAAGAGCTGACCCAGCACGCCCTGGGAGGCGTGGGCCTGGCTGAGGGCAGATATAGCTGTGGGCTGGGAGAAGAGGTGGACTAGTTTAAGTCACCATTTTTCAAAAAGCAGTGAAATAAAAGCCTGTAAAAGAAAGCCTAAATGAGTAATCAGTATAAGTGTTGGTAGTGCTGCAGTACCATGGATGTAGTCAGGATTCTTTGTTGACAGCTTCTCTAAAAGTCCTTTAATTTTTCCCTTGTTAGGATGACTTCCTGAGGGGGGGGAAAAAAAAAGTAATCAGGAGAAGTGTGTTGCGTTGCACAGCAGCAGGGCATGATAAAGCTGTAGGCCAGCACTGTGAGAGGAGTGTCAAATTCAGGTTTGCACTCCAGGTCTGCTGCTCAGCTGAGAATTGAGGCAGCAGTAGCCAATTTTTATCAAGTGACTTTCTCAACATTATCCTTTCTTGATGACATAGGACAACATGTTCTTCCAATATATTTTCTTCTCTTTTTGCTTTTAGAAAGTCACTGCAGATGTGTCAGATTGTCTTTGCTTTTCCAAAGGATTCCTGTACCTCACAGAGTGATATTTGCTATCAGCATTAGGTTTTAATTTCTTTTTTTCATTTGGATTATAATCCTGCCTCTTCCTCAAGCATGGTCTTTCTCTCCATCGAAGTGGGGCAGCTGATGAGATTACTGAGAGTACTGCCTTGGTTTTTACTAAGTTGCTTCTTAGAGGCAATTTTCTTGCTCCTTGGGTGCCTATGGTATGATGACAATCTTTAGTAGGAAATCAATATGTCATGCATCACCAGATTCCTTTCTGGATAACATTATTTTGTGTTCACTTACGTTTTCAATATACACAAATGCTTAGAAACCCATTCAGCAGAAAAAAAGACGACCATAGAAAGAAATGTCAGGCTTATCATGCTGTTACTTTCTGCACACTTTTTCTTCCTCTCCCCTTTTTCCTTCCCTGTCCCTCCTCCCTATGCTAATCAACTAAGTTTATATTAATTCTTCAACAGTGAGTGTTGAAATACGTGGAATAGTTTCCTGCTGACTTGTGTGTCTGGACAGTGCGTGACAACAGCTGAACAGGTTTTGAAATCTGGAGCACTGGGAATTGAGTAGAACAACCTGGTTCAAGGAAATCTGCCAAGAAAGAACATAGTTTGTAATCTGATAGCTTTAAGCAGCATTTTCCATCTTGACTGATTGAGTCCTTAAAAATTTACCCCAAAGAGAGGAATGGATCTATGCCAATTCTAAAAAAAAAAAATCTGAGGGAGGGATTTGCATACTCAAATGTGGGTGTTTCAGGCACTAAAATTTCCACTTTGAAACTTATTATTTCTGACTTAACCTGTGTCAGACCTTATAGCCAGTGTCTGTCTGAGCACAAATTTAAAGCAAATTATTCAGCACATGCAGTTCCATCACGTGCTCTCAGCATAAGGCACAACAGCATTTTGCTGGTGCAAATCAGTATAATCAGTCCTCCAATACCCAGCCTCCTTCCTGTATAGCACAGTTTAATGCACAGCAGAGAGGCATTTTCTTCTCCATGAAGATTGGGAACCAAAACATTGGCCTTGCCAGAGGTGTATGGGCAGTGATCACAGGATGTGGGTGTCTCTCTAGTCCTCTGTGCATGTACACCAGGGGAAAGCCTGGCAAGCATTTGCCCACATTGAGATTCCAAACGAGACTTACAGCCATTGCAAATGGATGATCCCAGTCACTGGCTGAGCTGGCAATGATTAATTGAAACCCTTGAGATACAGACTGAGCAGATACAAGTGACCTTAGGTGACACAGAAATGAAGCCTTATCTGCATCAAAGAGAGGGTTCAGCTCATCATTGTCTGCTGTTACAAACAGCAGGAAAGGAGAAAGGCACAGAAACTAGCCCAGGTAAACTTTACCAAAAGAAGGCAGCTAGGAAGAAGCCCGCAATATATTTTTTATTTAAATCCAACAACTAGAATGCTGACAAACATTACAAACATTTAAGATATCATGAGGAGGTTTTTGACTATTTTTCCTTCAAATACCCTTTTTCAAGGATAATCTTTGTGCCTCTTAGTGTTTTGTCATTTTTCAGTTTTCTTACCATCCACTGTCAATGTTTCAGCTCCTGCTTTTACCTTCTCTTTATTTACCCTGATGTGTTCAGGGTCTGCACACACACAGTGGTTGTTACCCAAATTACTGGGCTAGTCAGTTAGCACTGGGCACTGCAGTCTGTCCTTCATTCACAAGCAAGGAAAGAAAAACTTCTGTGTCACTGACCTGCATACCTGGGCTTTACCTTACAGAAACTAGAGGGATTCTCACAAGTTTCCAGGTGTGGGAATTGTCTCTTACTGCGTGAGCTTATATTTGAGCTAGTGTGTTCAACTTGACTGGAGGTAGTGAGTGCAAGAATAAGGTAGAAAATATGAAGTGTCACTTTCCAGGCCAGAAATGTGTGGTACATGCACATGGACTCCTCCTCCAGTGGGCGAGCCTGGTTTGTGTCTTGGTTTGTGTGTGTGAAAGAAGCAGCTGTGTAGGAATCACTGCAATACCAGAGCTGGAATGCAGGTAATTATACATAACAGTAACTTTAGACTTCTTATTGCCTCGTAGAATCTTCCTGCAGGCAGAAAATTTGGCTCAGGCATAAGGATTTTCAGGAATGTTCTTCTTTTTAATGTGTGTGGTGGAAACTGTAATTTAATTTGTGTGGCCATCTTCCCTGTGGCTGTTGGAGATTGTTGCTTATTTCCCTGACAGTAGTGGCACAAGCAGTGCTTTACAGTGTTTCCTTGGATGATTGGATTCCTGGCAAAGGCTGTCTGGGATAGTAGGTCACAGTGAGTGAGGTCTCTCTTTTGCTCTAATCAGAAAAGGATGTGCCTAGAGGCTTGCTTCAAACAGCAAGAGAGGAAAGCAGAGGATAGAAATAAAATGTGAACATGACTGTGTTCAAAGTGGAAAATGTTAAAGGACAGGAGTGTCAGGAAAGCACCATTGTCGTCAATGGTTGATTGCTTTTCAGCTTGTGATCATGCAAAGCAAATCTCCCATAACTGTGGCACCGTGTGCTTTCCAGCACCCTTGATCTGGGGAACTCAGAGCACTGTGAACACAGATGAGTTAAATCTGCAGCGGTTCTGTGATGGAGGTGCAATCACCTCGGCTCTACAGATGGAAGAGAGGAAGAAAAGTTCAGGTGCTTACCCAGAATCAGTAAGACAGAGACAAAGGTAGGCTCTGAATGGGAGCTCTGGCTCCCAGTTGAGCATGCAGACAGCAATGAACCACACAGTGGCTATTAAGCTGGACTCTGCCTTTGCTTATGTAGTTGAACAAATGAAACTATTTTTTCCCTGAAGCATTGAGAACCCTGTAGCTCCTCTGGAAACCTGCTGGAGTAGTGATAGTTCAGCTGTTTTGCAAATCAGATTCTTGAGAAAAGAGTATTGCACAGAAGAAACAGCCTCAAGAGGGTAGAGTACTAGCAAGCTTTCTGAGGTCATTTGGAGTGCACAGAGCAGCACAGGATCAAAGTTGAGCAGAAGAGATAGGAGATAAGGAAATGACTGGGATGAGAGTAAGAAGGACAAATGAGAAATACTGGAGACTGGTGGCAGAAGACGACAGGTTTGATCTCAGAGAAGGAAATAATGGGAAAGTATGTATGGTAGCCTGGAAAAAAAAAAACAGCCTTTAAGGAAGTACAAAATTACGTAGTACAAGAAAGAAGAGATTTAGAGAGGCAGTATAAGCCTTAAGATAGGTGGGCTACTCAAGAACACAGAACCTTGCATTCCTCTTGTCTCCTCTCCTATTGATGTACTAAATGTTGTGCCCTTCCTGTGTGATCTTGTCCAAGCCCTCCGGGTACTGATCTAATAAAGTAAAAACAGTAATTTCTCTTAGTGTGCAATCAGCAGATTAAAAAAGGAGGGGAAAGAGTAAGAGGTGGGTGAAGACTGTGTAGTCTTGGTTATGGTCTTTATTCTTACAATCAAAATTTTACCCTGAAAGGATTCCAGAAATAAGTCCTTGTTGGCTGTTACAAACAAGAGTCTTATTCCTCATTCTTTCCGTTTTCCCCCTGTATCACTAATATGAAGCAGATATAAAAAGACGACAGCATCATAGGGTTTAATGTCTGACAGAGAAAATCAGGTATTGACTGATTTCAGATTCTGTTTTGCCATGACCTGGGTAGGGTTGCATAACTCCATCCTTTGTGAAGATTGGTGAAGAACTCTGGTTATGTTCTTTTTGCTACTACTACTATTATTATTATTACTCTTAAAAGTAAGTAAATGTATCTGTGTAAGAGAGACTGGATGAATGTGTGTGGGGGTGGAGGAGGAACTGAAACCTGTGTTGTTTGTTCCTGCTGGTGGGTCAGGGTTAGGCTCTTGGGCAGCAGTGGAAACCCTGAAGAAACCTCCTTTGAGGACTTCCTATTGGAGCGTGCACAGTATCGCTCTGTCACTGGAAATGTATCACTTGGGTGGAAGTCCTGTTCTTCTGCTGCACTTTCAATAGATCCTCTTTCTTACAGTGGAGCTTTACTACCTGGCAGCCCCTTTGTGAGAGTTACTTAACAGACAATATTCAAAAATGTGTTCTCAATAGAAGTGTTTGAAAAACATGTGGAAGTGGCATTTGGGGATATTGGTTTAAAGGTGGACAGTGGTGGCAGGTTAGCAGTTGGACTTGTTGATCTTAGAGGCCTTTTCCGATCTTAATGATTCTACAACTAAACAGCCTCAGGAGAACAATTGTAGTGCTGGTGATGCAAGAACACCAATCCAATATTTTTATGTTGCCATGGGTTTTCCCACACAGCCTTGAATAATTCAAATGGCCTCTCAATACCTCAGGTTGTCAGAAATGAGATGAGGAAAGTAGTACTACTTGGCTTTGTGGATGTAGGCTGATAAAGGTATTGAAGCTGTTGAGGTATCTAAAGGTAAAAGCTTTTATCTGAGACAGTAAATACGTCTGCCTGCTCCCAAGTTGCTTATGCTGTATGCCTTAAGTTAGGCATGGAGGCTTTTATAAATCAGTCCCTTGCAACTTACAGAAAATCCCAGCAAGGCAACAGAAAGCTGCTGAGTGGCTCCCCAGCATTCAGTACTAGTATTGGTAAAAAGCCAAGGGGATTTCCTGCAACACAATTTATTTTCTTGGCTCTTCACATGTGGTGGACATGCAGTTTACTATTCTGGTTAATCCTGCCTTTCTAGATGCACCTCAGAAAACATCTGCCAGCATCAGTGATGAATTACAAGGGAGCAGGAGGACCTGCTGGTCATGGGGATTAAAGATCAGAGGCTTCAAATGGCACTTTATCCATACTCCAGTGCTGAGAGTGAATCCCCCAGCATCCCCAGTA